>NC_056751.1:541848609-541958768 GCF_019279795.1 Protopterus annectens
GTCCCTCTGAGACAACAGGTGTGGAATCAAGGGTAAAGGCCATGGAGGCTTCCTTACCAGACTCCTCAGTAATGGGTACCAGTGCTGCCGAGGCCAATCTGGAGCTATTAAAATCATCCTTGGCTTGTCTTGTCTGACCTTTAGAAGCACCTTTGGGAGAAGAGGCAGAGGTGGAAAAGCATACACATGAAGATTTTTCCAACTGAAAGAAAGAACATCCACTTTCCAAGCTGTGTGATGAAACCTCTTTGTGCAAAACTTTGGCAGCTGGTGGTTTAGTGGAGAAGCGAACAGATCTATGTCTGGAGTTCCCCATGACACTGTCAATTTTTGAAATACATGAAGATCCAGTTTCCACTCGTGGGGATCCATGATTTGTCTGCTTAACACATCTGCTAAGGAGTTCTGTGCTCGGCAGAAACCTTGCCTGAAGAGTTAGTTGCAAGTTGAGCGCAGTCTCCCATAAAATCATTGTTTGCCTGCAAAAGGGGAAAGAATGTGTCCCCCTTTGTTTGTTGATGTACCACATGACAGTTGTGTTGTCTGTTAGAATCAACACCTGCCCTGGAAGAAGTAACTCCTTGAAAGCCATTAATGCAAACTGGACTGCTAACATCTCTTTCATGTTGATATGTAGATGCTGTAGTCTGGCAGGCCACTTGTCTTGTATCCACTTTCCATTTAGATGAGCTCCCCAAGCAATGTCTGAGGCATCTGTCGTTAGAATCTGACTCGCCTCTGGCGGGTCACAGAGAGTCCCTTGTTTAGGTGACATTCCTGAGCCCACCACAAAAATTCCTTTTGAATGCAAGGTATTATGTGAATGACAGTGTCCAAATCCTGGCAGTGCTGTGTCCATACATTTTGAGATACCATTGCAGCTTCCTCATATGCAGTTTGGCATTGGGAAGCACCAGAATACAAGATGCCATGAACCCTAAGGCTTGAAGGACTGTCCTTGCAGTCAGCCCGGACTGAAGAGATAGTTGATGGAAGTAACTGGAAAGATTCTTTTGTTTGTCCGGGGTTAAAAGGCCATCTGGGCTGCTGTATTCAGTCTCACACCCAGAAAGCACATGTCTTGAGAGGGTACTAGACTGGACTTTATTTCGTTCACAGAATACCCTAGGCATCTTAGCACTGCTATGACATAATCCAAATGCTGTAGAAGGTCTTCCTTTTCTTGAGCTAGAATCAGGCAGTCGTCCAAGTAAGGATAGATTTGAATTCCTTTTAGCCTGAAGTAAGCTATCACTGGAGCCAGAACCTTTGTGAATACTCTGGGCGCAGTGGATAAGCCAAAGGGCAATGCAGAGAACTGATAATGAGAATTTCCAGCTCGAAAACGTAGATACTTCCTGCAACTTAGTCTTATAGGCACATGAAGGTAAGCTTCCTTGAGATCTAAAGTTACCATCCAGTGATCTTTGCCCAGCAGAGGGAAAAGCTGTTGTAACGTCAACATTTTGAACTTGGGAATGTCCAGATAAGTGTTGAGGATAGATAAATCCAAAATTGGTCTCCACGTGTTCCCCTTCTTCGGTACTAGGAACAGGCGAGAATAAAATCCTAGGCCCCTTTCTGGCACAGGAACTGGCTGAATGGCCCCTATTTGGAGCAACAGAGAAATTTGCTTGTGAGCCTCTTTTCTTTGTAGAGGAGGAATGTCTGGCATGCCTTTGAAAGGAGGCAAGGTATGGAAATAAAACCTGTAACCGTGGTGAATGATATCCAGAACCCATCTGTCTTGGGTAATTAAATCCCAATTTTCTTTGAAAAGAGACAGCCTTCCTCCCAAAGGTGCTGCCAGGCGAGAATGTACTGGCAGCTGAAAAGGCAGGTCATTGGGTCTGCTTACGAAAGGACTGACCCCTGCCCTCACCAGAAGTCTGAGCAGGGGAACTCCCTGTCCTAGGCCTAAAAGAACCTTGAGCTCTGCCCCTACCACGTCTAGACCTACCCCTAGACTGGGAATCATAAGCAGGATAAGTCCATCCCTTAGTAGGCCAATTTCTACTAAACTTCGGTGGCTGCACCTGCAAAAAATCCTTAACAGTTTGCATAGACTTAGCCTTGTCCTCCATTTTCTTTAAAACTGCTTCCACAGGCGAACCAAACAATACATCAGACTGCAAAGGAGCATCCAAAATCCTTGTTTTAACATGCTCAGCTAAATTCTGATCTCTCAACCAGGCATGCCTACGAAGAACAGAACCAGTGGCAGCCACCCTCGAGGAGGCCTGCACAGCATCAAAACCACACTGCAAGGAATGTTTACCCACCTGTTCAGACACATGAACTAAATCCTGCAACTCTTTACACTCAATACCTTCTGCCAGAGCATCCACCTTAGATTTCAATTGTGAAAGGAGGTAATTCTGATATTTTAACATGTGAAACTGACAATTCAACGCCCTCATGGCTAAAGTGGAAGAAGTATACACTTTCTTTCCCCATCTATCCAAAGCCCTTGCCTCTTTATCAGGAGGAACAGGATTTTTAACAACAGAGGCCTTCACACCTTTAGGCCCCTGAGAGACAGTTTCGGGTCTGCCCTAGGACTCTTAAAAGATACTTATGAGCTTCAGGCACCCTATAGTACCTATCCGGTTTAACTGGGGCAGGAGGCAAAGAATCAGGATTCAGGGAAGCCTCTGCAAAAACATCTTCCACCACATTCAGAACAGGAGGTATAGCTAAAGGCCTATGCTGGGGTAAAACAAGAATTCCCTAAGCCTCTTCCTGGAATCAGAGAAATCTTGACCTTCCCATTTAAAATGCTCCCTCATGGAATGCAGAGTCTCTGAAAATGAAAAATCCTCAGGAGGAGAAGCTGAAGGAGTAGAATCATCCACATCAGAATCAGAATAAGGAGGATACTCCTGCAAGTCTTCAGCCGAAGACTCAGAAGCCTCCGAACATTGCTCAAAACTCTCAAACTCAGGTTCCACCCTAGGCCTCTTATCAGGAGGGGGCATAGAACCTCTAATCATAGTAATCAAATCCTCTGCCATTTTAAGCATATGTTTCTTAGGCAAAGACCCTGAAGCACTAGGAGAAACCCCCACTGAAGCTAAACTTGGCCTGCCTCTCAAAGAAGCCTTGGAAACGGAAAGGGAGGCTCTAACCACCTTAGGAAGAGAGGGAAGAACAGCCACCTGAGAAGCCCCCTCAGCCTGGCCTACTTCCTGAGAGGATACATCCTGTAACAGTAAAGTCTCTCCCTGAGACTCCAAAGAAACACCTGGCAGAACCTCCGGCTCCACTGAGCCTTCTAAAGAACCGACGTCTGGGACTGTCGGTTCTTCCACTCTAGGCTTTGCTGCTTTGTCCTTGCGCTTTTTGGCGGCGGAGCATCCGGCGGCATTTTATAATTACAACGCTTCCCAAAACTAACCTGGCACAGTCTAACCTTCTCTTAATAGTGCGTTTGTTAAATCTAGCACAAGAGCGGCATCCAACAACGTCGTGCTCAGGCCCTAAACAAGGTATACACAAAGTATGGTAATCCCTATGAGGTATCTGTTTCCCACAAGAAATACAGTTATTCACTTTTTCTGACATCCGGTTAAATACTGAGGCAAGAAAAACCAAAATATTCCCCAACGGGTACTTAGCCAACTTTGATTCGGTCTGAAACTCTGACTTCAGAAACTTTCAGAACGCCAACCTGCACTCGCAAAATTGCTTCTGCATCGGACCATGCGGCAAAAAAGACTGAGGATATGACGTCGGTCATGCGCATTAGTACCCTGACGTACTGACGTCAGTCTAATGCGCCCTGACCGACGTCAGCCATATACTTTGGTATTCGGGCCGACTGGACAGCGGACTACCCAATAGTTAGGACTGCAGCAATGTGGAATGAAGAACATCAATAAGACGGGATAAAAGTTTCATAACAGGGAGGAGTTTTAAACAACAGTATTACTGACTTTAAAATGTTACAGAATAAGAAGAGATGAATTAGCCAAATAGTTGTTTGTTATTATTCGTTGCATACGCCTTTTACAATCAACAATTTTAAGACAGACGGTGTGCAATTCAAAGACAAAATCAGAAGCCCTAAAGTAAAATGCTGATAATAAAATTTTCAACCATTCATAAAAAGTCCTATGTTATAAACGGTACCTCAAAAACTTACAAGAGACAAAGTATACCCAGTCTTGTAACATACCTTGGCGGTGCTGTCTCAGCCAGTCTCTAGTAACTATTATGTTTAATTGATAGTTTGGGTTGTTTATTTGAATGTGGTTGTGGGGATATTAGATACAATCGGGACACTAGGAGCTCTAGCCTGGTGTTCAGGAGGTTAGGAGGAATGTATCCATCATTGCTGACATGTAGGGCAGTTTTTGGCATATGGAGGTAAATACAAAAAATGGACAATTGGTATTGTTAACTGTATTTTCTTATTTGTGGATTGTGACTTCTTAGAGATCAATTCCTTTGGAGATTCAATGGGATATTCACTTCTAGGCATATTCATGGTGGTAAGAGGTCCTCAGTAATGTTTGTTTGGTGCTTCCACTCTACGCATTGTTGCTTTAAGGCCAAAGTGGATTTTAGTTCAAGGTTTGGGGAGCTAAGGATTGACATACATTCTGAAAAGATGCAGCATTTTGCTTTAAGTATGCTTAAAGCAACAGTGTATTGCAAGGATGTGTCCTTAAGGGTGCACGGTTCTAGCTAACACAGGGTTGTGTATTACGAAGAGCAGTGTATCATATTTTCCTGATTTGTAATACTGAATAGTACATGGTAGTAAACATGGAAGGGGGCAGAAACACCCTGCAGCAAAGAACAAATGGTTTTTTTTTTTTGGTTGCTCGATATCTGTCCTGGCGGGACTCCTGACCTGTGATTTTGCAAAGTAACGCACATTTATGTCACCAGTTACTAAAAAAAGTAATATATTACTTCATTACTATTTTGAAAAACAAATGTATTATATTACTAGTTACTAGCAAATGTAATATATTACAGTAACATGTTACTTTTGTAACGTGTTACTCCCATCACTGTTATACAATATACCACAAATATAGTTGGCATGTGATAAAGTGTGTGTGTGTGTGTATGTGTGTATGTGTGTATGTGTGTATGTGTGTATGTGTGTGCAAGCATGTGTGTTAAACACCTGTAGCAGAATTTCCCAATAAAGAGTGCATGTAGATATTTTTACGTAACATTTATAAAGTCGCATACAAAAAGTACAGTTGTGTACACTTACCAAAAATGTAGATGTTAGAGTGTATTCACTGTTTCAGTCATTGCATTTGGGTTATCTGCTCGCAGGTAGCCCTCAGTCGGCCTGATTAAAGTCTTGGGTCCTGCGTCGGTTGCTGTCCCGTCTTCCATGACGTCAAGTTGTCAGGGGTGTAAAACATGCAGCAGACGCCATTACATCAGTTTCTTACCCCAGATGTCATTTGCCCCCCTAATGGGAAGCAATTAAATATAAAAGTACAAAGATATACCTCCAACAAAAAAGCAAATACACCAAAAAGGCTTTTAAGCATAGTAAAGGAAAAATAGAGGTATAGTCAAAAGAAGTTAGGGGGCTGGAAGGAGGGTAACCAGGACTGCAACAGTGAATACACTCTAACATCTACATTTATGGTAAGTATACTCAACTGTACTATGTTCTTCGTGTTTCACTGTTGCAGTCATTACATTTGGGTAGATTCCCAAAGCTATGATTGGGAGGAGGAATTTAGATAGCATTAGGGCCAGCTATAATGCCCTGCAAGACTGCAGTGGCAAAGCCAGCTCAGATTTAGAGAAGATTGGCAAAAGATAATGCTTGGTGAAAGTATGTACAGAACTCCAGGTAGCAGCTTCAAGGATGTCCCTGGTAGCCTCTGAGAAAGGCTGTAGAGGTAGATACAGCCCTGTTGGAGTGAGATCCGATCCCCTTGGGCGATAGGTTTTCCATGGTGCTTATAGCAGAAATGAATGCAATAGCTTATCCATTTAGAAATGGTTTGCTTTGAAATAGCCCTCCCCTCTGCCCCTGCAGCAAATGCCACCAGCAGTTCAGATTTCCTTTGAGGTTTAGTCCTGTCCAAGTAGAATCTAAGTTGCCTGTTTACATCTAAGAAATGCAGTATCTGTTCCCCTTTATTCTGTGGATTGGGAAAGAAGGTTGGCAAATGAATGGACTGATTAAGAGCCACACTGGATACCACCTTGGGCATGAAGGATGGATTGGTTCTGAGGGACACCCTGTCTGCATGAAAGATGATGAAAGGCTCCACTGCCATAAGGGCCTGTAATTCAGATACCCTTCCAGCTGAAGTGATTGCTAAAAGGAAAGCAATTTTCCAAGAAAGAAATTTTAAGTCTGCAGTAGCAGCTGGCTCAAAAGGAGGTAGAGCGAGTTTCTCAAAGACAAAGTTAAGGTCCCAGGCTGGGGTTGGAGCTCTCCTGGGTGGTCTCAAATTGTTGGCCCCTCTGAGGAACTACTTGAGCAGTGGATGAGAGAAGAGGGGAGGTTCTGTGTTATAATGAACTTAAATGGCTGAGGCGTGAACTTTAATGGAGGAAAAAGACAGGCCCTTGTGAAGCATCTCAGTTAAGTATTGTAAAATCTGAGGTAAATTGGGCGCTGCTGTGCTCATCCCTTGAGAATGGTTCCAGGCACAGAATCTTTTCCATTTTTCAGCATAAGATTTTCTAGTACTAGGCCTCCTTGCCTCTAAAATGATATCCATCACAGGTTTGCTGAGGGATGGTAAAGGAGAGATTAAGTAATTAGCCAGGCTGCAAGGTTCAGTGTTAGAAGCTGAGGGTGCAGAATCTGGTTCTCCTGCTGAAACAGCATGGAAGGAGTCTGAGGCAGGTGCCATGGTGATAACCATGACACACTGCGCAGGAGGGGGTGCCAGTGTTGGCACGGCCAGTCTGGAGCAATCAAAATCATCCTTGGTTTGTCCCGTTTGATTTTTAGTAGTACTTTGGAGAGCAGTGGCAGAGGAGGTAAGGCATAGACTGATAGTTTTTTCCAGCTGAAGACAGAGCATCCACTTTCCAGGCGTGTTTGTGGGGAGTCCTTCTGCAAAATCTGTCCAATTGGTAGTTTTGGGGAGAGGCAAACAGGTCTATATCTGGGCTCCCCCATTTGCTTGTCAACATGTTGAAAAGTCTTGGTTCCAGTTTCTACTCGTGTGGGTCCATGAGGTTTCTGCTTAGTCCATCTGCCAGTGTATTTAATTTTCCTGGCAGGAACTGAGCTTGAAGGTGCACTTTGTAGCTCAAGGCTGTGTTCCACAATGCCATGGCTAGTCTGCAGAGGGGGTAAAAATGTGTACCCCCCTGCTTATGTGCCACATAACAGTGGTGTTGTCCATCTTTACCATTAGTTGTCCTGGAAGAATGTGGTCCTTGAAGGCTGTCAGAGCATTCTGTACAGCTAACATTTCTTTTTGATTGATATGCAGGTGCATTTGATTTGGGTTCCATTTGCCCTGAATGCACTTCCCTGCCAGGTGAGCCCCTCCCATGCATAGTGTGATGTGTCTGTTAGGGTTTGGGCGGCAAGGGGTGGTGTGAAAGGTAGTCCCTTATTTTGGTGGCAGACCTCTGTGGGTTTGGGCGGCAAGGGGTGGTGTGAAAGGTAGTCCCTTGTTTTGGTGGCAGACCTCTGCCCACCAAAGGAACTCTAGGAGTAGGCAAGGTATGATAGGAATCATTGTTTCTAGGTCTTGAGAATGTTGACACCTTAGGCTTTTTTAGATACCACTGTAGTTTCCTCATATGCAGTCTTGCATATGGAATTAGAAGAATGCAGGAGGCCATGAACCCCAAGGCTTGCAGTATTTGTCTTGCAGATAGCAGTTTTTTTGTGGCCACTTGTTTGAAATAGGTGGTCAAATTAGTTAGTTTCTCTGGCATGAGGTAAGCCATCTGGGTAGTTGTATTCAAGCTTGCTCCCAGGAATCTAATTTGTTGACCGGGTACCAGGTGTGATTTATTTTCGTTTATGGTATACCCCAGACAGGTTAGAACCCTTTGTACAGGCCAGATGATTCAAAAGTATGTCCTGGCTTTCTGCCTGAATTAGACAATCGTCCAGATATGGGTATATTTTAATATTTCTTTGCCTGCAAAATGCAATAACTGGAGCTAGGTACTTTGTGAATACCCTGGGCGCAGTAGATAAGCCAAAGGGCAGTGCAGAGAACTGATCTGCAAGATTCCCCGATTGGGATGTGCAGGTATTCTTCTTTTAAATCTAGTGTTGCCAACCAGGCATCTTTGCCTAGCATAGGAAGTAACTGAGTCAGCATCTTGAATTTTGGAATCTCCAAAAAGGTGTTTAGAGTAGACGGCTCTAGGATAGGATGCCATGAATTATCTTTTCTGGGTACCAAGAAAAGTCACGAGTAGAAACCTTGTCCTTTTTCCTCTTTTGGTACCAGTTTAATAGCCCCCATGTTTAAGAGAGAAAGTACTTGTTTTTGGGCCTCTGCCTACTGATTTGGGGGTAGGTCCGGCCACCCGCTTGGTGTTGGCAACGTGTGGAAGTGAAATCTGTATCCCTGGGACACTATATTTAAAACCCATTTGTCCTGGGTAATGAGTTCCCAATTCTTTGCATGAAGAGAAATCTTTCCCCACAAAGGGGCAGTCAGTTGATAAGTGCTTGGAGATTTTAAAAGTAAGTCATTGAGACAGTTTACCATAGGGGGGAGTCTTATTCCCAGATTTGGAAGTGGAGGCCCCCCACTGCTTAGTTCTGTGTGTCCCTTGGGACTGAAACCTGGGGTTTTGCTGTGTCTGGGTTTGGCTTAAGAAGACCTGGAAGGGGCTGGAAAGGACCGATTTTTAGAGGGCCAGTGCCTACTAAATCTAGGAGGCTGAACTTGTAAAAAATCTTTAACAGTTTGCATAGATTTAGCTTTATCTTCCATCTTTTTAAGAACTTCCTCAGCCTTGTTGCCAAACAGGTGGTCCTGATTTAAAGGAGCATCCAACAATTTAACTTTAACATGATCAGGCAAAGATTGCTCCTTAAGCCAAGCATGCCTTCTGAGCACAGACGCAGTAACAGCAACCCCGCAAGAGGCCTCTAATTAATCAATACCACATTGCAAAGTATGTTTTCCAACTTGTTCAGCAGAATGCATTAAATCCTGTAATTCTTTATTTTCCACACAGTCAGGAATCAACATCATTTTCTGTTTAAGCAGTCCAATAACATGTTGCTGATACTTTAACATATGAAACTGGCAATTTAAAGCCCTAATGGTCAAGGTTACAGAAGTGTAAACCTTCTTACCCCATCTATCCAGCACCCTGGAGTCTCTACCAGAAGGGGTAGGATTTTTAGCAGTAGAAGCCTTGATGCCCTTGGGCCCCTGTGAAATAGTCTCTGGATCTGCAATAGGATTTTTAAAAAGGAACTTGTGGGACTCAGGGATCCTGCAGTATCTGTCAGGTTTTCTGGGAGCAGGAGGCAGGGAATCAGGGGCCAAACTAGATTCCAAAAAAGCATCAACAATGTCTAGTACAGGAGGAATAGCTAAAGGCCTATACTGAGGTAGAAGAAGGAAATCCCTAAGCCTCTTTTTTTGAATCAGAAAAATCCTGGCTTTTCCAGTGGAAATGCTCCCTTAGAGTATGTAAGGTTTCCCCAAAAGAAAAATCCTCAGGAGGGGAAGCAGAGTGAATGGAGTCCTCTGCATCAGAATCTTCATAAGTAGATAAAGGCAAATCCAGAGCATCAGAAGAATCAAAAACAAGAGAATCCTGATCAGAAGATTCATAATCAACTTCAGTCCTAGGCCTCTTAGAAGGGGGGGGGGGTTGGCTACCCCTGATTAGAGTTATTAGATCTTCAGCCATTCTTATTTTTTTTTAAAGCCTAGAGGCCTGCGCATGTGGCCTGGGCATCGTTTTTTTAGGCATGGATCGATATTTAAGCCTAATAAAGAAGGAGGCATTAGTTTAATATGCAAGTCCATAGGCCTGAATACACCCTCAGAAGCCGGTGCCTGCACAGCGGCTCTAGACCCATCCAAGGTAGAGACATCTGTGGGTTCCATAGTTGAAGCATCTCGCGGCATACCGGACTCCAAATGGGTCTCAGTAGAGGACTGCGAATCAGAAGTAGCGGGTATCAGGGGCTGCGAAAGCGCCTCACTGAGTACCAACGAACTGGCGACTGGCTTAGGAGAAGCATTGTTGGCAGTTTTGGACCTCAGCAGCCTGTCTCTGTCTTTATCTTTGCATTTTTTTTGGAATCTCGGTAGTCGGATGGCTAACTGACGACATTTCTGTACAATTAAACAGAGAACCAAAATATTTAGAGGCGTAAATATACCGACAGATAGTGCGCTGATTAAAAGCACAAAACCATCAGCAAGGTACGTCGTGATGAGGGCCTAGGCAAGGAATACAGTACGAATGAAAATCTTTATGAGGTATTTGCTTTCCACAAGTAATGCAATTATTAACTTTTACTGACATCGGTAAGGAGCAAGAAAAGGTTTCCCCAACAGGGTACTTAGCTTTAGTTGAAGACTTCTGTTCTGAAACTCGAAAACGAAAATTTCAGGAGTTGGCCAACCGGCACTTGCGAACTTCTTCTGCTTCGGGCACCGCATGGCAACTAAGACTGATGTAATGGCGTCGGCTGCATGAATTTATACCCCTGATGATTGGACGTCATGGAAGAAGGGACAGCAACTGACACAGGACCCAAAACATTGTTAATCAGGTCGACTGAGAGCTACCTGCAAGCAGATAACCCAAATGTAATGATTGCAACAGTGAAACATGAAGAACATCACAGTTGTTACAGATGCTTACATTACAGTAAATTGTGCAACATCAGAATACTGCTGAAACCAATAAGTAGCTAAGGAGAAAAAAAGGAGTTTTGGAGATATGGCATGGTATACCACAGCATCAGCATTCCATTAATCAGTAATCTAAATTAATCTGGGAAATGGGATGTATATGGGGAACAGATACAATGTAGACCCCTAAGGAATGGGGGACATAGGAAAGGAGTATAAGCTAAGGGTAAAACTAGATAATATAAATGCAAGAAAGGATGGTCAGAGGGATGGTCAAAGGGGCATAGGTATGAGTAATGTTTGGAGAGTGGCTTGCACCTGTCACCCCTGGGCTTTCAGATATTGGCAAAGGCTCTTGCTACCCCCATAGTGCCTTTTTTAGGCAAGGCTCAAAAGACAAACCCACCTCCATAGGTATCACAAGGGATAAGAAACTAAGAGTAATGCTACTCAACGCCAGAAGTCTAAACCTCAAGATGCACACACTCAAAACTCTCCTTAGCATGGAGAACATCGATATCTGTGCAGTAACAGAAACCTGGTTCAAGGCTCCCGAGAGCACCCCAGCACTACCAGGTTATACCTCATACCATGCTTTTCGGCCCCAAAACTTGGACCGAACCACAAAAGGAGGGGGAGTATCAATATTCGTCAAAGATACCCACACCTCCAGGTTGGTGGCACAGCACGAAGCATCAGAGACTATCCATGTGCAACTAACTGTGGGTAAAACTGCCTTCCAATTTATAGCCTGCTACAGACCACCCTCCCAAACACAGGAGCCCCACTTGGCCTTCCTGAGAATACTGGAAAATATGAAGGTCTCTCCAAACACCATTATATTGGGCGACTTCAACTACCCAAACATAGACTGGGAGCATTACTCTAGCTCCAACACCCTAGCCCAAAGGTTCCTAGAATTTATAAACTCAAATGCTATGGAACAACTTGTTACCACTCCCACAAGAGGGGAAAACATACTGGACCTGATCATCACCAACATGGGGACACTATGCTCCAGACCAGAAGTGTATCCCTCACTGGTAAGATCAGACCATAAACTAATCTCACTGGATATTCACATCCTGACCCCACCCCCTGCCCAGAAAACCACAGTGAAAAACTTTTCTAAAGCAAATTTCACATGCCTCAAAACCGTGGCGAAATCCTTCAAAGCCCCCGAGCCTGTGGAAAATACGGCCCAGACTGCAGAATCCTTTATAAACGCATTCTATGAACACCTTCAGGAATGCATGAATCATGCAATCCCAAATAAAACCAAGACCCAATCCTCCAAAGGCAGACGTCCTGTCTGGTGGACCCCAGCCATAAACAAACTATACAATAGAAGGAGGAAGCTACTACATGACAGAGCAAAATCCCAAAAAGGGAAGGCATCTCTGATCAGTATTAGCAAAAAACTATGGGCACTCATAAAATCGTCTAAGGCCAGCTTCGAGAGAAAAATTGCATAGGACACTAAGGATAATCACAAGGCTTTCTTTAGTTATGTTAGGAACCTGGGTGGGAATTCCCAGATATGCTCAGAATTAGTCCAAAATGACAAAAATACACGAGCCCACAGACATAGTCAACATCCTTACTAACAGGTTCAGGGCCAACTTCTCCCCTCTCCCCACCCAAAGGGGAAATATCTATCCCAGCAGAGTGCTGCCCCTGACATCTCAGATGCTCAGGTAAGAGCCGCCCTCTCCAAAGCAAAAACACAGCATCGATGGGACCAGATGGTGTCCCGGCTGCGCCCTACATGAACTCCAAGAAGAGCTAAACCCAAACATAAAACTACTGTTCAATCTTAGCCTTACTACAGGATATGTACCCAAAGAGTGGCGTACAGCAACAGTGGTCCCTCTCCACAAAGGTGGTGCCTCAACGGATCCTGGAAACTATCGCCCCATAAGCCAGACTAGCTTGGTCTGCAAAGCTATGGAAAGGATCATCATGGACCTCATAAATAAAGATATTGGGGACCTACAGACACTGGATCCTACCCAGTTTGGCTTTGTTAAGGGCAGATCCTGCCTCTTAAACCTGGTCGATTTCTTTGAAACAGTCACCAAGGCCATTGATGAGGGGAAGGTGGTCCACCCAGCCTACCTGGACCTCTCAAAAGCCTTCGATACCATACCCCACTCGGGCAATATAGATAAGCTCACCAGCTTAAATATAAACCCCTATGTCACTAGATGGGTTGCAAACTGGCACAAGGACAGAACCCACATGGTTAGAATTGCTGGAGCCATGTCAGACTCCAAACCAGTTACAAGTGGCGTCCCACAACGCTCAGTCCTGGGACCTCTCTTGTTTGGTATATATTTCTCGGCGGTACAGGTCAACACGGAAGGACTGTGGCTGGCCAAGTTCGCACATGACTGCAAACTGGGCACCATAATCGACTCTGCAGCCGACACAAGCATCCTCCAAAAGGGCCTCATAGAAACAGACAACTGGTGCCAGAGCCATGGCCTCAAGCTAAACGCCAAAAAGTGTATAGTCATCCCCTTTGGCAAAAACAAAGTGCCCACAAATTACCACATAGGTGGTAATCCATTAAGTACACAAGAAGTCATTAGGGACCTGGGGACCCAAGTTGATAGCAATCTCTCATTTGACAACCACGTGGCCAAAGTGGTTAGAAAAACATTTTATATAGCCTACCTAATCATGAAGGGATTCACATCTAGATCAGGGGAGGTCATCATACCTCTTTACTCATCCCTCATCAGGCCCGTAATTGAGTACAATGCCCCTTTTGGGATGTACCTTACCAGACACCTGCAGCAACTGGAAAGACCCCAAAAGTACCTCACCAAGAGGATCAAAGGGCTCAAACAGATGCCATATGCTGCCCGGTTAAAGAAACTCCAGCTCTACTCAGTGGCATACCGCCTGCTCAGAGGCGATCTGTGCCTGACGTATAAAGCCATGTCCAACCCGGAATTAATGGACATGCTGTACCTCAGAAAATCCAAATCCCATCGAGCTACGCACTCAAGAGACTTGAACCTCAGCACTGAAATAAATAGGACATGCTGGAGGGACAGATTCATAACCCACAGGCTCCCTTCACTCTGGAATAAAATCCCAGTCCAGGTTAGGCAGAGTCCCACATTGACTCTCTTCAAGAGGAATCTTGATGAGTGGATGGGAGATCGTAGGTTTACCCTGGCTATCACTTCTGTGTCACTGTTAGACAGAGGCACAGTATACTAACCTCAAAAAAAGGCATAGCAAAATTAATTTAAAATGGGTGGCGAAAGCCAAACACACTCTGGCTAGGCTTATAAATACCCTAGGGCAGATAGCCTAGTATGAACCTATGAACCTATGAGAGGAGGAGGACTGGTTAGACAGTACATTGGCAGAGATAACTGGGTAAGCTTGGAACACAAAATACAGGACAGCAACAAGAACAGAGATGTGCAACACAAAGGGAAAGGGTAACATACAATGTATAGACAGACAGCAAGTGGGGAAGAAATAGTCCTAACAAAGACAAACAAATGAGGGGTTTACAGTAATGTAGGGAGTGCAATAAGTGTGGGGAACAAATACAATGCTACACCCCAAAGGAATGCGGAAATAGAAAGAAGAAAAGGGTGAAGGTGAAAATGGATAAAATACAGGGAAGAATGAAGGCACAGTTTTGTAGTAATATAGAAATCAATGCCCTACAACAGTTATTGTGCAAAGTTTGGAATGGGGTTAGAAAGTCAGTGATGTTGCCTAGTTTTATACTACATCAAGTTCTTATTCTTTAGGAAAAACAAGTTGCCATGAACAAAGAATTATTTCTCCATTTTAACTTATAAGTGTAAATGCTAAATTATTGTTACACTGATTATGTACAAGTTAGAAAATCAATCTAGTCCCAAATTTTCTTGGAGAAGGAAAGTTAAGGTTTGTGAAAGATAGAACAGTGAAAGATAGCAGGTGGAGGTTGGGAGAATTTATTCAGAAAGCCTGACATATGATTTCAGGCAGACAGAGGCTATTTTGATCACTGAAATGGAGTTTTATTATTAAGGGTGTTAATGCAAACATTTTCAGAAATTGAAGAGAGACTCTTTTCCAAATCTCTTAGGATTCATTTAGTTGTTAATAACGGACTGTTAAAAGAGACAGAAATATACAGAAGGGCCTGGTTAGGCTGCTGTTTAATCACTTAATCTGTTCCTAACACTGAATGCCTTGGCTCAGAAGGTTAGGGCGATCTACAGGAAGCTCTAGATAGGTGGAAGATAATTTGTATTTATGAAGATGGCTGCACACGTATCATGGATAGACAGAATGTGGTATTACCAGAGGTATGGAGTATTTTTTTAGGGATTTAAATCAACTGTGTGATCTAGAATGTAATTGGACAAAAACAGTCCAGCTTAGAATGGGAGTAACAGACAGCCGTACTGGCAGAGATGCAAGTAGGGCTCAGAGGATAAAATATCTTGGGCTGAAGGTAATGGAAAGTTGAGAGGATATTATACAGGTGAGTTATGTAGACATATCATGCAGCATGCAATCTACGTGATGGGAAAATAGGAATCACAAGTGTGATAAAAATAACCAAGAGACCTTGTATTTGTTCATATATTTACCTGTGAGAAATAATATGAAGTGGATCCAGAAGGTTTAAGTTATTTGTGAGAAATTCATTTTAGGGTTACAGAACTGGAAATGACAGACTCAAGGAATTTAGTAGGCTGAAATATGCCTGACTTTAAGCTTTACACATTGCCAGCTCAGGAGCATATACAATAAAGAATGAAAGTGACAGTAGAAAAAAAAGGTACAGGTGTTCTATATCGAAGGGATCAACAGGAGTGCCCTAATGATACTAGTAAATATGGAGAAGACCTGCTAGAAGAAATACAGAAGAGAAACTATGGAGGCTTGGATGGTCATCAGATCAAAGGGGGGACTTAGTCCATAGGGTGTTGAAAACATGGATGTGAAACAATCCACAGATTAAAGAAGACAGCAGGATAATTGCATGGAAGAAGTTGGAAGTAAACTGTGTTCTCACATGGCGGAATTTAGTATCAGAGAGGGAAATGTGCAGTGGTGTAGGAGTTAACATTGTCACCTCACAGCAAGAGGTTCTCTAGTTCGATTCTCGGCTGGGGTTTCTTCAGTGCAGAGTCTGCAGGTCCTCCCTGCATTTGCTTGGGTTTTCTTGGGTACTCTGGTTTCCTCCAGCATTCCAAAGACATGCTTCTGGAGTGTTTCTCCCTGGGCCTCTGCTGAAAATAGGCTCTGTCCTAGTTGGACATTCCCGGTCAACCAATGTTAAATAAATAAAAATAAATAAATAAAAATGAAGTTTTTTTTTGGCAAGGAAAGATTTTTTTATAAGCAATATGGCTTCTCCAAATTAAAATGTTAGCATCTGAGTAGTTAAAGTTTACTATTAAGACATGCCTATGTGAGAAGATATTCTAGAGTATCTACAGGATTAAAAAAACAAAAAAAACTAAAGGAAACAAAAATTTACAGGAAGATGGAAGAAAGTTCAAATGTGGTAAAATACTAAGGAGACTGAATAGGCATAAATATCTGCTGAAAGATTTATAGGAAAATTGCATAAAGGAATGAGAAGCTAGTTTTGAAAACAAGTACCCAGAAAGGGTAAATTTGTACTGTGTGTAAATTAATTCATCCTTCTGTCTATCTATCATTTGTTGACTGGTTTTGTCCCACTAGGCCAGTAGCCTATTTTCAGGGGAGACCTGAGATGGCATTTATACTACTAGGGGATGGTTAGGGCATCAGAGATCTTCCCCTACTCATTTATAAATGCTCGTTTTGCAAAGGGAGACTATTCTACAGTGTTTTACTTCCAGTTTCCATTCCAGGCACGTAGGCAGTCTGGAAAAACCAGGAAGAATATGGACGATGAAGTGAATGGAGCGAAGGGCAGCAAATGAGAGTGGAATCCTCTATTAATGAGGATATTATGGAAATGAACATGTTGGAAGAAAGAGTCGAGAAAGGGCTGGCAGGTGAGCCTGCTGATGAAGGTGTGGAGAAAGTGATCACGCTTTCCTAAAACAATAATGTTGCAGTAAGGGATTCGGAAGAGATCTTTCAGGATATACTCTTCAGAAATGATCGATCGGCATTAGAATGTGTTTCAATCCTTTAGTCATGAGGGTTGCCTGATGCTTTACTAAAACACATGATCAATCAGAGTGAACCAGAGAAATTATGGAAAAAATACAGGAAGAGGAAGCTGGAGAAGATAGTAGAAAAAGAAGGTTGTATGCAGAGAAAGTTAAAGAAGGAGAAAACAGAAGTGAAGAGGTGAAAAAAGTGAAGAGGAAATTCATAGTAAGAATAAGTAGTAAGAAAAAAAAAAAAAAACAGGACTGGACAAGTACAGGTACGAGGTATGGGGCACTTATTGCCCAACTGGGTGTTTCACCCAGGGAGGTAAGAGTGCTTATTCTTATCAACAAAGACATTGTGATATAATTTTTTGAATCAGGACAATACTTGGAAAATTTTATAGAAAAATATGAACATTAAAAAAAACGTTATCCTTGGACTGTGTATGTGGTACAAGCTTTTCAGAGACAGACTAAAAAAAGATTCATAGGCAACCTAAAACATGTTTTTCCCCTGTGGAAAAAACAATCATTAGATTAGTGAATGTGACAAACAAAACTTTTTGTTTGTGGCAAAACGGGGCATGCAGCAAAAAAAAAAAAAATGTGACATGAAATGTACAAAATGTGGAAAAGTAAAACATACACGGGTTAAGTGTAAAGAAAGTGAAGAAATTGTAGAAAAAGAAGTTACACAGAAGTCAATATATGATAAAATATAGAAAAGAAACAAGAAACACAAGAAATACAAAATTATAATGGAATCAAAACTCAGGGAAAGAGAAGGGGAAGAAGTGGTATTAGATGTGAGTAAAGAAGAATACGTAAATTGGCAAGTAGTAAGAAGAAAGAAAAATTCAATAGGGAAAAAGGGGGAAAAAGAAAAAATTTAAAAGCGTAATTGTGAAAGAGCAAAAAAAGAAATGGATGAGATAGAAACAGCAGCAATATTTAAAAGTGGAGGAATTTTGCTGTAAATGGGAATAGTATGAAGAATATTAAAAGAAGAAGAGGTATTTTAGAATGGTGTACATCAATGGAGGTCTACTTCAGTAGAGCGAATTTACACTTACCCAAACTGCAGATTCTGGAGAAGGCAACATCTAACTTTCAATAAACCAAACAAACATGAATATCACAGATTTTTTTTAAATGTAATAGAGACTTGGCCAACATGGGATATATAAGAAGGAAGGATACATAAAAATAGGAAAATGTGTTAAAAGACAAATAAAGACAATAGAAAAGAAATATATTATGGAAAGATCATATAGGTATAAGAATATTTTATAAACATTGGACAAGTTGGTGGATAAGCTTTAAAGAAAAATACAAATAATACTTTTTGGAAATGTCAAAATGAAAAAAGAAGAGAAAAATTGAGATATAAACAATTGAGTCCAGAAGTATTTTTTTGGGGGGGGGGGGTGTGGCCAGGATGAGAGTAGGATAGCAGCTCTTTTCTTCTGCTCTGTTACTACATACATTTCTGACAGGAAATTTTATTTCTAAAATCCTATACAACTCAATTAAGTGAATACATACATATAAATATTTCAAGCACGGGCATTAATGCCCTTCTAGCCTGCCAATATACAAAAACACTTGTTCCCATAACAACATTACAATAAACTTTGGTGCCCTAAAGGATTATATCAAAAAAATTCTTAAAATTCAACCACTTTCCTGTCAAATTATGTGAGAGAAATTTTCTTCACTGTATCCTGCAGCACCATGAGTTATACAAAGGCAGTATCGCAAGACTTTGTGTTCAAATAACAGCTTCAGTCATTACTGACTAATATTCGAGAACTCTCTTTGAAAATAGATAGATTGGACACCTAAATAGATGACTTTAAGAAAAAGTGATCCAAACAAATGGAACAAATTAATGAAGCCCTGCAGTTACAGAGAAACTACATTTCTGGCACCGAAGACTCCTTGAATGATACAGAAGGAAGACTAAGTGAAGGGGAGAATATTGAATTCCTGTTAAAACAGAACAACTCTTTACTAGCCAAAATAGATGACTTTGAGAATAGGTCCCATAGGAACAACATTCGTATTTTTGGTCTACAAGAAGGAACAAAAGGTAACAATACAGTTAATTTCTTTTCCACCTGGCTCCCTAAAACATTAGATTTGCCTGAAACTCTGTCTTTTGGTATAGACAGAGCACACATATCTCTGGTTAATCCTGTATTAAAGTCCAGTACTTCCCCCAAGGTCCATTGTGGTTAAATTAATTTCATCTCAGGATAAAGAACTGGTACTCAAAACTGCCTGGGCTAAGTCACCACTTAAAGCAGAAGGAAATATTATTCATTTTGATAATCAGCAACAGTGATATCTAAAAGGAAACAATTCCTTCCCCTTATAACAGAATTTAAGAAAAAGCAGATAAAAGTACATTTACTGTTCCTGGCCAGGCAGATTTTCCTTTCTAATGGGGTTAAATTCTTCAAAAATCTTGACCTTTCATTGTCATAGCTACAAACCAACACAATTTTTGAACACAGGATATAGACAAGTCCATTATATCCTTAAAAAGACAAATGGAAATTAGACAAATGAGAAAAAGAAGAAATTAAGGGGGAAATAAATTGACTGGTTTTTTTTCTTTTTATGTAAACAAGCATCTTTACCAGTGAAACATGAAATGACAACATGCTCAACTATAACATAAATAGGAATCAGAAAATCAACAAGCAGTCTACTAATGTAAGTAACTGAATTGCTTTTTTCTCTTATACTTGTCTAATTTACAAATAATTAAGAATCATTTTTAACAAGTCATGACAAATTATTAGTAGTTTCCCTTAAATGAAGCATACAGCATTTATACTAATATACGATCTGAAGGGTTACATATAGAATTGCTTACTCAGGAACTAATGCATACTTTATATCAAGTAAAAAATGACTGCAGTGCAACACATAGCTGAATTTAAAGTTGTTTAATTCATATAAACTGCAGTTACCTACTAAAAGGAAACAGACTAAAGGCAAATACACATCTCAAATTTTCTTGTTATAAACAGGAAAAGACATTAACAGTGTTAAATTAAAACTGCTACTTAAATGGTATACTAAAAGAAATGACAGAAACATTTTCATCTAAGTGTGGAAGCAACTCAATGTAACTACAGTAACATCAGAACAACCGTTTCATTAAAACTAATAGTAAAACCTAACAGTTGCCTGTCTTCCTAGTGCCTAGATTTAGATAATATGTTACTCTTCTATTTAATAGAATGATATATGATGCGCTGGATTGGGGGGGGGGGCACTGCAGTTGCTATGGATGTGTGTTTTGATGATGTTTAACATTGGAGAGATTGTGAAGTTTTAAATGGTTTTGAAATAGTCTATACATAGGTGAAATGTTCAGGTTCAGTATAAAAGATATAGAAATTGTTGTGACTGATGGGTTGTCACTATGTGAGGTTCGTCTGTGGTAGTTAGATATAAAGCCTCTCTCGCCATAGCTTGAGCTTTTTTTTTTTTTTTTTTTTACTTCATTTAGAACACATGAAGCTTTCTCTGGTAAACAGCTAAGAGTTCAGTTGGAATCATAGCCAGCGTTAGGCACCTGCCAAACCTACGGCATATGAGATTCATAGATTAGTACTAGGCTAACTATCTTTGTGGGCCATTTTAAACCTAGCCAATTATTCCATGTGAGAATCAAATCCTGTACCTTGTGTCTGTAAGGCAAACACCTTAACCATTATACCAACCTCCCTAAAAAATAAATTGCACGGGCCAAGAATTTCCCCTCTAGCAGCACGGTACGAATGCCCCTGGCCTTCCACCTTATTCATGGCCCCAGTTCCAAAAATCAAAAAAATAGAACCAGGGATCTATTCCAATATTCCTAGCTGAAGTATTCAGGTGACTGGCCTCTTTTGAACACACTAATTTTTTCAGAGTAAATGCTTTGGATCCCCAGGACACTCGGTTAAGAGCATTGAAAGAGTTGCCAAAAGGCAGGGGCTGGGAAAGTTGGTACCTCACCGCAGACTGCCAGCCTGATCCCAAGATCTATGATCTTTTTAACTGCAGCAACTTTAATACATGCTACTGGAGCTGGAATTAGCCATGGGTTTCTCCATCTCTTCTGCTCCTTACTTGGCACTTCCTGGACATTTGGATGGCTGTATAACATCGTCACAGGATTACTTGCATGTAAGCTGCACTCAATCAGGTCCGCTTCATTGACGCAAGGAACCTGATTGATTGCAGCAGCCAGGGAGTAAAGTTCTAGTTTCCTAGTTGGCTGTAGCTTCCAAATTGTTCTGTTTAAGGATAAACAAAAATGTTTCCGTATTGAATATGGGTGTACTTTGACTTTTTTTTATTGGATATTCCTATGAATTTCATTACGTTTCCATATGGCATAGAACAGGATAGGATTTCTAATGGTGTCTGACATAATTCCTGCGTGGGTAATTCCAGTCCAAAATACTTTTTCTTTTAACTTCATCAGTCCTTGGGGTTGAAGTAATAAGCTTTGTTAGTTGTACAGATTAATACCTGGGTGAATATTTTTATTTATTTATTTTATTTATTTTCCATTTGTTTACTGGGTTAGTTCGACTGGACACAAGGTGACCATTTTCAGTGGAGGCTAAGGGAGAAATGCTCCAATTACATAGTAAAAAATTATAAAAAAATAATAAAAATAAAAAATTATATAAACGTAGCTATTTTGTACAAAGAGCATAGAACATATAAAAGGAGTAAAAATCAGAGTTTTACAATTGATGTAGCATACAGTGGTTAGAATATTGAGAAACAATTAAACAAGACATTATACAATAAATATAGAATTGCTTAAACATGAATTAAAAAAAGAAGTTTCTATGACAATCAGGGAAAAAACTCTTCTTGCACTGGTAAAGGTTTATTAGTGGAAAGTGAAGAAAAAACAAGATGAATTTCCAGTAAACCACCATGACAAAAATCTTGTGTAGACAGCAAATAATCCAATGCGAAACAGCAAATAAAAGTTCAAAATTTATTGAACTGTAATTAAAATAAAAATAAAAATATATGGTCTAAAGGTCTAAGCAAAATAGTCCTTACAAACTGGATAAGCGCTTTCGGCTTCTAGCCTTCTTCAGATCGTGAAATTTTTAGGACTAGTACTTACGATTTTATAAAAAGAAATGACCAATAAAATCACAGCATTAAGGAATAATTTGCGTCATAGCTTCACTAGTTCACATTCTCAATTGGTTGCAGTGTATCCAGTCATCTTATTGGAAAGACCGCTTGTAGCCTATCACATAGGTTCAAAGTAGTTCTGTGATTAAAGGTTTGGTGCCAAATTTATGCTAAACAGTTGTTTTTTCTGTTCCATACATTGGTTATACAAGCCCAATGCACCCATCGGAACGCCCATTTAATTTCTACAGTCTTCTGCAATTCAATAATCACATACCAGGTTTCCAGTAGCTTATCAATCATAAAAGATAATTATAAAAATAAATATAATACATAAATCCCACTTATAAATTATCCTTCCACATAAAAATATATCGTGTGTGCTTCTCAGATATAATCATATGTCGGTTCTTCCAAAATCAGGAAATCCATTCAAGTTTAGTAGCAATAGATATTTGATATTTGTTACATCACTCAGGTCAATGCTTAAATATAAAAGAAGCGAGATGTGAATGGATAATAAGAAATAAACTCATACTATGTCTATGACCATCAGCATACGCTTATTACTCTGCCTGTGCAGTTTACGGAGTTAAAGTGTATCACATTGTTTTCATTCAATAGATGGCATAGAAATATAAAGGCATGAATAAATAGTAAAGTAATTATAAAACAGTTTTCACTGTGCTTAATATTGCTTTGGTCTCAAGAACTCACATTATGATTATGCAAAATATAAAACGTCATGTGTCATTATCATTTCATTCGTATTGTTGGATGCAACATTTTGAAGACAATCAAAGTGCTAAAGCAAGCAAACCAAGCTCAAACATTTTCAACATAGTCAAGCGGAAAGTAAAACGTCATTTGTTATTTGCATTTCCTAGATAATAATCACCAATTGTGTCAGTCGATCAAGAATCAACCAGTCAAGTTTATGGAGACACAAAAATCTGAGAGACTGAAAAACAGCATTACTCATTTGCAAAGGGCACCATCCACTACTGGTGGTCCCAAATAGTGGCAGCCAATCACATTACCATAAGCCTATATTAGAGCCAATCAATATGCCAACGATTCACGCTATCCAAGAATAAGATAACTTCTTAATCAATCCTTTCACATAACAAGTCCGCTTACAATATTCTATTTAAGTCAATCACTTATAAATGTGTATATAGGGATGAAAAGTACATAGTGTTATAGTTGTTCTAAAAGCAAAAACTGTCGTTAAGTGATTTTATGGTAATAGTAACCCTTTATAAAAGGTAGCTTATGAGTAAATAAAGTAATAGAAGAAACATTGTGGTGACACTATAAGTATAGGCAGAAATGTGTCCATGGAACAATGACAAGATCAAAAATCAAAGAATGAAAATTCAAAATCAAGAAAATCAAAAAGGCACAAAATGCAGGATAAAGGTTTGCATAAATATCACAATATAAATGGAAAAATATTAAATATGCATATGAAATAAGAATTTAAGTAAATCCTAAATATGAAATATGTAGGGATGAAAATAAAAATCAAATATTATGTCTTAATGTTTCTAAGAAGTGATGGTATTTCTTCTGGTTTCTAACACTGGTTTCAGTGGAACTACAGTGTTTAGCCCTGGGGAGCGGTTTGCTCTCATATTGGCTATCCAACAAAGTTCACAAAGTTCAGTTCGATTCTGAACGTTTCCTCCTCTGTTGGTCTGAATGACAACTTCAATTGCTTTAAAAAGAAAACAATGGGTCAGATTGTTGACTATATGCATAGCAAGTACATTATTTAATTTATTTTGTCGTATATCTTTTAGATGGCGTAGTATACGATCTTTAAAATGTTGATCAGTCTTTCGAATATAGAAAGCATTACAATGACGGCAGGTAGCCAGATATACTAAATGCGCTATAGTGAAATTTGCATAGACATTGAATTGATAGTTTATTCTTATGAGGAAGAGAAAATGTATTAGAACGGTCAATAAATGGACAGACTTTGCATCTTTAGCATTTAAAAATGCCCTTTCTATCTGAGCATATTGCTTGTGAAATGAAGCCATCTTTGTTGCATAAAAGCCTTTTTATATTTTTCTTATTTTTGTATTGAAAGTTCGGTTTATCCCCTATCACCTTTTTGATTTTTTCATCCATTGTTAATATAGCCCAATGCTTTCTTACTACTTCACAAATTTGCTTGTTGTCAGAACTATAAGTCAACAGACATTTCAACTGTGTGGATTGATAATTTGTGGCGGTGGCTTCCTGTTGTGAAGAGGTAATCTTTTTTGAAAAATAAGGGCGTCCTTTGCCTTTTCTTATTTCCTGAAGGTTTTGTTTGAGTGAAAGATTACTTTCAGGGCAGGATCTTTCCTTTAAATATTTATGTATACTGTATTGTTCCTTTATAAATTCTTCATCATTGGTACATAGGTTCATAGGTTGGTACTGGGCTATCTGCCCAAAGGCATATATTAGTCCAGCCACATTGTGCGGTATTCACCTACCCTTTAGTAGTTCCCTAGACCCTTGTACTAGCAGCTAGTACCCTTGGCCCCTATCTAGTAGTGCTGTTGGTGTGATCCCCGGTGTGAACTTTGTTACCCATCCACTCATCAAGGTTCCTCTTGAAGAGTGATAGTGAGGGGCTCTGTCTTATGTAGATCATGACCCTGCTCCATAGTAAGGGAAGTCTCTGTGAAGGGAATCTATCCCTCCAGCATGTTCTATTCATTGTTGTGTTGAGGTTTATATCCCTAGAGCGTGTAGCTTGAGTAGATTTGGTTTTGCTAAGATGGAGCATGTTCAACAATTCTGGGTTGGACATGGCTCTGTACATTGGACAGAGATCGCCTCTGAGAACGCGGTATGCAACAGAGAACAGTCTTAGCTTTTTTCAATCGTGCTGCATAGGGCAACTGTTTGAGGCCAGTAATCCTCTTGGTTAGGTACCTCTGTGGTCTCTCCAGCTGCTGGAGATGTCTAGCCAGGTACATTACAATTGGTGCATTGTACTCAATGGGTCTGAAGAGCCAAGAGTAGAGGGGCACCATTACATCCTTAGATCTTGATGCAAACCCTTTCGTAATCAGATGGGTCACATAGAAGGATTTTCTAACCACTTTGGCAACATGGTTATCAAAGGAAAGCTGACTATCTACTTGGGTCCCTAGATCCCTTATTTCTTCTTCAGATTTCAGGGGATTACCTCCTATGTTGTAATTAGAAGTTATGTACCTACCATAACGTTCCATGTTAGTTGTCTTCTCTCGCCTTCTTTCTTGCTGGATGGGTTCGGAGCCGATCCTCGGCTCCGACTCGGCACTAGCTTTAGCTCGAGAACTCCTTTTACCAGCTCGAGGCAACCCTATATCCCATGATGCAAGGCGGAACTACCTCAGATCTCGTTTGGCAGCTAACTAACCCTGCTAAAGACTTATCCTAATATAATTAGGAACCATGGTTCCTAAAAGAAGTCCTCATAACAATGCTCCAGAGGAAGCAATCTAATAGGAACTCTCCAAGATCTGTCCAGGCCAGGGGAAGGAGGGAGGGCGAAGAAAGAAGGCGAGAAGACAACTAACATGGAACGTTATGGTAGGTACATAACTTCTAAATGTTAAGTTGTCAATCTCGCCTTCATTCTTGCTGGATGGGACCGCGTCCCTAGCACCTGTATCCCGGGTGGCTCAATGGAACAGACTCTTGAGAACAGTGGAACCAAAACTGGCCCTATCTCTGGAGGCCAAATCCAACTTGTAATGATACACAAAGGTATGAGGCGTGGCCCAAGTAGCTGCTGCACAAATAGTGTCAATGGGAAGTCTATCCTGAAAGGCTACAGAAGTGGATAGACTCCTGGTCGAATGTGCTTTTGGCTTAGAAGATAGTTGTTTGCCCCTTAGAGAGTACACATAGGAAATGGTGGAAGTCAACCATCTAGATAAGGTCACTTTAGATACTGGAAGACCCAACCTGTTTCCTGCATAGGAGACAAACAATTGGTCTGATTTTCTAACTTGTTTAGTCCTATGCAAGTAGTACCTGAGCTGACGATGAACATCCAAAAAATGCAGCTTCTGTTCAGCTCTGTCAGAATAGTTAGGAAAGAAAACTGGTAGATCAATAGATTGGTTAATATTGGCTTGAGATACAACCTTGGGAAGAAAGGAAGGGTTAGTTCTGAGCGAAACCCTATCCTTATGAAACACCAGATAAGGTGAACGAATACAGAGGGCCTGAATCTCAGAAACTCTTCTTGCAGAAGTAACAGCCAGCAAAAATATAGTTTTCCATGTCAACAGCTTTAAAGAACACGTAGCAGACGGTTCGAAAGGAGGTAGAATTAGGGATGCCAACATTAAGTTCAGATCCCATTGCGGAGGAGGATGTTTCACAGGCGGTTTTAGGAGAAAAACTCCTCTCAAAAAGGCTTTGCATAACCTATGAGACATGATGTTATTGTCCTGCAAGCCAACATGAAATTTGGAAATAGCAGCCAGTTGTACTTTGACTGTAGATGATGACGATCCCGAATGAAAACCTCCGCCAGGAAATCCAAAACAGAATGTATAGGAGCGGTGAAAGGATCAATATTTCTGGCATTTGCCCAAATAGAAAAACGTCGCCACTTGCTAGCATAAACAGTTCTAGTGGACGACTTTAAAGAAGACACTAAAATGTCTCTGACTGAGTCAGAAATCATTGGTAGCCTGGCTAGGGAAGGAAGTGGAGCAACCAAGCAGTGAGGTTGAGAGAATGAATGGCCCGGTGCTGCTGACCCGACTGGTGGATCAAAAGATCCGGAACTGGGTCCAGATGCCAGGGCTGCACCAGAAGGTGATGATGTAGAGACGGAAACCAAATTTGTCGAGGCCAATATGGAGCAATGAGGATCAATTTGGCTCTCAAAGCGGTGGCTTTCTGAATGACTTGTGGAATCAATGGAAAGGGAGGAAAAGCATAAAGAAGTCCACGAGGCCAATCCTGGGTTAGAGAGTCTCTCAAGGGTTGGCCTGGAAGAGGAAATAGTGTGAAGTAATCTGGGCACTTGCTGTTTTGAGGGTAGCGAAAAGATCGCAACAAGGGTGCCCCACTTCAGAAAAATCTGATCCACTACAGACTGATTGAGAGACCACTCGTGAGGCATCAGAATAGATCTGCTTAGCCTGTCCGCCAAAAGGTTGGACCTGCCGGGGATGTGCGTTGCTATCAGAAACCGCTGAGAAGAGATCGCCCATTGCCAAAGTCTGAGAGCTTCTCGACATAAGGGATAGGACCTGGTTCCGCCCTGTTTGTTGATGTACCAGACCACGGACATGTTGTCCGTCTGTACTGCAATAGTTCCTGTGGGAAGAAAGTCGTCGAGGGCTTGCAACGTTAAAAGCACTGCTCTCATCTCCAGGACATTTATGTGCAGGTGGTATTCTATGGGTTGCCACGTCCCATGGACCATCCTGCCCTGATAATGCCCCCCCCACCCGATCAGAGAGGCATCCGTGGTGACTGTGGCAACTGGAGGAGGGGGAACAAAGGGTCGGCCCTGATGAAGAAGAGGGGAAGATATCCACCATCGTAGATGAGCCCTGCAAGACTGTGTCACTAAGATCTCGTGTCTCATGGGCAGATCGTGGTACGACCACTGCGTGAACAACATCCACTGCAGGAGACGCATGTGGAAGCGAGCCAGTGGAAGAAGAACAATGGCTGCAGCCATTAGGCCTAGAACTTTCAAGACAAACCTGGCTTTGACCTTGTTGCTTTGTAACAGAAGCTGAACAAATTTCTGGATGTCCAGAATCCTTTGATTTGTTAGCCTGGCTAACCTTTTGACGGTATCTAACTCTGCGCCTATAAAGGTGATAGATTGGCAAGGCAGCAGAGAGGATTTTTCGAAATTCACCAAAATTCCTAGACTCTTGCAAAGCTGTAAGGTGTAGTCTCTGGACCGAAGAAGCTGATCCTTGGAGGTGGCGGAGAGGAGCCAGTCGTCCAAATAAGGAAACACTTGGAATCCTCGACGTCTCAGGTGAGCTGTGACCACTGCCATGCATTTGGTGAACACTCTGGGGGCTGAAGTGAGGCCAAAGGGCAGTGCTCTGAATTGGTAATGACTGGCTCCCAGCCGAAAGCGGAGAAACCTTCTGGAGCGTCTGTGAATCTTTATATGATAGTACGCATCCTGAAGGTCTATCGAGCACATCCAGTTGTCCTTGCCCAGAAAGGGCAGAATGGATTGCAGCGTGATTATCCGGAATCTTGCCTTTCTGACAGACTTGTTTAGTCTGCTTAGGTCTAGTATTGGTCTCCAATCTCCCGTCCTTTTGGGGACCAAAAAGAATCTTGAGTAGAAGCCGGATCCTACTTGGTCTGCCGGCACTGTTTGGATGGCTCTTTTTCCCAGGAGTTTTGAAACTTCCTGTTTTGCCAAATCCCTTTGACCGGGTGAGATGTCTAGAAGGGATTGTAGAGGTACGGGAAACCTTTCGAAGGGGATTTTGTAACCCTCGGATATAATCGACTGTACCCACTTCTCTTGTGATAGGGATTGCCAGGCTACTGGGTACAGCGAAATTCTTCCCGACTGCCTCCAAGGGTGGACAGTCGGGCAACACCTCAGGGATGCTGAAAGGGCTTCTCAGGAAGAGGCTCCCTGTTGCCCTGGTTCTGAGGACCCCCCCCTGCCTCTAGGGCGGCGTCTATTATTGTTACCCCCTCTGCCTCTGGGGGTAAACTGACCACGTGTGTCCGGTGTAGCTCCTTGGGCTTTACGGAACCACATCTTCCCCCCCTTCTGACCCTTGGGATATGGTCTAGAAGGAGTGGAAAACTGGACTCCAACGGCAGAAAGAGGTTTACCGTCCTGTTCACATCTGGTCAAAGTATCCTTCACCTGAGGTCCGAACAAAGCCGAACCGTCAAAGGGGGTGTTGGTGAAGGACGCCTTAAAGGGGTCTGCAAAATTACACAGCCGCATCCAGGCTTGGCGTCTAAGAGCAACACCTGTGCCTGCGGCCCTGCTCGTTTCATCGGCTGCATAAGATATGAGCCGCATGGAGGAGTTAGATATCGAATTCAGGATAGCTAGCTGAGAGGCAATCTTTTCCTGAGCCCCAGCAGCTGAAGGATCCTGGACTACTTCTCCCAGTTCCTTGAGAATATCTCGTTGAAGCCTGGTGAAGTGACAAAGGTAATTCAGCGAACGCATTGCAAAGGTCGCTGAAGAAAACATCCGCTTTCCATACCTGTCCATGGTCCTAGAATCCTTATTAGGAGGATGGACAGGTACTGAAGGATCCGCCAGTTCCTTCTTAGTGGCCGCCACCACCATAGCATCCACAGAGACACCTTTGGACAGGAACTGTTTGTCCGAAGGGGCCGTGATGAACTTGGATGGTCTCCTGGGGACAGGTTCCACAGAATCTGGAGCCACGCCTTCCGAGCCACTACCTGCATGAGTGGGTCGAAGGCGGAGACACCCAGGAGGTGGAGGGTCGGGATCCAAAAGCCTCCAGGTATACCGACTCATCCTCGGAGGGGTCAATGGAGGGCCAATTCCCCCTCTGTTTGAGGAGCTCAAGGATGTCTGAAAATGAGACATCCTCAGAGGGGGACCGTGGGGAACCCTCCGACTCATCTAAGTTGGTATCAGATGTAGTAGACTCAGGAGTCTGTGTGTTTCCTCTTACACGTCCTCTTCCGAGGGGTTCCCCTGCAGGGTCAGGAGAAACCTCGGAAGAGGAGGAAATTCCCAGTGGGGAAACCTGGGGCGATGGATCCCTGGGCCTGAGAGCAAGAGGCTGGCAAGAGGCATCTGCAGGCACTGATGAGGGAGGAGCTAGAGGGATAGACCGTTGACCAGGCTCAGAGGCCAGGACACTCCTCATCACCTCAAAGGCTCCTCTCCCCGGGAGACCTGAACACACCCGCTCCGAAGAAACAGGAATGGTCGGCTCCAAGGAGAGAGAAGGCTCCGAGGCCGATGTCGGCGCCGAGCGTACCAAAGCCGAAGCTCCGAGAGGGAGAGCGGGGTCGGACAAGGGTCCGATGCCACTAGCCCCCTCGGAGCCGACAGTGGAAACCCGACGACCGGATCCCTCCAAGGAAAGTCTCAAGGAGGAGATCGGAGCAGAGGATGACGGAGCCGAAGGATGTATCGGCTCCGGCATCGAAACAGTCGCTGTCCCAAGAAGCTCCGGCTCCGAACTCTGGTGTGGAGCCGGAGGAGGAATCTCAAGAATTGGGGCTGTAGCCGAAGTCTGTTGAGACGGGCTATGGAGCATTTGGGCCAGTGCCTGAGATTTCAACAGCCTGCTTACCACCCTCTCCAAATCGTGGTCAGCCAGCCTGGAAGATCTCGAAGATCGGCTCCGATGGCTCCGCTCCGACAAAAGAGGAGACCCCAGAGCCGAGTGAATACTTAGTATCGAAGGGGACCGGGATCTCTTACGGACCGGAGCCATCGGAGCCGAAGTCCCTTGAACCCCAGAAGGAGCCGAGGATCTCTCGGCTCCGATGCTGGATAAAGTGTCGGCTCCAGCCGGAGCCGACAAGGCAACAGTAGTCAGGGTATCGGAGCCGGCCGGCACCGAACCCACTACTCTAGCAGAAGAAGTATCGGCTCCGACGGAGCCGGAGCCACCGGAGGAGGCTTGGACACTGTAGCCTGAGCCTTCGGTGGCTTAAGAGGTTTTCCTGCCCCTTGCTTAGGAGGAGAACCTTCAGGTTTTAACAAACCTCGGAGGATCAATTTGTTCCTCCTTTCCTGCAGGACTCTCTGGCTAAAGGCATGACACAACGCACAGGAGTCCTGCAGGTGCAAAGGCCCCAGGCAATACACACAAGAAGTGTGACCGTCTGTCAGGGACATTTTCTGACAGCACTGGTCACACTTCTTGAAGCCTGAGACCTTGCCTTCCCTAGACATCCTAAAAGGATATACACAAACAGTCCCCACAAACACACAACTTAATCCCTACACAGACACACAGGAAGGGAATAACTTGGGGAACTAGGCCTGACTAAAACTTTAACTGAAAAACTATTTTAAAAGTTTAAAAAAGGAAGGGAATAAGGTGGGCTGTACTAATAAAGGCTAACCTAACACTGAAGGGAAATTAAACCCCTAACTAAACTTTTTTCTTCTTTAACAAGAAAAAACTTACCTCAGCTGGCAAAGGAGACCTCTTTCGCTAAGCGGCAAACGAGATCTGAGGTAGTTCCGCCTTGCATCATGGGATATAGGGTTGCCTCGAGCTGGTAAAAGGAGTTCTCGAGCTAAAGCTAGTGCCGAGTCGGAGCCGAGGATCGGCTCTGAACCCATCCAGCAAGAATGAAGGCGAGATTGACAACTTAACATTTTGCGGGTACTCTGTTTTTTTCAAAGGGGATTACTACGCTTTTTTTTGCATAATCTTGAGATTCTCAGGACCAGATTTTCATAGATATTTTTAAAGATATGTCCTGGGTGCATGCTTTTTTATGCAAGTAGTGATTCCTCCAGGTATCTTTTCTATGAATTCCTGTACTTATACCTTGTTTTGGATGTAGCTGGATCTTTACATCCAAAAAATCTATTACTTTATTTGATGAATTTGCCTTAAATTCGAGGAAGTTGGTGCTTTCATTAATGTAGTCAATAAAGCTATTCAGCTTTTCCATTTTTCCTTTCCACAATCTTCAACAAAATGACCATAATAGAGCAGATGTGGAGTCCATACGCTATTGTCAGTGAAGATGTTATTGTATTCCCATTCAGCTAATACCAAATTTGAATAACTGTTAGCACATGGGGTGCCCATTGCTACACCCCATGTTTGTAGATAAAAATCATTGCCATAAATAAAGATGTTACTATCAAGAACTAGTTCCAACAGCATGCATGTTGGTTCTGCTGCAATTCCATTCCTTTTAAAAAAGGATCTAATGGTGAATAAGCCATATTCATTGGGAATTACAGTAAATAAACTAGTAATGCCCATGGTTACTAGTAAGAGGTTGTTAAATTCTGTCAAGTAATTGATTTTCCCATGTGCTAATTGGGCACCCCATGTGCTAATGGTTATTCAAATTTGGTATTAGCTGAATGGGAATACAACAACATCTTCACTGACAATAGCGTATGGACTCCACATCTGCTCTATTATGGTTGTTTTGTTGATAACGTTTTTATTTTGTGGCAAGGAAAAATGGAAGAGCTTAATAGCTTTATTGACTACATTAATGAAAGCACCAACTTCATCGAATTTAAGGCAAATTCATCAAATAAAGTAATTGATTTTTTGGATGTAAAGATCCATCTACATCCAAAACAAGGTATAAGTACAGGAATTCATAGAAAAGATACCTGGAGGAATCACTACTTACATAAACAAAGCATGCACCCAGGACATATCTTTAAAAATATCTATGAAAATCAGGTCCTGAGAATCTCAAGATTATGTACCAATGATGAAGAATTTATAAAAGGAACAATACAATATACAGAAACATTTAAAGGAAAGATCCTACCCTGAAAGTAATCTTTCACTCAAACAAAACCTTCAGGAAATAAGAAAAGGCAAAGGATGCCCTTATTTTTCAAAAAAGATTACCTCTTCACAACAGGAAGCCATCGCCACAAATAATCAATCCACACAGTTGAAATGTCTTTTGGACTTATAGTTCTGACAACAAGCAAATTTGTGAAGTAGTAAGAAAGCATTGGGCTATATTAACAATGGATGAAAAAATCAAAAAGGTGATAGGGGATAAACCGAAATTTCAATACAAAAATAAGAAAAATATAAAAAGGCTTTTATGCAACAAAGATGGCTTCATTTCACAAGCAATATGCTCGGATAGAAAAGGCACTTTTAAATGCCAAAGATGCAAAGCCTGTCCATTTATTGACAGTTCTAATACATTTTCGCTCCCTCACATGAATAAACAATATCAATTCAATGTCTATGCAGATTGCACTACAGCGCACTTAGTATATCTGGCTACCTGCCATCATTGTAATGCTTTCTATACTGGAAAGACTGATCAGCGTTTTAAAGATCATATACTACGCCATCTAAGAGATATACGACAAAGGAATTAAATAATGCACTTGCTATGCATATAGTCAACAATCCGACCCATTGTTTTCTTTTTAAAGCAATTGAAATTGTCATTCAGACCAACAGAGGAGGAGACGTTCAGAATCGAGCTGAACTTCGTGAACTTTGTTGGATAACCAATATGAGAGCAAACCGCTCCCCAGGGCTAAACACCGTAGTTCCACTGAAACCAGCATTAGAAACCAGAAGAAATACCATCACTTCTGAGAAACATTAAGACATATTTTATTTTCATCCCTACATATTTGATATTTAGAATTTACTTAAATTCTTATTTTATATGCATATTTAATATTTTTCCATTTATATTGTGATATTTATGCAAACCTTTTTCCTGCATTTTGTGCCTTTTTGATTTTCTTCATTTTTGATCTTTTGAACTTTTGTCATTGTTCCATGGACATGTTTCTGCCTATACTTATAGTATCACCACAATTTTTCTTCTATTACTTTATTTACTCATTAGCTACCTTTTATAAAGGGTTACTATTCCCATAAAATCACTTAACGACAGTTTTTGCTTTTAGAACAACTATAACACTATGTACTTTTCATCCCTATATACACATTTATAAGTGATTGACAAATAGAATATTGTAAGCGGACTTGTTATGTGAAAGGATTGATGAAGAAGTTATCTTATTCTTGGATAGCGTGAATCGTTGGGCATATTGATTGGCTCTAATATAGGCTTCTGGTAATGTGACTGGCTGCCATTATTTGGGACCACCAATACTGGATTGTGCCCTTTACAGATGAGTAATGCTGTTTTTCAGTCTCTTAAACTTTTGTGTCTCCATAAACTTGACTGGTTGATTCTTGATCGACCAACACAATTGGTTATTATCTAGGAATTGCAAATAACAAATGACGTTTTACTTTCCGCTTGACTATGTTGAAAACTTTTGAGCTTGGTTTGCTTGCTTTAGCACTTTGGCTTCAAAAGGTTGCATCTAACAATATGAATGAAATGCTAATGACACATGATGTTTTATATTTTGCATAATCATAATGTGAGTTCTTGAGACCAAAGCAATATTACGCACAGTGAAAACTATAATTACTTTATTTACTCATGCCTTTGTTTTCATTCAATAGATGGCATAGAAATATAATATGATGCGCTTTAACTCCGTAAACTGCACAGGCAGAGTAATAAGTGTATGCTGATGGTCATAGACATAGTATGAATTTGTAATTTCTTATTATCCATTCACATCTCACTTCTTTTATATTTAAGCATTGACCTGAGCGATGTAAGAAATACCAAATATCTATTGCTGCTAAACTTGAACAGATCTCCTGATTCTGGAAGAATCGACATATGATTATATCTGAGAAGCACACACAATATATTTTTATGTGGAAGGATGATTTACACATGGGATTTATGTATTATATTTATGATTATCTTTTATGATTGATAAGCTACTGGAAACCTGGTATGTGATTATTGAATTGCAGAAGACTGTAGAAATTGAAAGGGCATTCCGATGGGTGCATTGGGCTTGTATAGCCAATGTATGGAACGGAACAAAAAACTGTTTAGCATAACTTTGGCGCCAAACCTTTAATCACAGAACTACTTTGAACCTATGTGATAGGCTACAAGTGGTCTTTCCAATAAGATGACTGGATACAGTACAACCAATTGAGAATGTGAACTAGTGAAGCTATGACGCAAATTATTCCTTAATGCTGTGATTTTATTGGTCATTTCTTTTTATAAAATCGTAGTACAAGTCCTAAAAATTGCACGATCTGAAGAAGGCTGGAAGCTGAAAGCGCTTATCCAGTTTGTAAGGACTATTTTGCAAAGACCTTTAGACCATATATTTTTATTTTAATTACAGTTCAATAAATTTCGAACTTTTATTTGCTGTTTCGTATTGGATTATTTGCTGTCTATACAAGATTTTTGTCGTGGTGGTTTACCAGAGGTTCATCTCGTTTGTCTATAGACAAAGAGGGTCAAACTAGAAATCATAACTATAAAGGTGAAAAGCGAAAAGGAAAGCAGAAGAAAGTTTTCTTAGTGACAATTTACCAGATGTTAATGTCATTTAGAGCTTAAGCATAAATAAAGGCACTGTTCCATGTGATGGCTGTTCCGTCTGTCAATATGTAGTTAGCTCTTTTCCCTATATTAATGGCATCAAGTTTACAGCTAGGCATGGATACAGTTGAAACAGAGGGGTTAGTGTATGTGCTGAGATGTGGATGTAAGAAGTTTTACATAGGGGAAACTTGTAGGAGTTTTAGGGTCCAGTTGCAGGAACATATTAGGGACATAAAAAAAATTAGAGAGTCCCTTGGGAGTCATTTTTTGATGGCACACAACTTTCTAACCCTGATTCTCTTAGGGGTTGTGTCTTGGAAAAATTGCAAGTTGACATAGGTGAATGTGTGTTTTTAAAAAAGAAACTTAAAAAAAAACCCTGCTGATTTTTGGAGCCTCAGGGACTCTACAAAGAATGTAATTGGAAGTATGTGATTTAAATTGTATGCTTAATTGATTAATTGTTTTGTGCAATATGGTGTATATAAGCAAACAGTATTTTGTAGTGTTTTTACTCTTGGAAGGCTGTGTAAGCCGAGGCGCTAAGTGTTTCATTAAATTCACTTACTTTTTGGATCTGTGGTCTTGGTGGTATTTTATCATTTTATTTTTTTGTTTTTTTAAGTTGTATTTGATATTTGTATGGCCACTGATCCTGCAAATAATGTGCCATGTCCCTTTAGGAATGATACTATTGATAGCAGTCAAAGGACTATTCAGCAGTTTGTTTTACAACTGAATGAGACAGGCTCTAGAAATATAGAAGCAGTTGGTACTGCAAATGTGCCTGGGACTGTTAATTTGGCTACTCCTGAAGTGGCTGTTCAGAATCTGGCTATGGCTACTGCTTGGAAGCGCTTTATGGGCTCCTCTACTGTAGCTGCTTTAATCGGCAGAGGCTGTAAATCTGAGGGAGAAGCTGGATAATCTGTTGCAGAAGGAGGTTAGTACACATTAATATTCTTTGCCTTCAGCGGTATATACAGTTGAACATTACTCCCGAAAGGTCTGCGAGCATACAAAGCACCTACAACCCCCTTTGAGGAGGGGAATGCTGAGGATATGGCCTTTTGAAAAAGATGGGTACAGGCAGCTCACCAGTGCTCCACTGAATGGATGCGCATCCTAATAGAGAGGGATGAGTTAAAGAAGTAAAGGCAGATCTTTTTCATCTAGAAGCAGAGGCAATAATGGCAGTAATGATGTCAGTTGGGGTAAAACTGCTTCTTCCTCAGTTTTTTTTTTTGCTGCTTCTGAAGAGGAAGATTTGAGTGCTGCAGCTGAGGGTAGTGTGGAACAGTTTCCAGCTTTGTCTAAAGCACAAAATCCGAAAGTCATGCATAACTGTTTTCAGAGTTCCAGTTCTGTTAGAACAGACTTTAACAACAGAAAATGGGGCTGCAGTGAATGGAGCAAGCAAAAGAACTATAACAAGAAGGGACAGTACAACAAGAAAAAAAGGTTGGTACTAATGTAGTTTGTGATAATTTACATGCGTTACATTTGTCCAATTTGTCCAAACAAGAAATTTCTGATGTGTTTATGTCTGTATTATGTCTTGGTCTCAAATTTATACCAACTGCCATACCGAGATTACATGTACTTAAAAGTGAAATCTTTTCTTTTAGTAGAAAACTGCATTTAATGTACTACTTTAAACAGGAGGGGGGGGGGGGTTGTGTTTAATAACTTATGAAAGTAGTGATGAGGATTCTTTTATTCATGCCTGTTATCTCAAGAAGATTTGTTTGAGAATTATTTTAATGCCTATTGCCAACTGAATACTGATGCTATCTCTGTTAAAAGCTCGTTTATTCCACCTTTTCTAAATAATACCTTGCAAGGATTTTTTGCTACTCTTAATTTTGAGGTTAAAAATGTACTGGTCCTGTATAGAGAATAAGTCCAACATGTTTTAATTTAACTAAGCAGCAATGGCTAGCCCTATTGGAATTTGGTAATGACAGAAGATGGGTGGTTAAACCATCTGACAAGGGCAACCAGATAGTAATCATGTACTTCACACAATACTTAGAGATGCATTATAAACATCTGAATAATGTGGAAATTTATAGTAAGCAGTGCCAACTTTTGTTAGACAAAGGTCTAAGGCTGGGGTATTTCACCTCTAAGGATGTGGAAAAGTTTAGAGTGGAAAACTGCTCAATGGCAGTTTAACTGCTTACCTAAAAACACACAAAGATTTAACTAACCTTAGTGGCCGACCTATAGTGTCTGCACAGAGGTATTTTTTGAAGAATATAAAAGTGTGCTATTACATGAACATCTTAAGAAATATGTTATGAGTACAGCCTCCTATATCAGGGACAGCCAGGACTTTTTGAACAAAATATAGGGTCAAGTTTGGAATATGGACATGTTTTGGCTCTGTTTGGATGTCAAAAGTCTATATACTAATATTAAGCATGAAATAGGGACACAGGCCTTGTTCCATTTTTTGGGGGGACTCCTCTATGTCTCATTTTCTGATAGATTTAGTTATGTTCTGTTTAAAAAATATTTTTTTTATGTCCAATGGAGACATTTTCAAGCAGTTGCAGGGCACTGCTCTGGGGCGGCTTTCGCTCCCATGTATGCCAATTTAGTCATGGCTAAACTTGAAGATGACTTTATTTATAGACATGCTTTTTTTTAGATCAAAAGTTTTTATATTTTAGATTTGTTGATCATCTTATTTTTTTATGTCAAGGCCCTTGTGTTTGTTAATGACTTACAAGCTAATACTATGGACTTAAGCTTTGATGGTATACAGCTTGGCCCACAAGTGAATTTTTTGGATATAAGCCTAGATGGATTTACTACTAGTCTCCTTAGGAAATTTGAACATAGAAATGTATTTTTATATGGGAATAGTTGTCACCCCAAACATTTGGTCAAGGTACTGCCTTACAATTAATTCTTACGAATTCATAGGCTATGTAGCCTTGATGTGAGTTTTGATTTAGGGATAGCTGAAGCAGAAATTAGGAGAGGCTATGATGTGCAGCTGTTCAGGGAAGCTGAACAAAAAATTATGGACATGAGGTATTCTGTTAACTCTCAGGGAGATTCTCATTATGTCAGTGCTAGTGGAAAAAAAAAAATGATGTACTTACCATAACGTTCCATGTTTGTAGTCCATCTCGCCTATATCGTGCTGGATGGGTTCGGAGCCAATATTCGGCACTGACTCAGCCTATACTAAAGCTCGAGAGCTTTTTACTGGCTCGAGGCTAGCCCCTATCCCATGGTGCCTCACGGCAAATCTCCAGATCTAGTTTGCAAGAAAGTAATAAATACCCATCAGGCAATAATAATAAGAAAGAAGCTGTAAAAATACAGCAAGGGATTAGAAACATAATCCATTCCAGGTGTACAATAAAGAGCAAAGTCAGGCAGCTTCAAAAAGAGGACCACTAGATCCCCCAGCAACAGGAAGGGGGTTGGAGGGAGGGACGCAAGAATATAGGCGAGATGGACTACAAACATGGAACGTTATGGTAAGTACATAACTTCTTTATGTTATGTAGTTCTATCTCGCAGTAATTCTTGCTGGATGGGACAGCGTCCCTAGCACCTTTATCCCAGGTGGCTCAAGCGAAGAGACTCTTCAGCACAGTGGACCCAAAAGATGACCTGTGGGGAAATCTTTTGTAAATCAAAATCCAATTTGTAAAGAGTGAGAAATATATGTGGTCTTACCCAAGTAGCTGCTGCACAAATAGTATCAATTGGGAGCCTAGATCTAAAGGCACATGAAGTAGCTATAGCCCTAGTACAGTGACCTTTAGCTTTTAATGGTAATTGTCTACCAGCTTGTTGATGAGCAAAGGATATGCAATCCGAAAGCCATTTTGAACGAGTAATTTTATAAACAGGTAAGCCTTTCTTTTTGTCAGAAAAGGAAACTAAAAGTTGATCCGATTTCCTGAATTCTTTGGTCCTGTGTATATAGAATCTGATTATTCTGTGGATATGTAGCTGGTAAGTCTATACTCTGATTTATAAGAGTGGTTTGGAAAAAAAGACAGGTAGCTCAATGGTAGTATTCAAGTTGTGTTCTGAGCATACCTTAGGAAGAAAGGAAGGGTTTGAGAGACTCTATCCTTGTGAAAGATAACGTAAGGAGGTTGAATAGTTAGGGCTTGAAGTTCCGAGACTCTGCTAGACGATGTTATATACCAAGAACAAGGTTTTCCATGATAACAATTTTAACTCGGACGATGAGGATGGTTCAAAGGGTGCAGACATCAAAGATGAGAGGACTAAATTTAAGTCCCAGGGTTCTAAAGGTTGTTTTATTGGGGGCCTAAGAAGAACTCCTTTTAAGAAGGTTTTACAGAGGGAATGTTGCATGATTGGATTAACCTTGAAACCAAAATGTAAACTGGAAATGGCAGCTAACTTAACTCTAACTGTAGCGGCTGCTGCTCCTTCATGAAAAATTGTTGTTAGGAAGGATAAAATGGATTCTACAGGAGCTGTATATGGATCTAAGCCCCGGTTCGTAGCCCAAAGGGAAAACCTTTTCCATTTGCTAAAATATAATTGCTGAGTGGAAGTTTTATAGGATGAAATTAGGATGAGTTTGACTGCTGGGGATAAGGTAATGCACCTGGCTATATGTGGAATTGGAGCAGCCATGCTGTCAATTTGAGGGTGTGGATGGAGGGGTGGAACTGTCCCGATTGATGAATCAGGAGATCTGGAGATGGATCCAGAATCCATGGTTCCTCCAAAAGGTAGGGTCACAGGAAAGGAAACCAAACTTGTCAAGGCCAGTAAGGAGCAATAAGGATCAAGGAACTCCTCAACTGTCTTGCTTTCTGTATTACTTTGGGGATAAGTGGAAAGGGAGGAAAGGCATAGAGAAGTCGCAGGGGCCAATCATGAACTAAAGCATCCCTGGGTGACATCCCCAGATGAGGAATGAGGGCAAAGCAGCTGCTGCATTTGGTGTTCAGGTGAGTGGCAACTAGATCGCAGCAAGGCTGGCCCCATTTGTAAAAGACCTCTTTCACAACCATTGGATTCAGGGACCACTTTTGTGAGGCATCAGAACTGCTCGGCTGAGTTTGTCCGCTATTACGTTGGATTTCCCCCCTGGATATGCGTTGCTATCAGGAAGTGTTGAGAATCCATCGGCCATTTCCAAACTCTTAAGGCCTCTCTGCAAAGCGGGTAAGACTTGGTTCCCCCTTGTTTATGTACCACATGACAGACATGTTGTCTGGCTGAATCGTAATCGTTCCAGTGGAAAGGGAGCTGTGAAGTGCTTGCAACGCATATAGCACCACTCTCATCTCCAGAACACTGATGTGCAAGTGGTTCTCATGGTTTTGCCAAGCACCTTGGATGGTCTTTCCCAGATAATGCCCCCCCCCCTACCCTATCTGGGAAGCGTCCGTGGTCAAAACTGCTTTCTCTTGGGGAGGAACAAGTGGACGACCTATGACAAGTTGTTGTGTGTAACCACCATATCAGATCCCTTTTGCATGAGTTTGTTATTAATATCTGGTGAGAAAATGGAAGGTCTTGCATCGACCATTGTGCAAACAGCATCCATTGGAGAATCCTCATATGTAGGCGAGCAAGAGGAACTAATAAGATGGCGTAAGCCATAGTCCCTAGGACTTGAAGGACTACTCTGGCCTGGACTCTGTTTAATAAGGATCTGATCTGACTGTGTAGAGATTCCACTCTTTCCTGTGTTAGCTTTACTGACATGGTGGTTGTGTCCATTTCTGAGCCTAGATATACAATATGCTGCGAGGGAGATAAGACTGACTTTTACAAGTTGACAGTGATGCCAATGCTGGTGCACAAGGATAGAGTCTCGTCCCTGGTTCTGATCAGTTGATGCTTGGTGGTAGCAGTGAGGAGCCAGTCATCTAGGTACGGAAACACCTGGAATCCTTGACATCTCAGGTGAGCAGTTACCACTGCCATGCATTTGGCAAACACTCTGGGGGCTGTAGTGAGGCCAAAGAGCAGTGTTCTGAACTGAAAATGGCTGGCTCCCCGCCAGAAGCGTAAGTGTCTCCTGGAGCGCCTGTCCATTTTGATGTGGTAGTACGCATCCTGGAGATCGATTGAGCACATCCAGTTGTCTTTCCCGAAAAAGGGAAATATCGACTGCAGAGTGACCATTTGGAACTTTGATTTAATTACATGCTTGTTGAGCCTGCTGAGATCTAGAATTGATCTCCAGTCCCCTGTCTTTTTTGGAACTAAAAACAATCGAAAGTAAGTTCCGGATCCTACTTGCTCTGTGGGGACTTCTTGGATGATTTTTTTGCAGCAACGAGATGACCTTCGATGTTGCACGGTCTAGTTGGATGGGTGGTACATCTGGAAGAGAACGGTTTGTTGGGGGTTCCGAAATAAAGGGAATCAGGTAACCTCTGAATATTACTGTGTGTACCCAATGATCTTGAGTGATAGTTAGCCAGGCGCTTGGATACAGCGATATATGACCCCTGACTGCCTCCAGAGATGGACAGTCTGGCAACCCTTCAGGGTCGATGGAAGGGACTATCAGAGAAAGCTTCATCTCCCTGGTGTTGCGGACCTCCTCTGCCGCGAGGGCGGTGTCTTCCATTGTATCCCCCCCCCTCTGCCCCTGGGGGAAGGTTGACCTTGTGCCGGAGGAAAACCTTTTTGGGATTTGCGGAACCACATTTTCCCTCCTGTATTACCCTTTGGATAGGGTCTGGACAGAAGAGAGAAACCGACTCCAATGGCAGATAAGGTTCTTCCTTCCTGCTCACACCTATTCAAAGTCTCTTTCACTTGGGGTCCAAAAAGAGATTAACCATCAAAGGGAATGTTAGTCAAGGAAGCCTTGAAGGATTCCGTAAAATTACAAAGAAGCATCCACGTATGTCTCCTGAGGGATATTCCTGCTGCGGCTGCCCTGCTCGCTCCATCTGCCGCATATGAGATCAGCCTCATGGGGTTAGCTATGGAAGTAAGGGTGGAGAGCTGCGTGGAAACCTTGTCCATGGATCCCGGAGCTACTAAACCCTAGAGGGCATCACCTAACTCTTTCAGGAGATCCCTCTGAAGACGAGTGAAATGACTCAGGTAAATTCAGTGATCTTAGTGTAAATGCCGCTGAAGAAAAAGTATGCTTCCCATACCTATCCATTGTCCTGGACTCCTTGTTAGGAGGATGGATATTAGAAGACGTCTCAGATAATTCCTTCTTGGTGGCCACTGCTACCACCATAGCATCAACTGGAACTCCCTTGCTAAGGAAGGACTTGTCCTCAGGTGCGGTCATAAATTTGTTTGGCCTCCTCGAGACGGTTTCCGCTGACTCTGGAAAGGTCCATGCTTTCCGCGAAATGACCCCCAAAAGTTGGTCATAAGGCAGTGTCATCCAAGAGGTGGAAGGTCAGGAGCCAAAGGCCTCAGGATACACGGATTCATCCTCAGTAGGGTTAGAGGTCTTCCAATCACCCCTCTAAGGATTTCTAGGATGTCAGAGAAGGAGACATCCTCAGAGGGAGATCTAGGGGACCCTTCTGATTCCTCTAAATCAGTGTCTGATGTGACAGACTCAGGGGAGTCAACATGTTTCCTCTTACATAACCTCTTCCGAGGGAGGTCTCCAGTGGGATAATCTGGGGAGGTCTCAGAAGAGGGGGTGCCTCCAATGGGGGCTACTTGGGCCTCTGCTCCCTATGGTGTGGGGGTGGAGGGGGGGGGAGAGGTTGCTGCCTGTTACTGCCTGCTGCTGGTGGGACACAGGTTCCAAAAGAATGGCTTTGGCAGAGGTTAAAGCGTTCTCTATAGCTTCAAAAGTCCCCCCCCAGTCTGAAGAAGACCTCTGCTCTGAGGGTGCGAATGGTCGACTTCTAGCAAAAGGGAATGGCTCCGAAGCAGAAGTGGGAGCAGAGCTGAGTTGAGCCAAGGCTCCAAGAGGGAGGGTTGGTTCCAAAGAGAACCCAGGGTGACTGTCCCCCTCGGAGTCGACACGAGAGCATCGGCTCCCAGAACCATCTGCTCCAGACTGAGCCATCGAGGATAGAGTACTTGGCTCAGAGGAAACAGGCTGAATCCCCAGAGCCAAAGGGTCAAAGACAGTAATAGGCTCCGAGAGCGAAGCAGTCGGAGGAGGAACAGTGATCGGTACCAGGGACAGCTCCGAGACCTTTGGGTCTGGAGGGGTCAATTTTCTAGCTAGAGCTGGGTCCAAAAGCAACCTCTTCACCACCCTCTCAATGTCCTCATCTGATAGGGTCCTGGAGGATCTGGTGGAGACTGAAGGAGACCTCCTTCTCTCCAAAATAGGAGATCTCAAATTAGGAGATCTCAAATTAGGAGATACAGTCTCGATGTCGGGCAAAATCTTCAATACCGAAGACTGTCTCGGAACAGATGGAATGGACTGCACCGAAGATGAAGCAGTCTTGGAACTGGAACTCCTAGTTTCCGACGCTTTAGACTTTTTGGTCTGCTCCGAAGTTGGGGTGGATGATTTTCTCTTTGAAGATTTTGGAGCTGCCTGACCAAGTTCCAGCTATTCCTGGAAGAAACTGGTCATGAGACCCCTGTTAATAAGTTATCTTCCTTTCATTTAACTCTCTTGTACTAAAAGCGTGACAGAAGGTGCAAGGTTCCTGTAAATGTGCTTCGCTCTTTCAATATACACAACTGGTGAGGCTGTCTGTAAGAGACATTTTCTGTGCACACCTGTCACATTTTTTGAATCCCGAAGGGAGATGATCCTTGTCTTTAGACATAGTTAAACACTAAAATAAAAGAGTAGGAAGAAGAAAAGTTTTTTTTTTTGTTTTTTTTTTTAAATAACAGTCACACACACACACAGGGAGGAAAGGCCCTCTAACTTAAATGGGCACTACGGCCCTCTGATTTAAACAGGCTGTACAGTCCTAGGGGGGGGAGGGGGGTTGAAAACTTTCAAAAACAGTCACACAATACAAAAGAAACTATTAAGATATATAGATAGATTATATATATATATATATATATATATATATATATATATATATATATATATATATATATATATATGAATACACACACACACATTATATATATATATATATATATATATATAAGCTTTTGTGGCAAACGAGATCTGGAGAATTGGCGTGATGCACCATGGGATAGGGGCTAGCCTCGAGCCAGTAAAAAGCTCTCAAGCTTTAGTATAGGCAGAGTCGGAGCCGAATATCAGCTCCGAACCCATCCAGCAAAAATTACAGCGAGATAGGACTACATAACATTATAATGTTTTTATTGGTGGAAATAAATCTACCAATACAGCTGTGAAAACAATGGCGAGCAGAAGAAAGTTTTTAGTGAAATAGTTTAAAAAGTACGCAGCTTGTGGCCTATTCTCCTAAGGGACAACATTTTGAACTCTATACTATCTGATTTTGTGAGTATTGCATATAAAAGACCTAGGAATGTGTCTGACATTCTGGTACATAACCAATTTTGTTTACCAGATGTTAATGTCATTCAGAGCTAAGCATAAATAAAGGCACTGTTCCATGTGATGGCTGTTCCATCTGTCAGTATGTAGTAAGCGCTTTTCCTACATTAATGGCATCAAGTTTACAGCTGTAACACGGAGGAGTTAGTGTATATGCTGAGATATGGATGTAAGAAGTTTTACATAGGGGAAACTTATAGGAGTTTTAGGGTCCAGTTGCAGGAACATATTAGGGATATAAAAAATAAAAACAAATTAGAGGAACATATTAGGGACATAAAAAATAGAGAGTCCCCTTGGAGTCATTTTTTGATAGCACAGAACTCTAACCCTGATTCTCCTAGGGGTTGTGTCTTGGAAAAATTGCAAGTTGACATAGGTGAAAGTGTGTCTTTAAAAAACAAACTCTTAAAAAAAGAAACCCTGCTGATTTTAAAGTATGGTACTTTGGAGCTTTGGGGACTTAAAGAATGTTATTGGAAGTATGTGATTTAAATTGTATGCTTTATTGATTAATTGTTTTGTGCAATATGCTGTATATAAGCAAACAGTATTTTGTAGTGTTTTTACTCTTGGAAGGCTGTGTAAGCCAAGGTGCTATTGCTTACATTTTTGGATCAGTGGTCTTGGTTGTATTATCATTTTATTTTTTTTTTTTGTTTTTTTAAGTTGCAATAACTATAAAGGTGGCCTGAACACCTGGTTCACAGTACTATGCACTAAGTGAAACTACACAGTACACCTGTGATCTAGGGATCTTGAAAGTCAAGTACTGGTGAAATTAGTCTGGTTTTGTACAGGAACATATCCAAGTTATGAATATGAGGTCTTTTAGTAGGGATTTTTAAGTATCTTTACTATTTAGACATCTAACGTCAAGGGCTAGAGAGTTGCAGGCCTTAGCAACTGCATAGGAATAAAGAGATTGGCCAGAGCTATGTAAGCAATTGGTAACTGTCAGTAGGGCGGTATTGGAAGATCTTAGTTGACATGCAGTATTATGGAAGGTTAGTAGACCAGAGAGGGCATGTATTTTATTTGGTTGGTATAGCAGTTAATGGGTCAGGAGAAGTTGATTGTATTTTAGGAGGTTAGGGAGTTCTAACCATCCTAGTTGTCTTAGGGAGAGGCAGTGATGAGAATGAAACTTAGCATTGGTTGCAAATTTTGAGATTTTATTGTAGCAGGTAGATAGTTTCAGAAGTTCAGATTTGTTTAGGTTAGTTAGAACTGGGGAAGCGTATAGTAAGGTGGAGAGTAGATGGGTACAAGAGATAGTGATTCGGGATTCCTGTGCGAGGAAGCTACTACAGCGGTAGAGTGAACCTAGTTTTTTATGAACTTTGGCAATTGTTAGCATTACACATTTGTCGAATTTTAGGTTTTGGTCAATAGTTACACCTAGTAGCTTGGCTTGGGTTACTGGTGTGAGAAGGGTATTGTTGGAGGATGTTATTGAGAATGGTGAGGTAGAGACTCAAGTTTTGGATGTGTGGAAGACATTGAGTTGGGTCTTAGATGGGTTTAGTATGAGTTGGGAGGAATTTGGCCATTTTTCTATAGTAGTGAAGGCTTCCTGGGTTCTGTCTTGGAGTGACTGTAGAGAGGGGGCTCAGCAAATAAGGGTGATGTCATCAGCATACTGTACTATATTAGTTTGTTAGGTAGCCGAGGGGAGGTTATTGGTAAAGATGGAAAATAGTAAGGGACCAATAATGGATCCTTGTGGAACACCTTGTCCCATTGGGAGGAGAGGGGAGAGAGAGTTATGCCATTTAATAGCTTGTTGCCAGAGGGACAGATAATTTTTAAACCACAGTAAAGAGAAGTTATCCAAATTGAGCTCACAGAGTCGATAGTAATTTGCAGTGATATACTGTGACAAATGCCTTTGACAGGTCTAGGAAGACAACAGATACTAAGTTATCAAGATTTCTTTGTTGGTTGACGTGGTCAGTAAAGGATATAAGGGCAGAGGTGGTACTATGGTTTGGCCAAAATCCATGTTGGGAATTTGCTACCAGGTTATATTGAAGAAGATTATTCACTAGTTGGGTGTGTACACATTTTTCTAAGATTTTTAACAGGGGAAATAGTATAGTTATGGGGCAATAATTACCAAGTTCTGTCGAGGATCCACCTTTGTGTAGGGGGACGACATAAGACATTTCCCAGAGAGAGGGGACAGTGTGTTCAGCTATGGATCTATTGACAAGTATGGAAATAGGGTAGGTGGTAATCAGCAGGGAGTTTATCAGCAGTGAGAGTGGTGGCTTTCAATTTGGTAAGTTGTTTACGAATTAGGTCAGTTGGAACTGGTTTGAGAGAGGATTGGGTGGTGGTCTTTCAGTGACAGTTTTGTATTCTGGGGGTATTTGTAGTAGTAGAGGGGAAATTGTTGAATAACTTTTGGATGGAGGAGGTGAAATAGTCAAACTGGGTGGCAATATCATTGTTATCACCCTCAGTGTTAGGGTTTGTGGAGGTGTTTTTCTCTGGTTGGAGAATGTGGTTGATTGCAGACCAGAATTTTTGTGGATTTTGTAGTGAGTTTTTTGTAGCTGGATATAACTTTTTTTGTCATTACGTACTTGTTTTTTTGTTTTGTTTCTGAGCTCTAGGAAGTATTGTCGATTTGTACTTGTTTTGTTGGTACGCCAGGTTCCCCAAGCTATGTCTCATTGTTTGAATAGTAATCTTGTGTCCTTTAAGATCCAGGGGGCTGGGTTGGTTTTAGTATGAATTATACATTGTGGGGCCATAAGATAAAGGATACCTAAGAAGATAGTATTAAAGTACTCCACAGCTTCCTCTAATGGTAGTTTAAAGAGGTGACCAATTTATTTTTTTAAGGTGCTGATGAACTGGTCTAGTAGGAAATTTTTGGAACTATGGATAGAAAGAGGATGGTGGGTTTTGTGTGTTGTCTTAGTATGAATGTGGGTAGGTGATCACTGAGAGAGTCAGGTAATGTACCACATATATTGGCAGATGAAGGCTTGTTGGTTAGGATCCAGTCTAATATGGATTCCTTTTTGGTGGATTTGTCTATGGTTGGGGGGTTGGATAAACTGTGTGAAGTTAAATAGGTTTAAGTGGTACTTCAGGGGGGATAGAGGCCCAATCAATGTTAAAGTCCCCCAGGATAAGTGTCTCCTGAGGGAGGCCGGTGGAAGTCCAATGTAAAATGGACTCGAGTGGCAATATTGTCACCTGGTGGTAAGTGGAAACCTATAATTTTGAGTAGTTTCTACTGGTTTCATTTTATATTTGCAAACAGGGTTTCTGCATAGCCAAAAGTGGGGATATCTTTACGTATTTGTTGGAGAGTAAGGTTGTGCCTGTAAAGTAGGACAATGCCCCTGCCTCTTTTAGTATTCAATCACGTCTAAGGATGCTGTAGCCAGGAGTGGCTATGGTGGTATCTTTGATGTGGGGCTTGAACCAGGTCTCAGTTAGGACTACAATGTCAGGGTTATAGAAGGATATAGAGGCATGTAGCTCTTGAGTTTTATTCATGATACTGCGGATGTTTATACCGACTATTAAGAGGTCAGAGAGTTTTTGTTTACAAGGGATATTAGGTCCGTGTAGGTTTGCAGCAGTAGGTATAGTAGTGGAGGGGCCTGGGTTAGGGTGGATGTTGCCACTGAGTGCAAGTTGGTTAGTAGCAGTGGTCAGTGTGTGTAGGTAATTGGTGATCACATGGTGTTTGAGTAAACTGGGTATTTTTTATAATTAGTTTCTTTGTAGGTGAGCTTGGTGAGATCAAAGGGGGTGTGGTTGAAGATGGTAGGTGAAATGTATATGCAATTATGGTGGTGAGTGAATAAGTTAGCGTGGGGGACTTTAGGTAATTGTGGTTAGTGATAGTGGAGTGGTAGGAAGTTAGATGGCAGCCTAGGGAGAGGAGAACTGCTAAGAAAATAGAAGGTGCAAGCATGGTGAGATATGAAGGAGGTGGTGGTAGTATATGTGGAGTTAAGTTATCTGGTTTGGGAGTTATTAGAGGAAGAAAGGATAGTGTGATGTGGCAGAGCACCACAGAACAAATTAATGAACAGGTGGTGAAAGGAAAGATTAGGAAGTGGTTGGAGGATGATGCAATAGTTTGGTGGGAGGTGTTAGGGAATCAGGTGATTGTGGTTATGAATAAATTTGGGTATAGGTGATGCAGGTGGGATAAGGGAACAGGGTGAGGAGCGAAGTGAGCCCGAGCAATAGTGATGGCAAACGTAGCAGGCTGAATCCCACTCCACAAGGTAAGGAACTCAGCAAAGAACTGAAACAGTGAATTAAAGTAGGTAAGGTACTGGTTAAAGTGCGATTATATTTAACTGTGGCTGGCAACACCACTGTGAGTTTTATGGGCAGTAGCTAACAGTAAATCAGGAGGAAGATCAGGGTCAAATGTTAAAGGATGCTGTTAATTCTAAGTCAGTTGCAAAGAAAAAAGGGGGGGGTCTATGGTAGACCTTAGCATTGTGCACACTACTCACTCAGAACAAGTAAGATACTTTAATAAAAAAGATACCTACAGATTTTAATAACTAGTTCAGCTCTGTGGTGGAAAATGGTGGGGCAGGTAGTAGACTGCCGCAGCTTTAGATCGCAGAGTACAGTCCGGAGGGTGAGGCAAAGTAGCAGAGTTATATTTTCAGTAAAAAAATGCAGCAGGTATATTTAAACAAGAATAGTATTTGAGTTCTCTTACTATGGTCCTCATGCCCAGCCCTCACTTAGCATGTGCGATTACACTTACACACACAGCCTTCTTAGGCAAGCACAAGCTCACTCCTGATTTCTGGAAAGAACACCCCAAAATCTGGTCCAAGTTCTTCCTTTCTACATCACACCTCACCTTCTCTTCTGCTTACGTTTCACAAGGTTTATTGTTCTAGTACTTAGTCTGGCTCATGCCATAATCTGTCATATGGTCCCACATTTATATTCATCTTCCCCTTCCTACCTTCATTCATGTCTATCTAATCCCTGCCCGAAACTTTCTAATCCATAACCCCCCCTTTCCCATTTTTGCATATGGGGTTGGGATGTCACATCAACAGTGACAATTATCTAAAGCCAATGTTGACACTACCAGATGGCTGTCTCTGCCATAGTTGTTTAATACCCTCACACATGCGCACATACACATGCACACACACTCACGCCAATCACCAGTTTACAGTGTCTAATCCATATGCCTTATTCTTTCTAATGCTATTAGCAAACTTAATTTGAAAAGGTCTAACCCAATTAGCAGGGGGTGATTGGAGGGTGCAGGGAGGCTTGCCCCCCTGCAAACATTTGAGAAATTTAGTTAATGTGGTTTAACTGTTTTCACTTTTGGCAAAGTGCCGTTTTGGAGAAGTGTAAATTCGGAATTATGGTCTCTGCAAAGTGTGGTTCGGATAACTGTACTTTTGGCAATGTGAATGTGATCCATATATATGGGTCTACTTCACTTGACCTTCAATGCATTAGACTGACACCCATTTGACAAACACTCAATTAACCTAAATTTCATTTGACCGACTCCCATTTCACTGACATTTAAGACAGACTTCTTGTGGGTTTTCCTTCACCTGTGACTTACTTATGATAAAAAGAGTTACTGTAACTTATAGTGCTGACTATAAGAATTCCAATAGTCATAGTGCTGTAATGTTTCTAAATGTTGGTTTGGCTCTTTACATTTTTATGAGAAGGGTCTAAAGTAATTTGGCGAATGTTTGTGCATTCCCAAAAGTAGTGGCAGCATGTATAGTACTGTTAAGGCAAGTTAAAGGTATATGCCCTTTTCCTCACTGTAGTGCATTCCTGGAGTTAGTATATATAATTTGGGGGGTTGGGGGGCACAGTCCCCCACCTAGTTTGGTTATACATTGTCCCGTTTCGGTTAAGAGAGTAAGTAGTTTTTAAGTTCTGGAAAAGGTTAGTTATTGGTGTTCTAAGTGTGATTGTCTATGGTTTAAGATTTAGTATGTTGAAATTCAGCATTGTAAGCTGTTGGTGAAATGGGAGTCAGTCAAATGAGTTTTCAGTCAAATGAAATTTACGCCAATTGGGTGTCAGCCAAATGAGCTTTAGGTCAAGTGAAGTAGATCCATATACACATATACATTTTATTTATATTACCTTCTCTTCCCTTCTGCATAGTCTCTGAGACACTACAGCATCACAACATTACTCATACATATGCTGAGCTCTTAAGGAAATCCTTGCCTAAGCCTCCTAGGTCTTCATGGTATCCTACTAGTCTACCATAGTCAAGTAATCAAAATACTACCGGTGCATCCATACCTACAACTACAGAGAGTCACCTGTACTGCAAGCCTTTACTCTTAAGGCCCTATAAGCCTAATGCACATCCCAGAAATGTTTTGTTAGATTCTTCATGAAACAAAGCTGGAACTGGTTGAAACCCTAGCTACACTCAATAAAATGAATTATCACATTACAGCCAGTCATAGAACCCAGTCTTTTCCAACCTCAAAGCCATTAGAATCCTTGTGATTTGGGCTGCATCGAGCCATATATGGCATTTTGCCGAATTCTTGTGCTATGCCTTCATTAATGAAGGTCATTGTACTACACATATGCCATGCTGATCAGGCCTGTTTTTTGCATAGAGGTGGCCTCTGTACAGTCTATAAGGCAATGTTTGATGCAATTCTATTTGAAAGTCTAAGCCTGGAACATATCACTGAGGGAGCTAGCACCAGCCCGAGGAACCTAAAGTGAAAAATAAATGTCAGGAAGGAAAAAATGTGATAGTAAAGTTCAGACTCAGAGGTCAGTATTCACCCTATTTATTAGATAGCCATGATTTATATATATGGAATTACCAGCATGCACACACCTAATTTCCTTCATCATCAAAATAAGCCTCTTATCTCTAACTCAATATTGATATGCCCCTCCTCGCCCATGAATTATACTAACTTAACCAGATGCAATAAACTTTGATCCATTAAGAGGATTGCAGTTACAGATATCATTTTTTTTAGTACTTGTTAATCAAGTAAGTAGACTGGTTTGTTTGGTCTGCTTGCTCTGAATATTGCTGACCTCTGGCTGTATTTTATTTTGAATTGAAGCTCTTCATTTAAGGTTTGATCATTAGATCATTACCTAATGGTTAAAGTGTTTGCCTTGCGAACACAAGGTGCAGGGTTTGAGTCTCACAAGGAATAATTGGCTAGGCTCACAAGGGCAGTTAGCCAAGTACTAACCTATGAACTTCTATTTTCCACCTTATTCTAGTATTACATTTGTTTTGTTTTACATTTTCTGTTGGAGTTTTAAGAATTCTTTGGCTAGGGTCAGATATAGTAAGGTTACCAAAGAATTCCTTTGCAAACTGTGAGTGACACCAGTTAATTAGTGGGGGGAGCTGAGAAACAGCATTGCTCTTTTATTTAGAAATGTCTCTATTTAGCCAAAGAGTTTGCTTGATCTGCTTGTTGGCCTGCTTGCACTAAATATTGCTGATCTCTGGCTGCATTTTGGTGAGTTTTGAGTTGCCTATCTCTACTATAAACCTCATTTTGGACACTCCTCCCAGTCCTGTGTCATCATCTCATCAGCTCATTCTACTGAGTAGCGAAAGATCATTTGGGAAGGCCCACCCCCCTCCTTAGTTTCTCAACCTTGAATTATCTTGTTTCCTCCCTCCTCACTTAACCTAAAAAAATTGCACTGTGTTCATCTGCTTTTACTGTATTTGTGTTTCTTCTTACTTTATTTTGTTTTGCTGCTTGCTCTTAAAAGTATTCAATTGCATTTATTCTGCTGCATTTATTACTGCCTGTTAGTAGTCTGATTAAACTGTAACTGTTATTCTAAGCCTTTGGTTTAAGTGCTTGGGCCTCTGGCCAGTTATTTTACATTAGGAAAGTGTGTGGTCTACACTCTTGTGGCAAGAGAGGTAGCTTACATCCTTCTAAGTTGGGAATTGCTAGTTGAAGGCTTAGTGTGTCCATTATTCTAAAATTGTCTTAGTTCTAGTTTAAGCACTTGTGCTTCAGGCAAGTTATTTTATATTAAGAAGGTTTGTGATCTACACTCTTGTGGGAAGAGAGGGTAGATTTTGCCCTTCTAACCTGGGAATTGCTGGTTGAAGGCTCATTGTGCCTGCTTATTTGAAGTGTTTCTTTTAGAAATTGGTGTACCTTGTTTGCTGTTGCATAGACTAGATTCAGACATGCTGAATCTAGCTCTGGTTGTATAACCTATCACTAAACCAGGCTGTCTTTTGTTGGAGAGGGCTCCCCTGCACCCTAGTGGCAGGAATGTGCAGTTAGAACTTGTCTGATTGAAGGTTGCTGGAACAGGGCTCAGTTTTGAACTTTTTTATTGGTTAATTTGTTTAAAATCAGTTTGCTGTTGTCTGCTACTGTTACATTTAAGTGTGTACCTGTTCCCCGGTGTTAAATTGACCTAAACAGAGTTTAAATATCTTTAGCATACTCTGGTTACAAGTTTTGCTGTATCCAGATCCATTTGTGTGATTCTTGTGTTTCTTGCTGTGCCATCTTGTGTTGGCTGGGGCCTGCCTGCACTTAGCGGGAGTAATTTAACTGGATGCAACTAGTCTGGCACAGGTTGTTTAGCTAAGAGCTCAGGGACAAAGGTTGATTGGTCAATTTCAGTGTTTCTATTTTACTTTTGTTTTTCTGGTATTTAAACCCCACGTGTGTATGGGTTTGTGCTCATCTGTGCACTGTGCATCACAGCTGCACTGTTTTAACCCTTTGTGAGGTAGCTCAGCTGCATTTGCTCCCTTACCAGCACTCCTGTGCAAGTGAAGCCCTCCTTTGCAGCTACTGTATTGATTTCATTCAGCCCTACTCACACCAACAGGTACTCTCCTCAGATAGTACCCCCTCCTCTACTATCCCTGACCTCTCTACCCCCTCCTCTACTATCCCTGACCTCTCCCACAGATTCTAACAACCATGGGCGGACAATTTCCTATGATTTCTCCTGCTTGTCTGGTTGATATGGGTATCTTGAGACAGTGTAGCAACTGCCTAATGTACATGGACAACCATCTACTACTACTACTACCTAGAAACACAATATGTGAGAGATGCAATTACATTAAGAACCTAGAATCCTTACCATCTCAGTCACAAGCCAGTACATCTGGCACTGACAAGGCTGTCTGCTCAAACACTACAAACACCACACCTCTGCCACCACCCACACCTGCACAACACTCTAGTACATATGCAGAGGTTCTCAATAAAATCATACCTACACAAAAGAGACCTTCAAAGCAAAAACACACACGCACATCACAACCAACAGCACCAAGCACCACGTATAGTACACACTCCTGTTTCTCACAGCCTCTAAGACCCAGCTGCAAACCCAACATACTAGTCATAGGAGACTATTGTGAAAAACACAGATGTGCCCCTCACCAGGCTAGACAAGGAGAAAGTCACAGTAAGTTGCATGTCAGGTGCTAGAATCCACCATATCATGCTCTCAATCAAGTCTCTTAACAACAGGTACTGTTATGACTCTGTCATAGTCCATGTTGGTGAGAATGACTTGAGCAGACCTCTCTGGACTATATGAAGAGGGAGACGATTGAGTTCGCTGAATGTGTGTCCCAGGCAGTTATGTCCCTAGCCTTAAGCAGCATCCTACCATAACCCAGAATGATTTATTATTTTACATTTGTTGACTGGGATTGTCCGACTGAGGTGGAGCCCTTTTTCAGTGGAAGCCCGGGGAGAAAAGTTCCAACATATTATACAATTTTCATTATAAATTAGCATTAAACAGCAATGTTACAGGATTATTACAAGGCATGAAGTAGCAATACAATGTTGTACAGTGTCAATAATCAGGAGTATAGCAATACTATTTACAAGATGTATAAAAAGAAATATGTCATTAAGATAAATATAGTTTTTGGGGTAAGTGGTTACAAAAACTCAGTTTTATCATAATGTAGTTGCATGAAGGCAAGACAGTAACAATAGAATGTTTCTCTGAGGCGATTTGCTTAATAGAATTTTGAAGACAATAGAAAGAGTAGTCAAGGAAGATTAGAGAAAGCCAGTGAGAAGAGAGAGTTAAGGGCAGAAAGTAGATTAATGTATGGGAAGTAGGGGATGATTAAGGAGGGAGAGTGCAATGGCAGGACCAATGACATTTAAAGTGCTGTTTGGTGGCTGTCAAATTGTTTAGGATGTGTAAGGGTCCTGATTTCTATTGGAAGCCTATTCCAGGCAATAGTGGGGTGATAGCTGTACATGTTGCATCCAAATTTGACTTGGGTTTGTAGATTTGTAATAGGTCTTGGTTAGAGCTTCAGAGAGAGGTCTGGAGGGAGAATAATGGGAGATGAGAGGGGATAGTGGTGGGCAGTCGGAAGGCTGGTATAGAATAAAATGGATGATCTGGAGCGGAGAGAAAAGAAGCTGGTGCGGTAATTCAAGCCAGTTTAGGTGTTTTAGAGAGTGACAGTGATGGGATTTGTACGTTTGTTGGGCAGCAAATCTGGATACCTTGTTGTAGGTAGATTTGAGTTTGCTCAGGAGTGCTGAGTTGAGATTTGTGAGAATTTGAGAATTGTACATTAGACTAGGTAAAAGGTAGGCAAGAGAGAGAGTAATCTTGGCTTTAGAGGCAAGGAATTTCTTGCTACGGTAAAGGAGCCCTAGTTTTGAATGAGTCTTTTTGATACAGATATTAACATGCAAGTCAAATTTAAGCTGATAGTCGATGGTTACGCCTAAGAGCTTAGTGCTGGATTCTACCTGAATGGGAGTGTTATTAAGAGACTGTATGGAGAAGGAGGGTTTATTATTGTTGAACGTTTTAGGTAGGAAGATTAACAGCTTTGTTTTTTTAGTGTTAAGGATGAGCTGGTTGTTAGAGAGCATGTTTCAACTAAGTTAAAAGATACCCGAGTAGCTGAGAAGAGCTTAGAGGGAGGGTTGGCTGTGGTGATGACTGTAGACTGATCTGTGTATTGCACTAAAGATGACTGAGGACACGAGGTACTGAGCTGATTATAAAGATATTAGACAGTAAAGGCCCTAGAATAGACCCTTGAGGTACACCCATTTTTTTCAGGGAGAGGAGGGGAGAGTGCAGAGTGCCATCTCACTGATTGAGATCCATCAGTGAGGTAGCTGGAGAAACATGCAACAGTATCAGAGGAGAAGTTGAGGTTATGCAGTTTGTGCAGCAGAAGAGTTTGTGAGACAGTGTCAAAAGCTTTTGAGAGGTCCAAGAACAGGCAAGAAATAAGTTTATGGTCATCCATGCTTATAGAGACAGTGTTGAAGAAGGATAATAGAGCTGTAGTGGTGCTATGTTTGGGCCTGAAGCCGTGTTGAGTGGGTGTAAGAAGATTTTTCTGTATTAGATACTGCATAACTTGTTTATGAATACATTTTTCTAGTACTTTAGAGAGAGGGGAGAGGATAGCGACAAGTGGAGTTACATCCTTTGTGTATAGGTAGAGTGTAGCATTGTTTCCAGATGGAAGGGATTTTAGATTCAGAGACAGAGCGAATAATTAGGATAGACACAGGGAGAGCAGGAGAGTCAGCTGGTAGTACAAGAGAAGTGAAAGGAATATTGTCAGCTGATGCTGAGCATGGTTTTAATTTAGAGATTAGAGTTTTGATGTAGCTAGTAGGTACAGGTTTGAGGAGATAGTATTATGAGTAGGTTCAGAAAAGTTGGAGATGTTAGTTGTAGAGTAGTTTGGGTTAGGGTTCAGTAGCTTAAATATTGAATAGATAAAATAGGCATTGAAGATAGTGGCAGTTTCTTCAGATATCTTGTTTGGGCATAGATTGGAGGAGCCAAGATTACCAAAATGTAATATTTGGTTAGAGTTCCAGAATTTTTTAGGATTAGATTTTAGGGCTGTGGGAGGTTTGTTATAGAAGTCCTTTTTATCTTGGTTTATGTGATTTTTGTCAGATTTCGGAGTTCTTTATATTTTTGCAATTCTGCAGGGAGCTTAGTTTGTGACCTTTTTTCCATAATTTGTCTCTAGTTATCATAAAGGTACAAGTGGCTTTTTAAAGACATGGAGATATGGTGGACTTAATTCGGACTTTGCGAGGGGGAGCAAGCGAGTCCAAGATGCTACGGAAGCTGGAGTTGAAAGCTAGGACTGCTTTTTCTAGTGGGAGTTGGGTAAGGAATTTCCAGTTGACTTTAAAGAGGAGGACATTAAAGGTTTCTGGAAGGAAGTTAGACAGTTTGTGACAAGTGATAAATCTAGGAGGTTTTGAGTAGTGGGGAATGAACCTAAGCACTTTTATACGGGAGTGAATGCTCAAGGTGTTTATTAGGGTTTTAGGGTTATATTTGAAAGGATTAGATACAAGTACCCAGTCAATAAGAATACTAGATGTGTGAGAGTTGTTTGTATGAGTAGGTTGGGAGATTAGCTGTGTAAAGCCATATAAATTAGTGAGTATTAGAGTTTGGATTACTGAGAGTTAACCAGGTAGTGCTGACATCCCCAAGGAGGACAGTTTCATTGGGTATGTGTTGAGAAAAGTATGAAAGAATATTTTTGAGCAGAGGAATGTTGTCTCCTGGAGGAATATAGATGGCTGCTACTGTGATAGTAGCATGGTCATTGATTTTAAGGTTAGCTGTAAGTAGTTCAGCAGGAGAAAAGGATGGGATAGGTTTCATAATACTTGTAATGGTGAGGTGGTTGGAATAGAGGATGGCAATGCCACCCCCTTTTTTGTTTTGGCGCTCCGAGGAGTATATTATAACCAGGGGTATATTATAACCAGAGGGAGACTGTATCAGAGGTTTTGGGGTTTTAGCCAAGTCTAAATTAGGGTGATGACATCTGGGTGTGGAAGCCTATCCAGGCATGGATTTCACTAACTTTGTTTAGAATACTACGGGCGTTCTTAGAGTAAAAGGAGATAGGTTTGTTTGGAGAGGATGAGTTTGGAGAGGATGAGTTTATTAAGTAGGGAGAGGTAGACTTATGCATGGTGGGGTGATGGATGGGCCCAGGATTTGGATGCATGTCTCCTGATGGAAGCAGGGCTACATGAAGATGGTAAAGTTTGAATTTAAGTGGGTTGTAAGTCAAGTACTTAGTCTTGGTTTTAGATGCTATAGAGTAAGGGGGAGCAAGTTTGATTTTAGGCAGAGGGATGTTCATGGAAAAGATAGAGGAGGAGATTGTAATAGAGTACTAAGATGAGAAGCAGTTAGTATGGGGATTAGTGGGCTGATGCCTCAAAACAAACAGAAAATGATTGACGTTAACAGTTGGCTTAGACTCTGGTGTCATTCCAAGGGGAACCAGTACCTGACGGCCTGGGACGACATAACTGACAGACCACAATGCTTTGCTAGAGATGGCCTTCATCTGTCTCCACTGGGCTTTAGCCTTCTAGCAAAGGCTCTCGCTTTCCCCATAGTTCCTTTTTTAGGCAAAGTCATGAGCACAAATTTACCAATGTAAAAATTCTTCTAAATGAAATTTAAAGGTCATGCCGCTAAACGCTAGGAGTCTTAGCATGAAACTGCACTCATTGCAAGCATTCCTCACCCTGGAGGATGCTGACATTTATGCAATCACTGAAACCTGGTTCAAAGCTTTGGAGAGCAGCCCAGCCTTACCAAGTTACTCATCCTACCATACTTTCAGACCCCAAACTGAGGGCTACAAAGCTAAAGGAGGTGTAGTTTCAATATTTATCAAAGACATACACACCTCCAGGCTGGTCAAACAGTATGACACACGAGACACAACAAGTGCAGTTAACTGTTGACAAAACACCTATTCAAATCATAACTAGCTACATACCCCCAACTATGACTCAGGATGTCCACTCTACCTATCTGGACTAACTTGAATCCATCAAGATTCAAAACTCTACCCTGACTCTACCCTGATCCTGGGTACCCAGCCATAGAGTGGAAGACCTATTTTAACTCAAACCTGAATGTCCATAGATTTCTTGACTTCATCAATGCCAATGCAGTGGATCAGCTGGTAGACACCCCCACAAGAGGTAACAATATCCTAGACCTAGTACTAACCAACAAGAGTAGCCACTGTGGCACCCCTTCAGTATCATCCTCCTTGCTAAGATCTGACCATAAAGTGATCACTTTCAAAGTCACCATCTACCTTAACCCCCCCCCCCCCCAATCAGGGTCAAACAACAAACTTTTCCAAAGGTGACTACACTCTCCTGACATGAGGTATAAGCAGTTTCACAGCCACTGTCCCTTCAGTTGGAACTAGCACAAATGTGCAAGCCTACACCAAAAAACTATATGAGCACCTACATAGCTGTATAGACTCAGCAATACCTGACAGGACCAAATTATCTTCAAGGAAGAGTAAACCTGTCTGGTGGACAGCAGCAGTAAACAAACTCTAATAAAAGGGAAAAAAATCCTGCCTAGGACCAAGAAGGAGCAGGTGCCAAGTTGGAAGCAAGCTTTCCTTTGTCTGAACAAGCAAATAAGTTCACTGGTGAAATCCTCTAAGGCTAACAGAGTCCAAATTGGACACATCCACTAAGGACAATCACAAGGCCTTCTTCGCATACGTCTGCAGTCTCAAAGGTAACATCCAAATCTGCTCCAAACTGGTGGTCAAGAAAACTACATACACAAAAGCTGTAGATATAACCAACCTCCTCTCATCAACCAGGAAGCAGGTCTTTAATGCCCTCTCAAAGGCAAAAACTAGAGTCTCCATGGGACCTGACAACATCCCTGGCTGTGTCCTGCATGAACTCAGGCACGAGTTCACAGCTTCATTAAACACCTTATTCAACCAAAGCCTGAGCACCAACTTCGTCCCAGCCAAATGGAGTACAGCCACTGTCATCACTCTACACAAAGGTGGAGCATCCACTGACCCAGGCAGTTATATACCCATCAGCCTAACTTGCCTGATCTGCAAGGTCATGGAATGCATCATCATGAACCTTATAAACAAGGACACTGGCAACCTCCAAATGCTTGATCCCACACAGTTTGGTTTTGTCAAAGGGAGATCATGCCTGTTAAATTGGTCACTTTCTTTGAAACAGTCACCAAAGCCATGGATGAGGGGAAGACACTGCACACTGCCTACCTTGATCTAGCCAAAGCCTTTGACACCATTCACCACTTGGGCATAACAGATAAACTTTCCCAGCTAGGCATCTACCCGTATGTTACGAGATGGGTAACTAACTGGCTCACTGATTGAATCCACTCAGTCAAAACAGGGGAAGCCACCTCTAGTAGTAGACCCATAATGTGCTGTTTACCCCAAAGATCAGTCTTGGGGCCTCTACTGTCTGAGATATACTATTCTGAGGTGCAAGTCAAAACCAGTGGTCTGTGGCTGACCAAGTTTGCAGATGACTGCAAGCTGGGTGCCATCTTAAATTCCCCTAGTGGTGTGAACATCCTCCAAGAGGGCCTTACCCAAACTATGACTGGTACCAGAAGCATGGCCTCAAACTGAATGCCCAAAAATGCATAATTATCCCCTTTGGGGAAAACTGTGTTCCCATTAATTATCACATTAACAATGTTCTAAGCATGCAATCAGTTGTGAGGGATTTGAGCACCTAGGTTGAGAGCAACCAGACTTTTGACCACCACGTTGCTTCCATTGTACGGAAGGCTTTCTACATGGTCCACCTCACAAGTAAGGGTATTTCATCCAGGAACAAGGCGGTCATAACATCCCTGTACCCCTCACTTATCAGACCTATTATTGAGTACAATGCCCCCTTCAGCATGCAACTTGCCAAGCACAAGCAGCTGCTAGAGAGACCACACCAGTTCCTGACCAGGAAAATCCAGGGTATCAAACACCTATCCTTTACAGATAAGCTAAAGGCCCTGTCCCTCTGCTCAGTTTCTTACAGACTGCTCAACGGTGTCTGGCATACAAAGCCATCTTAAAACCAGCCTTGATGGAGTTGCTGCATATCCATAAGTTAAACTCCACTCGCACAACCCGCACACAAGGAGGCCTCAACCTAGTCTGTGCCATTAATAGAACTTGTTGGTGGGATAGATTTGTGTCCCAAAGACTCTCCCATCTGTGGATTAGACTCCCTCTCCATGTCAATAACAGTATCTCACTAGCCCTCTTTAAGAGGAACCTGGACTGGATGGGAAACAAACTGCACCCCTGGGATCCCACCGGTGTCCCTGCTGGACAGGGGAAATAGGTGCTAACTTTGTGGAACATGGGTGAAATTCTTAGCTAGGCTTATAAGGGCCTCCAGGTCAATAGCCCAGTATCATCCTATGAACGTATGACCCTCTTCATACTCCCACCAGGAAGGGTGAAAACTACAGTGCTATGATGCTGCAGACATTTACATATAGGAAAGGAAGTGGATGTATTGCTCTATGAATCTTTCATAAGGATTCCCTACGTGCAAAAACACACTCAGGATTTTGCAGTAATAGTCAAACATTTCAGTGTTCACTTACTTCAGTAAACACTGCTTTATTTGCCTTACTGCAGCAATGCCACAGGGAAATATCACAACTGAAATTATATATATTATTTTCTGACCATGCTGTTTCTGAAAATTTATTTTTATTTTATTTTATTTATTTTACATTTGTTGACCGGGATGGTCCGACTGGATACATGTCCATTTTCAGCGGAGGCCCAGGGAGAAAAACTCCACATTGACAGTAAGTTACATACATGTTACATAGATAAATATTGTTTCATTTAGTAATTAATGCATATGAGGAGAAGACATGAAATATATGTATTATAGAAAAACATCTTAGGAATAGCAATCACAGACTGCAACAGATCTTTTTCTTCCCTAGGTTGTCCTTTTAGCAAAGATTAAAGGGCTTCTATTTATGGGCAGAAAAATTCAAGGAAATATGGGGTTAGGTCAATTGAGAATAAAGGTCTAAAGTTTTTATACTTGGATAGTCCTGAAGAAAAGTATGATCTTGGCTTACTGAAGAGGAGTTAATCTGGGTTTGAGCATTGGCAAAGCCAATGTGACTTAAAATGGTATTTTAGACTCTTTTTGAATTGGGTTAGGGAGGTAGTAAGAGTGAGGTTGAAAGGAAGGGAGTTCCATATTTTTCCAATGGCGTTGGCAAACAGTGTATCACCCCCTGAGTTATAGGATTTGACTGTTTGGACAAGTAGCCTGTTTGATGAGCGTAGACAGCTGAGATTGGTGTAGGGTATAATTAAATTTTTCAGTGCAGGAGTGTTGTCAGGTTGTTTGAGAATTTTAAATGCTTCTATGAGTTGGTTCTGCTGGAGAAGGCTTGGTAATTCTATCCAACCGATGTTTCTTAGGTTAACACAGTGATGGGTTCTATAGGGCATGCCAGTTGCAAATCTGGCAATATGATTATAACAACATGAGAGTTTATTTAGGTCAGATTTGTTAAGGTTAGTAAGCATGGGGGAGGCATATAGAAGGGTAGAGAGAAGATGTGAGCGGGCAATGGCCACTTTGGCAATTGGAGTTAGGAAAGATTTTATCCTATATAGTGACCCAAGTTTCTTGTTAACGGTTTTAATGGTTTGGTTAATGTGCATGTCGAATCTAAGTTTATTGTCAATGGTAACTCCTAATAGTTTAGGATAGGAGTCTGGGGAGATGATAGTCCCATTGTTGGATTGTATAGTAAAGGATATAGGAGAGGGTTTATGGGTTGGATGGAAGAGTACTAATTTGGTTTTGTTTGGATTCAAGATCAGTTGACGACCTGATAGCCAGTTTTCTACTGCAGTAAAAATGCATTGGGTTGTGGTTAGTAGATTAACTGGAGATGTATCGGAACAAACTAGCGTCGAGTCATCTGCATATTGAATACAGGTGGCCTCAGGGATAGCTGTGTAGAGGTCATTAATAAAGACTGAAAAGAGAAGAGGTCCCAATATGGAACCTTGAGGAACCCCTATGGTATTTGGTAAGAGGCAAGAGATCTTATTCTACCAGAGTACTGCTTGTTGCCTATCAGAGAGATAAGCATGAAACCAGTCCAGTGTTTGGTTGTCTAGGTAGAGAGTTTTCAGAGTGTGGAGAAGTAGCTGGTGGTTAACCATATCAAAGGCCTTTGATAGGTCCAGAAAGAGAGTTGGGGATATTTTTTTGTTATTCTGGTTGTGGTTAATTATGTCAGTAAATGAGAGGAGGGCAGTGGTTGTACTGTGATAGGGTCTAAAACCATGTTGTGAACTGGTTAGTAGATTGTTCTGGATAAGATAGTATAGAAGTTGTTTGTGTACACACTTTTCCATGATTTTGGCCAGTGGTGACAATATAGCTATTGGCCTATAATTTGATAGTTCTGTGGATGAGCTGCCTTTGTGGGGTGGAATTACATAGGATATTTTCCATATTGAGGGGATTGTGGACTCTTATTATGGTTCGATTAATTAGGATTGAGATGGGGTAAGATCTGCAGCTTTTTGCAAATATTCGGCTGGGAGAAGGTCTGCAGAGAGGGTAGTTAGCTTTAGCTTCTTCAGTAAGGATCGTGTAAAGGAAGTGGAGACAGGTTGGAGGTTAAAGGAGAGTAAAGTCTTAAGGATAGAATCCGTTATTGAGGAGCAGGTAGCAGATAATTGGTTGGCTAAGGATTGGATGGTATCAGTAAAGAATGTATTAAAGGTATTTGCTGCTACTTCTACTTCTTTGCTACTTCTTCTGGGTTTTTATCACATAGCGTTCCTGGGGTAGGGGTGGAGGATTTACCTGGATGGAGAAGATTATTTAAATCCGCCCAGAACTTTTGAGGGTTGTTTTGGTGTTTATATTGTAGTTGGCAGTAATAGTTTTTTTTGTCAAGTGATATGGCTTTTTTGTCTCATTTTTTAGCTATTAGAATTTAATACGGTCTAGGGGTGACTTGGTTGTACGCCATTTGTCCCATGTTTTGTTTCTAAGTTTGATTTTAGATTTGGAGTCATTTGTTAGCCAAGGTGCTATTTGTGTTTTAGTTTTGATTAGTCTTTTTGGGGTATGAGATTGGGGCATGAGAATCAAGTATGGTTAGAAATGTAGTATTAAAATTTTTTACTGCCTCCTCTAGGGAAAGATACTTAAGAGTTGACCAATTACAGGATTTAAGTTCCATATGAAATTTTGTGAAGTCAAAATGTTTCTTGTTTCTAACCGACCTGTAAATGGGCAGTTTAGAGCTTACTGCTTTGTCTGTGTCTTGACATTTATGGAAATACAATTAATAAATGCCATTTGTCCTACTGATCAAAAGCCGAAAGACACAAATCTTACAAAGAGGGTATAGAAGGGTTTGAATGTATATCGATCTTATGGTAGGACACATCACAAAACATTTTAAATTGTTGTGCAGCAGTCTTTCATATTTTATACTATTAGTTGATGAATTTCAAAACTATGTATAGATAAGGAACAATAATGAGAGATGTACGCATATCTTACTTTAACACCTTAATGAACGCATACAACTGGAGAATGTACATGTTAAATAAGTTAAGCTGTGAAAGAATTGTTCTATTATATATTAACAATGCTTTAAAGGATACAGGTTCATCTTTATTTTACTGTTAATGGCATCATATTTGATTGTAGTAGAGTAGACTTTTTTGTCAGAGTACTGGATGGATGTGTTTGCTTGGATGGTTAGACTATGCAAGGCAAGGGGTGGTGGATTCCATGGTGGTTAAGACGGATTTTAAAAGGAAATGTTTAATGATAATTATAGTTTTTAGCTTTTCTGGAGTGTCCTGAATATTTTATGTCCAGTCTAACCTTCAAATGTTAATGTTCACATGATTCTTATTAATCAGTTCTTTACTAAGAGTGTTACTATCTATGAGAAGTACATTTATACTTTTGATCAGTAGGACAAATGGCATTTATTAATTGTATTTCCATAAATGTCAATGGATTAAATAGCGGATGCAAGATGGGTAGCTTAAAACAGATATTTTAAGTTGTTTAATTCTCAAGTTTTCTTTTCTTTTTTTTTACAGGAAACACACATTAACAGAAGACAGACACGCTAAATACTAAAAACTACACTATATTATCCAGTTCACAATGTAATAAAAAGGGAGGTTGCTATATTTTAGAGAAATTCACTGCCTATGCCTTCAGTTATAGAAACATATCAAGATGATAAAGGCATACTTTGTACTGTAACTATAAAGTATAATAAGAGGATATTAACTATTATTAACTTGTAATGGATTCCTGGAATAGGAATTAAAACAGTTGCCCAAATTCTAGAACAAATAATTAAAAACTTGAAAGGCAATATCATTCTAGCAGAAGACTGCTTGTCACCAACTGATGCGAACACAATAGGTAAAAGGAGAATACAGGCATCTGCAAAGGCATTGTTAAAATTTACTGAATTGTTTCATCTTAGAGACATAAATGCATTTTTTGAACCAAAATCACAATTTTTACCCATCATTCCAGAATTGACAGAGATTATGTCTCAAATGATCCGACTGATAAACTAGGCAAAGTCAAAAGAGTAACCTGTCTACTTTCAAATCACAATGCAATTACCTTTGAGCTGCTTTTGAATTCTAAAAATAATGTAAAAATCTGAAAATTTCCAGCATATATAACTTGTTTAAAAGAATTTAAATACTTCTTTATTAAAGAAATACATTTATTTATAGAAATTAATAATATAGAAGATACTTCAGAAATTTATTTATGGGATGCACTAAAAGCATATCTTTTTGGTAGAGTCACTAACTGGTTGTCAAATAATAAAACAATGAGACAAAGAATTACATGAAATACAAGAAAAACTTGATAAGTTAAAATTAAAAATCAGACAAAAATAATACAAATTAATGCTAAACAACAATACTTGGAAATCAAATCATAAAAGTAAATTCAACCTTGTGAAGTTTAAGATCATTAATTTCTCCATTAACCCAAAATCAATGCATAATTTAACCGCAAAAACAAAATTACTCAGTAAGTCCAATCACATAAAAGTCCACTCACATAAGAAGAAAAGAAAAGTAATAGAAACAGAAGATATTCTAAAGGAATTCAGAGATTATTATAATAATATCAATCAAATAATATATTAATAGATCCAGAAAAAATTAAAATATTTATCAAAAAATATAAAAACTAAACTATCTGATGACCAAATGAAATTAATTGACAAACTAATCTCTATGTCTGAACTTAAAACTCAAATTTCTAAACTGAAACCTAATAAAACACCAGGTAATGATGGGATTATATCTGAACTTTATAACTGGTTATCCAAAGGAGCCCTACAGAAGTTTTTTTTTCCCTATTGTCAAGGACCTATCTAAAGTTCCTCCTTCCTTGAAATATACACTTCTCTCTCCAATTTTAAAAACTGACAAAGATCCTACTGAATTGCTTTTCATGCAGGCCAATTTCACTTTTAAATGTAGACTATAAATTATTCATGGCAATTCATGCTAATAGATTAAAATATATTCTACCCTCCATGATTGACAAAGATCACACTGACTTTATGTTTAACAGAAATACTTAAAAGAATCACAATAACTGACTCTGCAAATAAACAAAACAAAACTTAACATTAATGAGTCTTGATATTAATAGTGCTTTTGACTCAGTAAACTAGAAACATATCTTGCTGGTTTTAGAAGAATATAATTTCTCAAGTAACTTCACACATCTTATTAATGTACTTTATGACTGTTTTGCATATGTTAAAATAGGTACTTTTACTTCTGATGCTATACAAATTTTGGAATACAAATTTTGGAAGGAACCAAACAAGGATGTCTTTTTTCACCTCCGCTTTTTACCCTAATTATGGAACCATTTGCTAACTTTCTCAAATGAAATATAGATATAAAAGGTATTAACATAAATGAAAGTTTAAAGTCTAAAATTCAACTGCTTGCTAACGACATTCTACTGACATTAAATGACAATGATAATTCCCCATCTGCATTTTTCTTAGATATGGATGTATTTCAATGAAAATCTGGTTTAACATTTAACAATGACAAAACAAAAGTCCTACCTATAAATACAAATAAGAATAGAATCAAAAATAAATTCATTAAATATACTGTCAAAAAGAAGAAAATTAATTATTTAGGAATAATTGTAACAGATAACATTAAAGATATATCAAATCATATTTATACAAACAGTTTAAACAACATAAAGAATTTTACAAACAAATGGAAAACTATTTTCTTCATGATGGAAGAGAGGTGGTCTATAATCAAAATGATTATAACGAAGATCTTGTATATTATACAATCACTATCATTACCCCCACAAAAGGTTGTATTAAATAATTTAACACATTCATTTTGAGATTTCCCTGGTAGCCCAATAAACCAAGAATTGCTTTAAACCATCATATAAGAGACTGGGCGGCAGGAGGGATAAGGCTACCAGATCTAGAATTATATTCATGATCATCAATTACGAAAACAATACATCTTTGGATTAATAACACTTACACACCTAGGTGGAAAGCGTTCTTAGGAAAATTTTTTATAAATGCTATACATAACAGATATTCTACTATTTATCTCATACTAAATAACAGTCTACATTGATTATTTAAAGGAATACCTCATAGGAATAAAGTCACCAAACAAGTGACTCCTATTTTATTTCTACTATATTAAATACTTTTAAAAAATGTATATATAGAAACCTGGCATGTAAACGTGGATCATCCTTATATTTCCTATGGCATATACCCAAAATAACATCTCCGCCTCAGAGACAATGATCACATTTAAAGAGAACAATCTGCTGTATTGGTTTCAGTTAATGAAAGATGAAAAATCTACATTCTGTTGATTATATTAAGAACAAACACAATTTAGATATGTGGTTAGATGTACAATCCTGCAGACATGTAGAAGGGGAAATTACGTTAATGCAACCAAGGATTAGAGACCATAACCCAAAATTAATTGAATATTTAATATTCTTAATGCAACCAAACAAATTGGGACAGAGGTCTCTTATCTAAATTAGAGAGAGTTGTAAGGATAGAAACAAAAAGTTGCAATACCAATTATTGGAATGATTTTACCCAAATTAATAATAGACCTCCAAGTGAAGAAGATAAAAAAAAATTATATCTTCTAAACATACAACTTTATCTGTTAGATGGAATATCTTTTCCTGGAAATTTTTGCATAGAATTTACTTCACACCACATAAAATTGAATTAATGTTAGAGCAGAAACAAGTCTGTTGGTGATGTAAACAAGAACTTAAAGTGGATTGGTAACATGTTTTTTACTATACTATCTTAACACCTTATTGGAATAACATTAATCTCGTTTTACATTTTTTTGGAGATAATTTTGTTTTATCTAAATCACTAATCCTTTTTTACCAATCCCTTTCCTATACGTGTTTAAAACATTAAATATCACATTTTGTGGTATAGACTATCTATAGCAAGAAAGGTTATAACTCAGAATTGGAAGAATGAATCTACACCCTCTTTCAAAGAATTTCTAAAAGAATAGAATTTTAATTTTTTTCCCCTCCATACTCTGTTTTTCAATGTTTAAAATTGCTAATGTAATTTCCAATATTAATCTTTATTTTGTATAAATGTTTTTCTGGAGCTTTTCTCCTCTGGCCTCTACTGAAAATGGACATGTATCCAGTTAGACTAGCCCGGTCAACAAATGTAAAATAATAAAAAATAATAAAATAATAATCACAACTGAAGTCTTGTCACCTAGAAATTATTATGGTTAGGTCAAGAACAATCAGGCTTACCTCTTGCTACAATGCATGGACAAAACTTACAGATCTGCCTGACAAGCAAAATAACTGCATTTTAGATTTAATACAATGTATAATAACTTGAATGACTTGATGGTTAATGGACACTCCTGTAAATATTTTTTTCTTCGTGTGTGAGGTTTAGTTGAATTTGTCATTTATTATGTTCACAGATCTCTGACTGTAAACACTGCTGTGATTATTTTACAAATTGAAGATCCAATAAAAAAGGTATTTAAAGAAATAAGCAATACAAGAAATTTTTGAGAAAGAAAAAGAAATATACGATACAGATCGAGAAAAGATTAAAAGATTGTTGTATAAACAAAGATACTGTCTACAAAGAAAGAAGTAGCACCGTACTTGAGTAAATTAGGAAAAGAGAATGAAAGAATAAGAAAACTAAACAGTAATGAAGAAAAACTAATGACACAAGAAGGAATATGCAAAGTTACTAAAAACATATATAAAACATATTAAAAAAGGACACAAAAGTAAAGCAGAAATAGATAGTTAAAAAGTTAAAAGAAGAGGATAAAGAGAATCTGGAAAAGAATAACTGTAAAAGAACTAAATAATATATTAAAAGGCATTAATATAGATACAGCCACAGGACTGGACGGTATTGTGTATTTTATATAGATATATATATATATATATATATATATATATATATATATATATATATATATATACACACACACACACACACACACACACACACACACACACACACACACACGTGTAAATGATATGGAAAACTGGCAAAAAAATCCTTTTTGTAGAAGTATTAATTGAATGGTTAAAGAAAGATATAACAGATAGACAGATATGTATGGGAATTATGAAATTTATATGGAAAAAAGGAGACAAAGTATTTAAAAAACTGGAGACCAATAGTATTGAATAATAGAGATATTTATGAGATTAAAAAAATTAGCAAATAAAGTAGATAAATTCTTGAAAGAAACATTTCACAGAAAAGGCAAAGGAAGTCAAAAATTATTACGGACAGTAATAAGGACAGTAAGAGAAGTAATAGACTATACTATAAACCAAAAGGCAGAAGCCAAAATCATGGTAGGGACTTACATAAGGTAACAAAAAACAACACAAACCAGTCACAAAGTGCAGCAAACCACTGCTGAATTCCAAACACAAACCAAGAAACTGTCACGACACGTTTCCTGTGAATAATGAGCTGGGAACGAAGCTTCCAGTTAAAACCAAGTTTTAATGTAGAAAACTGCCACAACACGTTTTCACTGTTAATATATTAACGTTGCTAAATATCACCACACGTTTTTGTAAGAGTAGCACTCAAACTTCATCAGATGAAAAAATCTTCTGAGCATACACCTCCCTTTTTGCAACCTTTCAATCAATTGAATCAACAAATCAATTAACATTTAAAGAAATCATCCCTTTCATAGTAAAAGCATTTAAGACCAAATAGAAAATATATTACTGATAAATACCAATTCATTTCATGTTTAAATAAAAACTGAACAGATAAATAAAACTGTATTATCATATAAACTGCCATTAGAATACAGTACTGAAAATTATACAAAATATATAAAGTGTATATTTTGCTTGATGCCTATTTCACAATTTCACTGTTCTAAGCTTAAGCAAGGGAACAATAGAAATATATTCATTCATACCTGGGTATTTGTTAGCTTCAAATACCACTTGCCAGTATGTTTCTCTAAATTCCAACCTAGTTTCCCAGGGGCCTCCCCTCGATTCCCTAGACACCATTTCTACCACAAAGAAATGGTATTTTGCTTGAGGACATGAAAGAGTGTGTTTGAATAGGGCATTTCTAGGATTGCCTTTCTGGATATCATTCATATGTTCATATAGCCTATGTTTGAGGGTTCTCTCAGTCTTGCCTATATAAAATCCTTCACACTCTTTACATAGAGCTACATAAACTAGCCGATGAGAATTGCAGTTGGAATAATTATAAGCCTCTACCCATTTCTTCCTAGCTGTTGCAAATACTTTCTGTTGTTGAAGAATATATTTACATTGTGGGCATGCCCCACATTGATATGTTCCCTTAGATTTATTGGAAAATATAGAAGGGGAGTGGTTACCTTCTAATAAGTTCTTTATATTGAACCCCTTTTGAAAAACTGTTTTAATGGTCTTCCCTTTTAAATTTGGTAAATCTGTATATTCATTAAATTTAGCTCATTCACTTTCAACTATATTTCTTATAGTGTAAGCATTAGCACTAAAATTGGTAATGAACATATTATATGTAAAACCTGCTTTACCTTGCTCTGGACCTGTTGGTACTGTAGTTTGTATTAGTCCAGTCCCTAAAACAGGTTTAAAATTTCCCTTGTCTATTGTCACATACCTCTCTTTGTATATCCATAATTAATTCCAGAGGGTATTCCCTCTGCAGGAACATTTCCCTGAGTTTGTCACACTGTTCCAAAAAATCTACTTCCCAAGAAGTCATGCGACAAGCTCGAACATATTGTCCCTTGACTATGCTCTTTTTTTTTATATAATTGGTGTGAACTACTAAATCTGTAAGTATTTGAGAAGGTGGGTTTCCTGTATATACTGGATTTAAACCCATTCTCTGTCACATGTAGAGAAACATCTAAATAATTAATGGAATCCATGGTCACTTGATAGGTGAACCTTAAAGTAGTACTCTTTAATATAATTAATAAATTCCTGGAGGACTTCATCTGTACCAGTCCAGAAAATACACTTCATCTAGGAATCGGGTGTAAAAATTCCAAAACTCAACATATTTACTATTATGGATAAATTTCTTTTCCCATACAGACAAAACCATGTCAGCGTAAGTGGGAGCACAATGGGCTCCCATAGCCACCCCAGATTCCTGTTTGTAAATATAATTTTCACTAGCCTTACAAGTACCCCTCAGGGCCTCCTCTATCCAAGCCAACCCTATCTCATGGGGTACGACAGAAAATAGGTCAACAACATCAATTGTAACAAATTTGAAATTGGCTACCTTCAAATCAGGTGTAATACGTCTCAAAAACTCCCATGAGCCTTTTAATAAATGGGTGTCTTTGCCCCAAAGGTTTTTCATTTTCCAGTCTAAAAACTTGGATAAAGGGGAAATCTTGGATCCTTGAGATGCCAATATTATTCTAAGGGGGGAATGGATACATCTTTATGAACCTTAGGGACCCCGAATATCGAGGGCACCCTAGGTGTTGAAGTTTCCAGATATGAATATGTGCCATGATCTATAACTCCCTGGTCAAACAAATCTTTAAGGGCCAGGTCAATTTTTTATACGAAATATTAATTTCATTAATTAACACCTGACTATATCTGGAACTATCTTGCAAAATGGAATACATTTTACAATCATAAATTATTTTATCCATCAATATAATACCCCCTCCTTTATCTGGCTCCATAACCCAGATGTTAGGATTTTTTCTCAGAGTTTGGAGAAGTATCCATTCATTCTCTTCCAAATTGGACCCCCGCATAGGAACCTTGAGTTTATTTCTAATTCTTTTCTCAGTGCTGTTTTCTAAGTTTTTCAATTGAGGGTGTATAGGGGGATTGAAAGTACTGTGTGTTTCCAAGTCCATTGTTGGATATTACCATCGAATTATGCCCAAACATATTTTCCAAATGTAATTTTCCAATGAACATTTTAACATCCAAAATAGTCCGAGCTAAATTGCTACTCTGACTAGGTACAAATTTGAAGCCTTTAGTAAAAAGGCTAAAAAAATTCTTGTGTCACCACCAAGTGGCTATAATTATAAATATGAAATCCAGCTTGGGTAACTATTTCATACCCATCCCCTTGCTCTTTACTAATATCTAATTCTTACATAAGGTGTTTGATAAAATGCAATATGAAGTGTTATGGGACATATTAGGAGCTTATAATATAAGTGATCAAAATAATATTAGAATAATAAGTGGATGGCCAAATGAAGAAATCAAAATAGGATGCAGAATAAAACAAGGATACCCAGTGAGTAGTATCATATTTGCTTTAGTAATGAATGTAATTGTCTGTAAAATAAATAGAATACTAGATATAGCAGAATATAAGATAACATAAGTAATATTACCAGTAATATTTACATATGCAGATGACATAGTGTTAATCACTAAAAACAAAGAAGGGATAGTGGAGGCACTCAAAAAATTAAAGAAAGGATTAAAGACAATTGGATTATGTATAAAGAAAGAAAAAAGTAAAGGATTTTGATTCACAGGTAATATAGGAGGTATACAGTTTAACAGATAGACTATATAGATATACTAAGAACAGTATTTGGAAAACAGGATATATTAAAAAACAATGGGAGAAAATTATACAAGAAATAAAAGACATATACATATTTTGTTAATCTTATAAGTTAGCATATAAGAAAAAAGTGTACTAGATAAATTCTATCCTTATAGGTAAGTTAGCATATGTAAGTACATATATGAAACCAAATAATTATGGAAAAGAAATAACGTCTACAATATTTTCATTCACACAGGGAGCCAGACTGAATCCAGTGAAAAAGGGAATTTTGTATGTAAAGGAAGGAGGAGGAAGATTGCGGTTGATAAACCCAATTGCTCATTCAGCTTCACTGAACCTGTATAAAGCTTTAACAAGTTATAAAAAAAGAGAATAAGAATCTGATAGAACTTATGTTGTGCGATACACTTAAGTACTTTTGGGAAAATGGAGATAGGAGAAAGACCATAAATGAAGACAAAGGAATATCAGAACACAATATTTTTTTGGAAATTAAAAGTGAATACAATTGAAAACTTAGGAAATAATGGTATTTTAATATCAGGAAAGAACACAATTTTATTTTCCTTGGAAACATTTCGAGATCAAAAAGAAAAAAAGCTATTATGAGATATATATGGTGTATAAAGACATGAAAGTAAAGATTTTCTGTGGAGATTATCAATAGGTAAAATTATCTATCAAAGCTAATATGCCTTATAAAAGAAAGCAAGAAAGGACATGCATTCATTGTGGAGAACTTGAAACAAAGGAAAATGTTTTTTGAAATGTATTAAAATAAAGGAGGAGAAATATGTAAAAATAAAATGCTGAAATATTTTGATAAGAGAGCATATAAATATGGATAAGACAAGTAGTAAAGAAAATTGATATTATATTTTTATGGATGAAAAGATTCAATGAAGTTAAAATTTAATGGGAAATGGATACTATCAGAAGTCCTAAAGAAAATGTTACTGGCTTTGGAAAAAAGTGTGGAGGGAGTATTTAATATAAAACTGCTTTATATTGCATAAAGGTGTAAATAATAATTGTAAATAATGTTCATAATATTAATCATGTAAATAAAGAACCCCTACTCATTAGGAGAGTACTTGTTCCATTCCAAGTGCAGTGGCAGCTGGGAGAACAGCGCTCAAGGAAATCCAGGATGGCTGATAGCACAGTGGCAAATACTGGTGGAGTGTTTAAAGCTCTACAAGATTCTAAGGAGCTGTTTCAATAGAATTTGTTTCACTGGAAGCAAATGTTCAGAACAATGATAGCTCTGTTATTACAACTATCCATTCAAGAGTGTAGCAGGACAATATTTTTGGGGAAATGTTACAGAGTGAGCCAGAGAGTAGAAAAGATGTTTCATGGCATGAAATTATGTAGAACATTCTATAGGAGGAATTGGAAGCTATTTTGGAAGAATTCTGCCCAACAAAGAAATCATATTCTGAGACTTAAAGAAACTCCAAGGAAAGTGTATGAGAGATGAACAGAGGAAAGGAAATGTCAACAATAAAGGGAAATGTAGGGAGAGAATTCAGAAAAAAAGATGTAAAAAGAAATAGATAGGAATGACATTTGGGATAATTTAATTGGCCCATTAGGAGTGAGGGCTCAGGAAGTAAGAGCTTTTATTCTTATTCATAAAGAGACATTTTCTCACATTATTTTTGAGACTGGTTCTGTTCTCAAAAACTTTTTGGGGTGTATGAGAAGAAAAATAACTATAATCCATGGAATTCTTAAGTGGTTAAAGCATTTCACAGAGAAACAAGAAAATACATGTTCAGTTCCAAACAGAACATGAAAGAAAGAGGGACTTTAAAGAGACACTTGTGCAAACCTTCTAAAGTTATGGACACTAGCAAAGTTTATGGTAACAAGAAGATAATGGACTGGGGGAAGGGACTATCATATTGGGCTGAAAATAGAGAAATAAAAAACAGTTCATATCCCAAGTATGTAGATGTACAGGGTGACAGAGGTGTTGTAAAATATTGGGGACAACCAAAAACATGCTTTTTTCCTGTGGAAAAGATGATTATTTGATAAGTAACTGTAATAACAGGAAATGTTCCTTCGTTGAAGGTTGTGCATTATGCCCGGCAAGCCAGCACGTAAAAATCTACTGCCAATCATTAGCGGACCGGAGTTCTGCTGTGGCAACCCCTAACCGGGGAAAGCCGAAAGAAGACCAACTGTAATAACAGGAAATATATTTGTGGGGAAACAGGTCATGATCCAAAAAATTGGGAACTGAAATGTTATAAAAGTAACATAAATGGACATTTATGGATGGATTGTAATCTAGAGGAAAAAGGACGAAAAATAAAACAAAAGTGAGGACAGTATACAAAGAGAAGCAACAGACCCAACACAAGATTAAGATGAAGTAGAAAAGCAAGAGCAAGGCAAAATAGAGAGAAAGAGAAACAAAAGATACTAGAAGTTTCCAAAATGACTCGGGACATCATCAATTGGAAAATGGTAAAAGGTAAAAATAATTATATTGGCAAAAAAGTAAAAGGAAACGAAAGTTTAAAGGGATAAGTGTAAAAGAGAAAAAGAAAGGAAATGGGTCATTCAAATGAGATAAATACTTCTGGTAAGCTATAACACACACAATGACAACTTTAGAGCACATTCAATAAGTATAAATATTAAACATTAAGTAGAAGAATAGGCATCCTAAATTAATGCAGTAAGTGTAATATTGAATACTATTGGAAGATGGAAGATTTATTTTACAAGAAGAGAAATTACACACACAAAAAAACTGTAGGAAACAGATACAATACAGAACCTAGGAAAGCAACTATGTTCAGACATAGTTGTACTTTGTAAAAAGTCAGTGAAAATATTGAACAGAACATCGGCAATGACTGTAACATTAACTATTGTAGATCTCAGCATAATCAGGTACATATATTTATACCATGATATGCCAATGTTACAAGTAAAAAATGGCAAATTTATTTAATAAAATTTTGGATTCATTTGGAGTAATTAATATGAATACAATATTAACAGAAGATTTTAATAGTGACTTGAGAGGAAAAAGGAAGAAGAGAGGAAATGATGTTAACAAAATTTCTGAAGTTATAAAATGTGGCAATTTAAAGATATGGTATAATTTGTGGACATGCAGTCAAAGGTATACATAATATGGAAATAAAATAATCTATTATATCACAAGGTTGACATTTAGCTATGTGGGAGACACTTGTAGCAGCCATAGGAAAAATATAAGAACATAAGAAATATGTCAGATTGGGAAAAGGATAAAAAGAATAAATGAGCAATTATTGGATGCAAATGGAAAAAAATAATTATACATTTACAGAAAGACCACATTTCCACTAGAGTGTGTTTTAAAATGGTCTGTGTGGTAGCTAGCTTTGAAAGAAAAATAGTTTTAGAATGGCAGTCAGATGTAAGAAAAGTGGAAAAAAAAATAAATTATAAAAATGTGCATGGATGCTTTAAAGGATTTGGAAAGGAGCAATAGTGAATATTATGTAATAGTATATAGAATTTCTGAAAAAAATCAAGAGGAAATTAAACATTATTCAAGCAAACATAGGATTTACAAGGCAAAAAGAATAGGTATCAGTTTATTTGTGAAGCATAGTTAATGTGAATACTAGTATAATCAAAGAAATGAAAAATAACCAAGGAGAGGTAAGATCATCTCAGGAAAAAATTATGAATATTGCAATAAATTACAAAAAATGTTTTAAGAAGGAAAGAAAGTTTAAAAAAAGAATGGCATGTTAAAAATTAGACAGAACAAGAAAATAAGGAATTGGAAAATTAGATTTCCTTATATGAATTAGATAAGGTACTTTGGCAAGTTAATTTAGTTAGTGTCAGGATCAGATGGAATAGGATTGCCTAGAATTTTAACGTCTGTAATAGCTAGTCGAATGTTGAAAAGACCAAACTCTCTTACATTGAATCCTAATAACCAAAACCCAATGTCGAACATACGGAACAGCAATTTTTTTTCCCAGAGGAAAAAAAAAGCACTGCTCCAAAAAAGACAAAAAAAAAAAAAAAAAAACAAATCCACAGACAAAATAAAGTGGGGGACTCCCCACACCCCCCTACTTAAATATACCAACTCCAAGATCGCATCACAGTGGAGGAAATGGCAAAGTTCCGGCAACGGCCCAGCGATTATTTTCCCTGGTGAAAAAAAAATTAAAAAAAAAACGCTGTTCCACCCTTTCGACATTGTGCTTTCGGTTATCAGAGAATATTGTAAGACCGTTTGCTCTTTTTAACGTTCGACGTCCTGATACAGACCCAGAATTTTATGGATTGGCTGAAAAAATACTTCTTAAAAGTTATGAAGGAGTGGTTAAATGAAAGTTCTACTTTAAAAATTTATGCAGTGGTATATTTAAATTTGTATGGAAAAAAAGATAAAAATAAAACAAAATTGGAGACCTACAGCACTGAACAATACAGATAAGATTTTTATTAATATAATTCAGAAGAGAATGGAAAGTACAATGAAAAGTGTTATGGAAGATAGCATATATAGTTTAAAGGGAAAAGGAGGTCAGGAATTAGTGAGGGAAATTATGGATGATAGTATAAACCGGACTGATGAGATCAAGATCATGATAGGAGATTTAAATAAAGCTTTTGATACAGAATAACATGAACTTTTGTGGGTAATTATGAAGGAGTGCAACATTAGTAAGAAAAGTAAGAATGTATGTTGAGCTGCATATAACAAAAATAAAGTAAAAAATTTAGTGAAAAGATGATTAAGCAAAGAAATAAACATATAGGAATGGCATATGTGACGTCCTACCTCTGGACCAGTAATCATGGAGCCTCAATCCTCACCACTAGCACCAGTGGGGGACGTACACTGGGAGGATGACAAGTACACACAGTATTTTCAGATGCAGCTCTCTGCATCAAGTGTAATTTCCCTTAAGAACACACAGAAACCACAGTCTGTCTGGGGCTGGTTTCTCCCTCTTTCTCTAGATCCCCAATAAGACACCCCACTGGCAGAGCTACAGAGTTGAGATCTCAGAAGAGTGACCAAGCCACGACCTCCAGCACCCTCTCTGTTCAACTAGTGCTTTGTGTCCCTGCCCAAGTAGTTGACACACACACACACACACACACACACACACACACGAGAAAGGCTGGCACAGATTTACTAGCAATGCCCATTTCTGCCCAGGCTTTAAGGTAGTTTCCTCTGCCACCAGTCGCTCCTTATCAACTACTTTAAGGCACTTAACAAAGGGTCTCCAATTTTACTGTGTAATGTTATCAGTATAAATGTTAGTTTGAACAAGAGTAAGGCTATTAGAAGTGGCCTACACAGTGTCAAATAAATATGCAAGTACTCTCAGAGTGTTAATATAAGGTTAAATATATTTAATAATAAATAATAAAAGACCAAGACAATATACATGTACAGTGACATCAGGGTTCAAAAATCACAGGAAATATTTAAAACATTGCAGGGCAGTCTCAAATAAATAATGAAAATCATCTAAGCTAAGCTCTGCTATATTCTTGACTGTGTTGCTGTACCCTAACAGCTTACTTCAGAGCAAGCCAGGCAGAGTGCTCTTGAGGTTGTCAGGTCAAACCAAATACAGAATACTGTCTCTTACTAAGAGACTTCCCAAATGAATCTCTCAAATATTACTGCTGGGATAGCTTGCAGAATGACAATTTCTTGTCATCTGACTCTATCCCAGGTGAAAAACAACCACTGATGCAGCTGGTAGCATTTAGCATCTACCTGTGAAAATACATAAACAAGGACTTGTGGCACTTGCTGGAAGTCATAAAACAATAAAAAAAAACTTGCAAGACAATGCAGAAAATTCTCCTTGCTGCCATAAAGTAATTTAATTTATTTTTCTGAAGTTAACATGTTGTGTTCCAGTTTCCACTGTTAACATTTATACATTCAAACTGTTACAATAGTGTATGCATGGCATTTTTAAACAGCATTTTGTAAAATACTTCTTCAGCACACATCTGTACAAACCATCTTGTATGACATACAGTTCTAATACATTTGTAGCACAAGCATATGAATCATGTTTATAGTCACAAACAATTATTTACAAAATTCCAGATAGCTGGGCTGGCAGTAACTCCTTTTGTGACATTTCTTCCCCCCATGAAGACTCGAGCTAGTTTTTCAAGTGACCCTTGAGAAATGCTGCTTGAGAATGATGATCCTATCTGGGAATACCTTACCCCTCTCCCTGTCTTGACAGCTCATCTGCATAGGCATTGCTAACCCCATTGTGATGCTGCACTGTCATATCATATGCCTGCAACACTAGACTCCACTTTAGTAACTTGGCATTTTGTTGGCTGGCTCCCTGCAGCCATATAGATACCCATCAGACTCCTCCTGCCTTGTACTGCAAATACTTAGCACCAGGGCCTCTATTATGGTAAGGTTTCATCATGTTCACATGGTACAGTTTGTGCCCCTGCTTTCTGCCTAGCAGTTCTACCATGTAGTTATCACCACTGACCTTCCTTACCACCTTGAAGGGTCCCTCTGATGCTGCCTGCAGCTTACTGTGTCTTGCAGGAATGAGAACCATAACTCGCTGTCCTACAGCATACTCTCGAGCATTCCTGTTATACTGAACCTTTTTCTATTGTTGGGCTTCTGCCAGGTTCTCCTTGTCCTGAGGTTTAGGACATATGCCACAACAGACTCCTTGTGGGATTCACACTCACCCTCCCACTCATCTCAGATCATATCTAGAGGTCCTCTCACCCTATGCCCATACAGCAACTCAAAGGGTGAAAACTTTTAGTTATGTACTTACCATAACGATAGATGTATGTGATCCATCTCGCCTACATTCTTGACTGATGGGCTCGGAGCCGAGAATCAGCTCCGACTCGGCCGATACAAAAGCACAAAGCCTCTCATTGGCTGGGCCAACCCCTTATCCCAGGATGCACCACGCCCAAACCCCCAGATCTTGTTTGCCCCACAATCACTCATGCGCATATGCCAATCCAACAAGACACTTGGAATGGAGAGAAAAAAATAATACTTTCCTGGGAACAACAACAACAACAACAGTGTTTCCTCCAGATCCAACAGGTAGGGGGAAGGAGGGCGGGTATGTAAGAATGTTAGGCGAGATGGATCACATACATCTATCGTTATGGTAAGTACATAACTAAAAGATGTAATGCGATCCTATCTCACCTACATTCTTGACTGATGGGACAGTGTCCCTAGCACCTAAATCCTAGGAGGCTCACTGGAAGACACTCCTGAGCACTGTGGAACCAAAGGACGCCCGACCCCTGGACGCCACATCATTTTTAATGAGAAATAAAGGTATGTGGAGAAGCCCAAGTGGCGGCTGCATATATCTCATCCACAGATAGTCTGGCGTGAAAGGCCACAGAGGTTGCCATAGCCCTAGTAGAATGCACTAACTGGAAATGGAAGGTCGCTTCCTGTTGATGCATAAATAAATGAAACACAATCCCTAATCCACCTAGCAATAGTGGACTTGGTTACTGCTTTGCCAATCCTGTTATCCGCAGAGGCCACAAACAACTGGTCTGACTTCCTGTGCTGCCGTGTCCTGTCTAAATAGAATCTCAGTTGTCTATGCACATCCCACTGATGAAGTCTGTATTCCGCCTTGGTGGAGAATTTTGGAAAGAAAACTGGTAGCTCTATAGATTAGTGCAAAGAGCAGAAGAAACCTTGGGGAGAAATGACGGATTTAATCGTAGAGAAACTCTATCCTTATGAAAGATTAGATAAGGAGCTTTGAAAGAAAGGGCCTGAATCTCTGAAACCCTTCTGGCTGAAGTAATAGCTACCAAGAAGGCAGTCTTCCAGGATAAGAATCTTTGATCACAAGTGGCCGCCGGCTCAAAGGGATGAGACGTCAAGGCTCCCAGCACCACATTCAGATCCCATGGTAATACAGGCTGTGACACCGGGGGGCGAAGCAACCAAGCTCCCTTGAGGAAGGCCTTGCACAACTTATGACTCATGAGCGAGGGCTCAAAGGCAACATGATAGTTAGAAATCGCTGCCAATTGGACTTTAAGCGTGGAGACAGCGGAACCCTGTTCAAAAAGAGTTGCCAGAAAATCTAATACTGCTGACACCGGGGATGTTAGCCGGTCAAGGTTGTGCCATTGGGCCCAAATGGCAAACCTTTTCCATTTATTAGAATATAACAACTCCTTAGTGGAAGCCCTGTGGGAGGAAGACAGAATCCGGACCACCTCAGGCGAAAGGATATGCTGTCTGACTAAGGTCGGAAGTGGAGCAGCCAAGCCACTAGCTTGAGGGTCCACAGTGAAGGATGGACCTGACCCGACTGCAGAGTCAGGAGGTCTGGAACTGGATCCAGAATCCAAGGACCCTCCACTGCATACTTCCGAAGGAAGGGAAACCAAACTTGGCGGGGCCAGTGTGGAGCGATCAAAATCATGCTGCTTCCCAAGCAGATCGCCTTCTGAATCACCTTTGGCAGTAGAGGGACCGGAGGGAAGGCGTAGAACAGGCCGGAGGGCCAATTGTGGACTAGAGCGTCCCTGGGTGACTCGCCCTGAGGAGGAATCAGGGAGAAGAAATTGCTGCACTTCATATTCCAGGGGCTGGCAAAAAGGTCACAGCAGGGAAACCCCCACTTGTAGAAGATCCGAGCCACTACTTGATTGTTCAGGGACCACTCGTGAGGCATCTGAATAACTATGCTCAGCCTGTCTGCTATCACATTGGACTTCCCCGGAATGTGCGTTGCCACAAGAAACCTCTGGGAAGTGATTGCCCAATTCCACACTCTCATAGCTTCTCTGCAAAGGGGGTAAGACCCGTTTCCTCCCTGCTTGTTTAGGTACCATACCACTGCCATATTGTCTGAGAATATTGCAATGGTACCCCTGGGAAGAGAGCTGTGCAGTGCCTGCAACGCTAGAAACACTGCCCTCATTTCCAGCACATTGATGTGCAAGTGGGTTTCGTGGTCCTGCCACGTGCCTTGGACCGTCCTGCCCAGATAATGCCCCCCACCCTATCTGGGAGGCGTCCATGGTCACTGTGGAAATGGGAGGGGGAGGACAGAATGATCTCCCTTGGTTCAGGTTGAAAGAGAGGAGCCACCAACTAAGATCCCGCCAGCACAACTCCGTAATGAGAATCGGGTGGGACAGTGGCAGCTCTTGGTATGACCACTGGGTCGACAGGAGCCATTGGAGAATTCGCATATGCAATCTTGCCAGAGGGACCAGAAGAATGGAGGTGGCCATCGATCCCAAAAGCTGAAGAATCATCCTGGCTGGGGCTTTCCGTTGGGGTAGCAAGGCTAGTACTTGGTCCTGTAATATCTTTATCCTCTCTGTTGGTAGAAATGCTCGCATCTCTACAGAGTCTAGCTCTGCACCTATAAAGGCAACACGCTGTGATGGCAGCAATACAGACTTTTCCCAGTTGAATGTAATCCCTAAAAGATCACCCAACTCGATGGTAGCACTCACGGCTAGAGTAAGAAGATGCCTGGTGGGGGCGGAGAGGAGCCAGTCATCTAGATACGGAAACAACTGGAATCCCAGACGTCTCAGGTGAGCCGTCACCACTGCCAGACATTTGGTAAACACCCTGGGGGCTGTGGTGAGACCAAAGGGCAGGGCCCAGAACTGGAAGTGACTGGCTCCTAGGCAGAAGCGTAAATGGACCCTGGAAGCTCTATTTATCTTGATGTGATAGTAAGCGTCCTTGAGGTCGCTGGAGCACATCCATACTCCTTTTTCCAGCAATGGGAAAATGGATTGTAATATGACCATCTGGAACTTGGACTTTTTTACGAAGTGGTTTAGGTGGCTGAGGTCCAGGATGGGTCTCAAGTCCCCTGTTTTTTTGGGCACCAAAAATAACCTTGAGTAAGTTCCTAATCCGGTCTGGTCTGCGGGGACTGGCTGGATGACTCCCTTTTCGAGCAGCTTTGCGACCTCTACAGCTGCTTGATCCCGTTGACTGGGTGGCACGTCCGGGATTTTCCTTGACGGTGGAGGGGGGGGCAGATAAAAGGGATGGTGTAACCTCCGGCGATGATACGAAGCACACACTGATCCTGGGTGATGGAACCCCAGGCCCTTGGATGCTCTGAAAATCGACCCCCGACTGGCTCCAGAGACGCACAGTCGGGCAGTCCCTCAGGAACACTGGAAGGAGGAACCACAAAAGGATTCGCGGTCTCCTGTGTTGCAGGGGCCTCCGCCGCCTCTAGGGCGATGTCTTCCAGAATAATTCCCCCCCTCTTCTGCCTCTGGAAGGGGGTTCACTCTGATGGGCAGGGAAAGACATTAGGGATTTTCTGAACCACATCTTTCCTCCCCTCTGAGCCTTGGGATAAGGTCTCGAAGGGAGCGAAAAACGGGCCCCAACGGCAGACAAAGTCTTACCCTCCTGCTCGCATCTAGTGAGGGTCTTACACCTTGGGTCCAAAGAGAGAGGACCCGTCGAATAGGGCGTCTGTGAAAGAAGACTTGAAAGCCTCCGCAAAGTGACACAAGCGCATCCAGGCTTGCCTCCTAAGGGCTATGCCCAAATTCGCTGCCCTACTCGCCCCTTCAGCTGCATATGATATGAGCCTCATGGACGAGTTAACAATCGACGAAAGGGTAGACAGTTGGGCGTTGACAGACTGCGTCAACGCCTCAGGCAAGTTACCCGATAGGGTATCTCCTAACTCCTTTATGAGATCCCTTTGGAGCCTCGTAAAATGACACAAATAATTCAGTGACCGCGGGGTAAAGGTCGCTGAAGTCAGGGTACGCTTCCCGTACCTATCCATGCTCCTGGACTCCTTGTTAGGAGGATGGATAGACATAGATGCCTCTGCCACATCCTGCTGGGTGGCAGACGCCACCACCATAGCATCCACTGGAACTCCCTTGGTTAGAAACTCCTTGCCAGGGGGTGCGGATAAAAATTTGTTGGGGCGAGAAGGAACTGGCTCCACAGAATCAGGGTGCTCCCACACCCTTCGACAAATAAGGTCCAGTAATTCATCGAAGGGTGGAGACACCCAGGAGGCGGAGGGTTGGACTCCGAAGGCCTTGAGGAAGACAGACTCCTCCGCGGAAGGGGTTTTGGACGGCCAGTCACCCCTCTGTCTCAAGATCTCCAGGACATCGGAGAATGAGACATAGTCAGAGGATGACTTCGGGGTCCCTTCCGCATCATCAAGGTTGGTGTCCGAGGTGAGACGCCTCTGGGGAGTCTATGTGCTTCCTCTTGCACAACTTTTTCCTGGGGGGCTCTTCAGGCAAAGACTCTGAAGGCTCCTCGGAAAAAGGGGGACCACACGTGGAGAAATACTCAGGCCTCGGAGCCGCGCTGTCCAAAGACAGGGGGGCAACCAGAAGCTCTAGTTGCCGTGTCTAGGGAAGGAGTCGCAGATTCCTGTGAAGTCACTAGAGACTTGTCTAGTGCACTCCTCATAGCCTCGAAGGCGAGTCCACCAGAATCTGAAGAAAGACCCGCCTGCAAGACCATGACCGGTGTTGGGGTCCCCCTAGCCGAGGTGCCAAGTGGGAGACCCGGGGCCGAAACCAGAAGCCCTGACAAATCCACCTTGGGCTCGGCCGATGATACATGAGAACCGAAACCCCTGGACGGAACAGAAAAGGTTGGAGCTGAAGACGGTGCCAACAGACTAGCAGTGGGTCTCAGAACCAACTCAGCGACCTCACCCGACTCTGTGAACTCAGTCTCAGATGACAACAAGGTTGTCATAGGAGGAAGAAATGGAATCGAAATGGCTGGCTCCGGCCACTGGGCTGAAGCTGAAAATAATTTAGATAAGACAGGTGACTGGAGTAGCCTCTGGACCACCCTATCTAAACCCGGATCTGAAAGCCTGGAGGACCTGGAGGAAACAGAGGGGGGCTGAGAAACTCTTCCTACCGGCTCCGAGGCAATGCTAGAATGTTGACTCCTAATCGGCTCCAGAAGGAGGACTCGACTAGAACAGAGACCCCCTTCGGCGCTGACTGTTCAGGAGCCGATGAAACCGACCCTGGAGCCGAAACACTCACCTGCGGCTCCGAGACCAATGGAGCCGAGGAAGACCCAGATTGGAATCCTCTATCCTGCGGCTCCGAGACCAATGGAGCCGAAAAAGGAGACCGAGACTTAGATCTTCTGTCCTGCAGCTCAGAGACCAGTGGAGCCGAGGAAGAGGACAAAGTTTTAGTTCTTTTTTCAGGTGGCTCCGACGGGCTTGTCGGAGCCGAAGACTTCTTTTTCTTCGGTTTCGAAGAGAGAGAAGAAGGTATAGCTTCCTCAAAGGCAGGTTTTATTAACCCTTTCAGGATTAACTTATTTTTCCTCTCCTTTAGTACATGAGAGGAGTAGGCATGGCAAATACTGCAAGATTCTTGCAAGTGTTTAGCCCCTAAGCAATAAACACAGATGGCATGGCCATCTGTTAATGACATTTTGTAACCACATTTCGAACATTTTTTAAAGCCAGATGGCTTATGCTCTTTTTCTTTGCCAGACATGACCCGCAAAGCACTCGAAACACAAGGAGGGAAGGGAGGGAAGAGCTCCAACTGAAACGCTCGACAAGTAATACGGCAAAGGCCCTCTAACTTAACCGGGCCTAGCCCGCCAAACAGAAGGAATTACACAACCACCAAAAAACAGACACAGCCAAACACAAGGGTAGTACAGAAGAAGATAGCTATTAAAATAGCTGTTTGGTTATAAAATTTTAAAGCTAACAGCAAACACGACCCAAAAAGGCCAAAAAGGAAGGGTACTTAACCACAGCCAAGTCGAGACCATGTTGTTACTTCAGAAGCGGCAAACAAGATCTGGGGGTTTGGGCGTGGTGCATCCTGGGATAAGGGGTTGGCCCAGCCAATGAGAGGCTTCGTGCTTTTGTATCGGCTGAGTCTGAGCCGATTCTCTGCTCCGAGCCCATCAGTCAAGAATGTAGGCGAGATAGGATCGCATGACATCTGTGATTCCTGGGGTACCTCCCTGAAAGCAAACAGGTGGGGAAAATATTTGCCCACTCCCTCTTAAACTGGTCTGCAAGTGCTATAGCATGGTCTTTGGTGTCGAGTTTAACCTCTCAACAAGACATTAGTCTGGAGATGGTAGGGGGTGTTCTTTATGTGCTTCACCTCACAGTGCTTCCACAGATAAGCCAGCAGGTCTGACATGAAATTGGCAACCCTGTCAGTCAGTATTTCTTTTGGGAACCTACCCTGCTACAAATCTTTAACAAAGCATGTGCCACATTTTCTGCCTCAATAGAGGACAGAGCCACCTCCTCAGGACATCTGGTAGCATAATCTACTACCACTAGGATACATTTTTTCCGTGTGGAACTTGGGGTACTCAGAGGCCCCACAATATCCATAGCTACCCTCTGAAATGGTGCCTCAGTCACAGGAAAATGCAAAGGAGCCTTGACCTTGGCTCCTGCCCTGCATACTTTTGGCACTACTCACAGGTCCTGCAGTACCCAGTTACATCCCTGGAAATCCCAGGCCAATAAAAGTTCTGCATAATATGTCTCTCTGTATGATTTATGCCTATATGGCCTGAAAAGGGAATGTCATGGGCTATGGCTAGAAGTGCCAGACGCTATGCTCTGGGCACTACCAACTGCTGTATTCTCTCACCTTCTAGCCCTCCCTCAGGGGTCCACTCTCTCTACAGTAACCCTTTGCCCCAGTATACAGATTCCCCTTTTCCTTGAAAATCAGGTGCCTCATTGGCTATCTCCCTCAGGCCTTGTAATGTAGGGTCTGAGAGCTGAGCCTGTTTCAACTCTCTTTGTAACCCTACCCAGCTCCCCTTTCACAGAAAGTTTGGTATTCTCTGACAGCCGTGCCTCACTGTCAGCCTGGCTACTACTACTCACCTCTGCCCTTGCAGTCACTCTGTCCAAGGCAACATCAGTACCCACAAGCAGCTGTGTCTCACTTTCAGACTCACTGCTACAGGGTAGTTCCCTACCTGAAGTAACCACCTCACCAGTCCTAGCTTCAAGTGTGCAGACTGTCTGGGTCCCCTCCCCCCCCAGGCTACCAGACCCACATGCTTGTCTCCAAGCCTGACTGTGTGCAACTGCATTCACACAAGGTACTGCGTTATCAAAATCATTCCTTATCAGAACATCTGCACGGATATCCTCAAACATGCCTACTTGCTTGTTTCCTTTTCTGCTCTCCCAGTCAAGGTGAATCCTAGCCAAAGGCATTTGGAATCGATTCCCTCCTAAAGCTCTGATACACTCCCCAAGCAAGTAGTGCACCTCTTTAAACCATTGCAGGCTTCACAACGGTTAGGTCAGAGACTGTCTCTCTATTAGCAGTGGCCCGTTTCTCATCCACTAAGATAGGATATAACTTCTTGTGGTAGTTTGGTACCCTTGTTTTCTCCAGACAACTTCCTGCTGGCATTCTGTCAATCCCACTTACCGATTCTCCTGCCTTTCGTTCCCCACTTTGCCACTGTGGACATCTATATGCTACATGGGCCCACTGATTGCATTTAAAACATTTAACCCTTAGTCCTGGCCATGTACCTGAACTCGTGGCTTCCCCTTCTACTGGCAGACTGTTGGGTTGATTTACGGTGCCACCATGGGTTCCGTTAGACCCATGAGCAGTACTGGGTATCCCTTTCCTGTGCAGTGATGCCCTGCTTGCTAGGTACAGGTCTCCCTTTTTTCCCCCAACTCATCTGCGGTATTGCATTGCCAATCTGCTAATCAGATTCTCATGTCCTCAGGCAAAGTGCTAAGGGCATGTTCCCTCATCAAACAAGTGCTTAGTTAAGCAATATATTCACCTTTGTTACTTCTGGGGTTTGGCTACTCCCTTCCCCATTACCTCCATGACCCTGGCGAAGAGTCAGCATCTCCTTTTCATGTTGCCTCGGCCTCATTTTCTCTTCAGCTTCTAGATGTCTCAGTCTCTCTGCAGATTCTAATGCCATCCGTTTCACTTTTTATTCAGCCTCCAAATGCTACAGTCTCTCTTTGGATTCTAGTTCTAACAATTTAGCCAGTTCAAGTGTCTTTAAATCCAGATGAATTTTTAAGTCCTCTGTTGAAAGGTTGAACTGTCCATTTTTTGAGAGTCGTACTTCACAAGGCCAGTCTGGTTCTCCTACTAGTTGCTGGTCTGTGAAGCATCTGTGATAAAGGCTGCAATCATTTCTGCTTTAGTCAGGTTGGCCTGCACCAGTCCTTTCGCCTGGCACATCTCAGACAACTGGCTCTTTGACATTTTGCCATACTCCGCTGCTGGCATCCTGGCCTGCTCTCCCTGACTTACTAAGATAACAAAAAATTAATAAAATTTTGTGTTGTGAAACTCTGAATGTTCACAGTCTGACCGAGTACAAACACCTTCCTTAGTGACCACTGTTTACAGGCTACAGGAATTCAATATCCACACCAGTGAATCCCAATATGTGGATATCCTACCACTGCCAACCAATATATGTGACACCCCACCTCTGGCCCAGTAATCAAGGAGCCTCAATCTTCACCACTAGTACCAGTGGGGGATGTACACTAGGAGGATGACAAGTACACTCACAGTATTTCCAGATGACATTGTCTGCATCAAGTGTAATTTCCCTAAGAGCACACAGAGACCACAGTCAGTCCAGGGCTGGTTTCTCCCTCTTTCTCCAGATCCCCAATACGAATCCCCACTGGCACAGCTATAGAGTTGAGATCTCACATCAGTGACCAAGCCAAGAGCTCCAGTACCCTCTCTGTCCAACCAGTACTTCATCTCCCTGCCCAAGGAGCTGACACACACACACTGAGGTTTGAGATACACACACACACCTGGGAAAAGCTGGCACAGGTTTACTAGCTGTCTCCTTCTGCCCAGACTATAAGGTAGTTTCCCCTGTCATCAAACACTCCTTATCAGCTACTTTAAGGTCCTTAACAAAGGGTGCCCAATGTTACAATCAGTAGAAACGGTAGTTTGACCAAGAGCAAGGCTATTACAAGTGGCCTACATAGTGTCACGAAATAAATATGCAAGTATTCTCAGAGCTTAAAAATGTCTAGACAGAGCAGCCACAATGAAAGGTTTAAATATGTTTAATACTAAATAATAAAACAACAAGACAATACTAAATATACATTTACAGTAACAGAGTTCAAAATCACAGGAAATATGTAAAACATTGCAGAACAGTCTGAAATAAATAACGAAAATCATCTAATTTAAGCTTTGTTATATTCCTGACTGCATCTAAGAAAATTACTGTACCCTAATAACTTACTTCAGAGCAAGCCAGGCAGATGTGATGAGTGGATCTTGAGGTTGTTAGTGCAAAGACAAATACAGAATACAGTCTCTCATTAAGAGACTTCCCTAATATTACTGCTGGGATAGCTTACAGAATTACATCAATATTTGTCATCTGGCTCTATCCCAGGTGAAAAACAGCCATTGATGGAGCTGGTAGCATTTAGCATCTACCGGTGAAAATAATTACACAAGACCTTTACCCCAAATTTTGGTACTTGTTGGAAGTCATAAAACAATAAAACACTTGCAAGACAATGCAGAAAGTTCCCTAGTTTTAGATACTGTGTCTCCCTGGTGGCATAAAGTAATTTAATTTCAGCTATTTTTCTGAAGTTAACCTCTTGTGTTCCAGTTTCCACTGTCAAAATATATACATTCAAACTGTTACAATAGTATATGTACATTTCTGTTCCCTTCCAGCAAGGCATGCTGTGGATCCATTTTTAAACACTTTGTACAAACCATCTTATACGACATACAGTTCTAATACATTTGTAACAAACATATGAATCATGTTTATATTCACAAATGACATATAACTATTTACAAGATTCCAGATAGCTGGGTTGGCAGTATCTCTATTCATGACAGCACACATCAGGGATGTCCTATGAGTGGTCTATTATTTGCATTATGAATGTATTAGAGATGTAAATTTGCACGAGAGGTACTACCTATGTTACTAATGCAGGGTTAAAAATTCCAGCCATGTTTACTTATGCAGATCTCATTATAGTGATCATTAGAAACACAGTCTGGATGAAAGTTGTTGTATTTTATATACATCAACGTTTAAGAAAAAAGAAAGACTGGATAACCAGTAAAAATAGGAGGAGCATCTTTCTTGATGAAAGACATCTCTATATTAGGAATAAGACTGGGGTAAAAATGTAAGTGAGGAACAACGGAATAGGATACTAGATGAAATAAAGGAGCTTTGTTGATTTTGGAAAACATACACGCTCTCATATAATAAAAAAAGTTTCCTTGATTAATTAATTTATACTGGGAAAGACTGCATATTTCACTAGTGTTTATATGTTGCCAGTAATCTATGAAAAAGAAATACAAGTTTTTTTTTTCTTTTTATAAGGGGTCCAAGACTGAATTCAGTAGAGAAAGGAGTCATATAAAAGGACAAGGAAGATGGTTGTTTAGGATTAATAAACCCAATTGTTTATGCTCCTTCTTTGAATTTGTCTAAAGTATTGTTTTGGATAAATGATAAAAATTAAAAGTTAGCAGTAAATGTATTAAATTACAAATATTAGGGACATTGAGATATGCTAAAACAATTCCAAAGAGGAAGTGTATGCTTAAATGAAGAAATGAGATGTTAAAGAAAAAAAAAATTTATGAAAAACAAAAATTGATGAAATAGAAAATGACAATGATAATACAATATCAGTATGGTAATTCTTGAGCTGAGCTAGCAAATGAAAAGTTAAAGCTGTAAAAGTGTGAAAAACATGGTGTAATAAGCAAGCAGAATGTCAAGATTTTTTTAATTGAGATTAGTGATTAATAAAATTACCAGTAAAGAAATATGTCCTATAAAAAAGAAAGTCAGTGAAAGAGTTTTTGTATATTGTGGCAAAGAAGAAACTACAGAACATGTTTTCTTACAATGTATAAGGGTTGCAAAATTGTGGAGAAAATTATGTAAAAAAAATTATTTGAAATTATAAAGGAGATACATTAAATAAATATGAATATGATATTGTATGGATATTATAGCCATAAAAATAAGGAATATGTTATCAAAATACATAAGATTATTTATGTTGTATGGACCATTTAGAATGAAAGGCTAAATGAAATCACATTTAATAGTAAATGGAGAATGGCAGTAATTTTAAGGAAACTTGGATGGTGGCTGTGAAAAAAGGGGTGGGGTGAAATAAGATAATGAAGATAGAAGTAATGAAAAGTAAGATATCTATGATTGTATGACAATAATCGAAATAAATAAAAATGTGTACACTGTATAAACTTGTTAATATGTAAGTTTGTATATATATATATATATATATATATATATATATATATATATATATTTTTTTTTTTTAATAAAGAACCATCTAGCTGATGGGGCCTTGGTTAAATGTCTCCTCCTGGAGGCACACTCAAGAAAGCAAAGATTGTAACTGGAGGAAAGGATGATGTGTATTTTGTCGCACATTATGCACCCTTCATTGAAGGGGTGTCACAGATTCTAAAACACTGGTATATTGTAGCCTCCAATAATGTTTTACATAATATGAAGTTGAATATTTCCTATAGGAATTCACTGAGTAGTGATGACTATTTGGTTCATTCTGTCATGGAGCATTACATGGCCTCACTATTTAAGCAATGTAAGAGATGTTCAACAATGGGATTATTTGGGCTCTAATTTAGAATTTAATATAAATATGTGTTTTAAATCCTCCTGTAATACTAATTGTTATAAACAAAACAGTATTATATGGCTTAAGGTGTTCCTGTAATAAATATTATATTAGAGAAACCATGAGACAAATGAGAAAGGGGGTGCAGGAGAAAATTAGAGACATTAGAAATTTGTCCCATACTACTCCAATAGCTTTAATTTTTTTTTTGAAAAGCCCAATCTGAATTCGGGGGATTTAACATTTAACACCTCAGCAGTAAAAAAACTACTTCCAATCATAAGCGGACCGGCGTTATACTGTGGCAACCCCTAACCGGGAAAAGCCGAAAGACATTACTTTTTTATAATGGAAATATGTCCACAGTCACATATTTATTATAATGTTTCTGAGTTTTGTTATTTTATTTATTTATACATAAGAAGACTTGGTGTGTTTTGCTATATAAAAACTAGTGGTGGTTTAAATAATTAGTTGTTGATGAACATTTGCTGCAGTTAAATAAGAAGTTTCACATTTATTTAAAAGGAATATAAATCCTCAGTTCTTATGAATACGGATTGGTTAATTGTAATAAAATGTTGCAGTATCTGTTTAAATACTTTGACTTTGTTAGATTTTAAAATCTTGGAAGGCATAGCCAATGTGACAGTTCATATTTAATTAACAAAAATTATTTTGGTTGCTCATTTGCTAAAGACATTTGTCTTAACAGACTAAAATTAAATACCAAAACCTAGATTACTGTGTCCTTTGTAAAACTGACGAAACCTGGAATTATCATATTGACAATACAGGGCAATATGACCCTAAGAGAAAACCCAGCAATTAGGGATTTGGGCACTAATATTGACAGTAACCCAGCTTTTGAAAAACGTGTGTCCACTGTTGTGAGGAAGTCTTCCTATATTCCACAGCTTATAAATAAAGGTATAGTGTGCATAAAGGTCATTGTGCCACTTTATTCAGCTCTCATTAGGCTCATCATGGAGTACAATGACCTCTTTGTTATGTACCTGTCCATGCACTTGCAACAACTGGAGCATCTACAGTGGCTCCTTACAAAAAGGATAATGGGCCTAAAACACAGGATTCTACATGGAATGTCAAAAAAGCCCTGTTACTATATACTTGGCTTCATACAGACTACAAGGAGGTGACCTATGAAAGATTATAAGGCATCCACAGACCCAGCAACAATGGACCTACTGCACATCCGCAAGTCACATGGTATTAGAAATACTCCATGATCTCAGCCTCTTCTTCAACATAAACAGAATGGTTTGGGGGGACAAGAACAAAGATACCACTACTATGGAACAGACTTCCCATATATATAAAACAAAGCCCTTCCATGATGTTATCTCAGTGTGATTTGGATTGGTAGATGGGAAATAGGACATATACCTCAGGACTGACCCCATACAGTTGAGACTCCTAAAACACAGAAGCAATCCAAACAAAATAATCCATTGTAAATGAGCTATGGCAAGAACAGTTAAACCAGAGCTAGCACAGCAGGCTAACAAATCAGGAAGCATGGTTAAGCTTAAAATATCCCATCAGGGATGACAGGCTTATACTTGCCTATGAGTTTGCAATGGGGCAACATTAAATGTTGAGATTTCTTAGGTTTAGGAGCATTCTTACTGGCCTGGTTGAAGACTTCATATGCAGAACCTTTTGACTATGACAGTTTGTCTGTACTAATGGTGATAATTTTCACAGTTACAGGTTCTATAGTGTCAGGACAAAGTGCTTGATAGTGATTATTATAGATTCATAGTTGTATACTAGGCTGATTACCAACAAGGCCTTTGTAAGCCTAGCCATGCAATCCAACCCAATTGTGTCCATATGTATCATGGACGTTTATTAGGAGGGGTATGTTAGTTAGGAAGTTAAAGATTGTGTGCGTGTGTGTGTGTGTGTGTGTGTGTGTGTGTGTGTGTGTGTGTGTGTGTGTGTGTGTGTGTGTGTGTGTGTGTGTGTGTGTGTGTGGTGGTGTTAGCCAGAAGCAGACAGTAATTCCCAAACTATCAGAGACATGGGGATCAGACACGAGGTGAATTTCAGATTAGGGATGGACTCTGCTTCACGTGGATAGGGAGCCTGTTCCAGAGCATGGGGATCCTCTGAGACACATCGGTCTCACCAACATGCGTCATGTATGTCACAAGCAAAATTTAAATCCTTGGATCTAGTGGTTATGATGCTGCTCATTTTGCAGATGTGCAAAAGGTCCATCAGAGCTGGATCCAAGGACGCTTTGTATGCAAGGCATAGATGGTCTCCTGCAGGTTACTGAGAAGTAGAGTATAGAGATAGGGCTTTAAGGCAATCCATATTGGACATGTTTATACCCTGGATTCTTCTGATAAGGAACCTTTGTGGGAGTTCCCAACTATTGCACATGTTTGGTCAGGTACATGCCAAAGGGGGCGTTTTACTCAATGACGGGTCTGATAAAGTGTGAACAAAGTGGCACTATGACTTCCATGGACCTGGATGCTACGCCCTTACTTATAAGTTGGGTGACAGAATGATTTTGTAACTACATTGGCCACATGTTGGTCAAAGGACAGATTACTGTCTACATATGTTCCCAGATCCTGGATTATTGGGTCAGCTCTTAGGGGTGTCTTATCAGTGGAGTAATTAGCCTGGGCGGCACTCTTCCTAAAAGGCAGTATAATGCATTTTTTGGCATGGAGTTTCATACCTGGACTTTGGCACCAGTCATTTGTTTGTGTTAGACCCTGTTGTAAGATGTTTGTGTCATGGCAGATTCTATGATGGCTCCCAATTTGCAGTCATCTACAAACCTCATCAGCCAAAAGCCCTTGACATTAGCCTTTACTTCCGAGAAGTAGATGCCAAACAGGAGCAGTCCCAGCACGGAGCCCTGAGATATCCCTCTAGTGACTGGTCTCACTGGAGGTAGTCTCACCAATCCCAACTTCCTGGATCCTATCTGTGAGCCAGCTGACAATCCAGCAAGTTACATAAGGGTTTATGTCCCATTTGGTGAGTTTGTCAACTATACCAGAGTTGGATATTGAATCAAACACCTTATCCAGGTCCAGGTAGGTGGCATGTACCATTTTCCCCACCTCCATTTCCTTGTTGACCTTCTCAAAGAAGTTCGCCAGGTTTAGAAGGCATGATCTTTCCTTGAGAAAGTCAAACTGGGATGGGTCCAGTGTCTGAAGGTTGCCTATGTCTTTGTTGATCATCTCAATGATAATTTATTCCATGTCTGAGCATATTAGACTTGGTTCACAGGTTATTACTAGGCTAATGACCACTAGGGCCCTTACAAGCCTAGCCACACCCCAAACCATTTGGGTGCACAGTAACACAGGTGACTATACAGTAAAATAATACATTTATCAAATACATTAGAAGTTGAATTTACTATTTGTCTCAATACTACCTGCAAAATAATGCTTAAAATATTTAATTTTTCTTGTTGCTCATTGTAAATATGTACTTTATTTGGAGCTCTTCTCCCCAGACCTCCGCTGAAAATTGGACATGTGACTAGTTGGACAAAGACATTATTAATGTGTGTATTATCAGCAACAATCTGTAAGAAACAGTTGGCAATACTGTTTTCTAATATCCATTACTAAATCTAGCAGTACAAGAGGGGATTAAAATCTCTTTGAACTGTATCAATTTGGTGTTCAAAGCACTTTTTGTTTTGGTAATTTTGGAAGATTAGTAAAAAAAGAACTACATCTCTACAGACTGCATTTTCAACAGTTTTTACAATTAAGATTTCTGAAGAATCATAACTAAAAGTCAATGTAGAGAGGAATCTAGTAGAGATATACACAGACGTACCTCCACCTCTTCTTAGATCTAATGACACAATGACCACCAACACCAATAATGGGGATTTTTTTTTTTTTTACTGAATAAACCACGGCTCCAATATGAACAACACAGGAGTCATTTGCAGTGTTGGCTTCCAGCTCAGCTAGATTGTTATTAAGACTACAAGAATTTGGTCAACAGACATCTCAAGTAAGTATTGCTTGGTCTAGGATTAGACACACTGAATACCCTACAAGAAATATTTAACCAGTTTGGTCAAAAGTTCCCACCACCTCATTTCCCATGTAACTCAAAAGTAACAACCTTACAAAAATAGACACACGTTGTCTGTTGTATCTCAGAGTAACTTTTACTGAGTTCTTCAGGGATTTTCTTATAATAAAATTAGTAAGACTAATAGGCCTGTAGTCTACAGGGTTCGTTGATAGTCCACCCTTGTGAAGTGGGATAACCAATGCAGCCCTCCATTCTCATGGTACAAAGCCTGTTTTGAGGTTATAGTTGAAAAATTACTCAAATGGTTGTGCTAGGTCACGTTCCCAGCTATTTAGGAGACATTCCAGGATACTGTCAGGGTGAAGTGGAGCATGCAAGTAGGTATTTCATGCAGGGAGACAGGGGTGGGAGGTGGGGGGGTGGTGAACACTGAGCTGAATTTGTCACTCTACTCAGTGAAGTTGGCACTATGATCACCCAGTATAAACACGGATATGTGCTGCCTTTGAGATTTATCGTCTTTAGTATGTGAGGTTATCTTTGACTTCATAATTGGCCTTGTTGAACTTAATATTAGTCCTCTTAGTTTCCTGTTTAGTTTAATTAAAGAGCTCATATCATTATGGGAGCTGTTCTTTCTGATTTTAGCCACAACTTTTTTCCTTTTGTTATATAACCTACTAAGGTTAGGATTCCACCAGTGTGGTTTGTTTTGGACTTATTTCTAGTAGGTACAGCAGCCTTTATGGAGCCATTTAAATGGCTGTACAGTGTCTCTGTGAACTATTACATAGGTTGTTGTGAACTCAGGGTCAGGAAGGGCATTGAATTTTGATAAACTATCGCTTTATAGGGTGTAGTTTGCTTTGGAATAGTCCCTAACTGTTACAAAGTTTGCTGGGATTACCAAGTTGATTTTTAATTCAAAGGAGACTGCTTTGTGGTTTGACATCATCAGTGAGTACATGGCAGTGTGTGTGTGTGTGTGTGTGTGTGTGTGTGTGTGTGTGTGTGTGTGTGTGTGTGTGTGTGTGTGTATAGGGTGGCCAGTGCTGTCTCATATTGATGAATACCTGGTCCACTATGTTTGAACCTCTGCTGGGTATGCACTCTCGCTGGTCAAGGCTATTTGTGTTAAAGTCCAGGAATCATTGTGCTGCGAGCATGAGGCAGTGCACGTTTCCCAGTCTGTTGACAGGTTAAGTCTCTAATGAATAGGGTATTTGGTTTATTGTTGAGTGTCTCCAATAGGTAGGTATGAGCTATGGGATTCTAGGGACATACAGAATGACCTATAGCTTGCTAGATACAGTATGGGACTTTGTCTATGGTGATTTGCACATAGATAAATTCCAGGGAATTATCCTGTTTCACCAACAAAGAGTTATGCCTGCTAATATTAAATAGATACTCCTCCACCTTTTGTTCCTGTGTGTGTAGCTGGTGGTCTAAATGTGTGGAAGGCACTGAAGCCTTGCACTGCCAGAGTTTTGTCTGTACATTTAAACAATGTCTCGGTAATGAGAGGGATGTCTATACTCTCCAGAGTGAGGAGAGCTTGTAAGATGTGGAGTTTGTTTAGGCTACTAGCATTGAGCATTAACACCTATGCAAAGCAATGTAGTCTGTTAATCATGTCCTTCCATGCTGACAAATATGGAGATTGCAAACAGTCAGAGTGAAATAGGGCTTCCTTTGGGGTGATACTGGAGTTTGTTGATTTTTGGGGCAAGTCTACAGCTGAAGGACTGATGGAATAATTCTGGGTACAAGTTCTCTGAACTGCTACAAAGTTCCATGGGCCTTAAACGCATTCTATAATGAAGAGTAAAAAGTTACTGATTACTATTAAGGCCGCAATAAGCAATCTTTGTTTAGAATTTAGGTATAAGATGGGGTCGGGTCTCTTGCTGCAATTTTATTCACAGAGTTCATGACATGGTCTCTATTGTTGAAGAAATAGGAATGACCACCTCATTTAATGATTTAAGTGGCTGGGAACTGAAACAGCATATGAACCCTGTTTCTATAACAGAGCTGCCTAACATAAGCAAATGTTTTGCGCTTACATTACCACTTGCAAGTATTCTCTTTTTAGTACCCAAAGACTCCCTGTCATGAATGCCCCCATCTACTTTGCTCTCAACAATGCTGCAGTTCTCTCATAGATCATGCCTTCTCCATTTTAGCACACATGCTCTCAGTGACTCATTGCTTCTGGAAATCCAGAACAAAAAAACTCCATATTCAAACAGCTACTTCAGTTCCTCACAAAGCCTCATGCTCTAACTTTACCCATCCATCCCCAGATAACTTAAACAGTCTTACTCCCCATTTTCATTACTTAACATTCTATACTTCTCTCCGCAACTTCTCCTTTTACTGCATAGACTCATCACAGCTTATGCATATGCACATGTTTTTATTGTTGCTGTATATTTATAGTTTCTTCGGTGATTACTAGGCTAATGACTCCAAGGGGCCATTTTAAACCTAGTCATGCTTTCCAAATGTATTTAACATGTTTTAATACCCTTGGGTAATTTTAAGCACTATATTTAGACTTGGGCATGAGTGGTCAAGCATTTATAGGCAGTCTATGTCTACTAGAGACACAGGTGCCAGACTAGACCAGACTCTGTCGTTATAATTGTAAGTTGTTTCACTGTGTACCCTAAGTATTTTCAAGTCCTTATGGCTCTGTACTTTATGGGAAGTTACTAGGCTATTGGCCCCGAGGACCTTATAAGCCTAGCCAAGAGTTTAGCCCATGTTTAGACAAGTCAGCACCTGATGCCCCTGTCCAGCAAGGACACGGATGGAATCCAATGGATGCATTTTCTGTTTCCCATCCAGTTATCCAGGTTGCACTTAAAAAGGGGTAGACAGATACTCTGCTTGATGTGGAGAGCGAGTCTATTCCATAGATGGGGCATTCTCTGGGACACAAATCTGTCCCACCAACAAGTCCTATTGATGTCACGGACCAGGATGAGGTTATATGTGTGGATTACTCTAGTAGAGCTTGACTTGTGGATATGCAGCAGTCCCATCAAGGCGGGGTCTGAGATTGCCTGTATGCCAGACAGAAGTCACCTCTGAGAAGTCTGTATGAAACTGAGTAAAGGGATAGGGCTTTTTAGCCAGTCTATGGTAGATTTTTGAGGCCCTGGATTCTCCTGGTTAGGAACCTGTGGTCTCTTGAGCTGCTGCATGTATTTTGTGAGGTAAATGCCAAGTAGGGCATTGTACTCAATAATGGGACTTATAAAGGGAAGAATACAGGGATATTATGACCTCCTTGTCCCAGGATGAGATACCCTTACTTATAAGGTGGGCCGTGTAGAAAGCTTTCTGTACAACAGAAGCAACATGGTGGTCAAAAGTCAGGTTGCTATCAACCTTTGCGTCCAAATCCTCATGACTGACTGCATGCTTAGGACACGGTTAGTAATGTGATAATTTGTGAAGATGTCACTCTCCAAAAGTGATGATGATGCATTTTATGGTATTCAGCTTGAGGCCATGTTTCAGGCAACATTCATTTGTCTGACTGAGATCCTCTTGGAGGATATCCACATCACTAGGGGAATTGATGACAGTGTGGAGCTTGCAGTCATCTGGAATCTTGGTCAGCCATAGCCCACTGGTTTTGGCCTGCACTTCAGAAAAGTATATCCCAAATAACAGAGGCCCAAAGACTGAACCCTGGGGTATGCCATTCATTACAGTCTACTGCTTGAGGTGGTTTCCCCAATTTTGACTAGGTGGGTTCTATAAGTGAGCCAGTTAGCTACCCATCTTGTAACATATGTACTGATGCCTAGTTTAGAGAGTTTATCGACTATGCCCGGATCATGGTAGGTGGTGTGCAACATCGTCCCCTCGTCCATAGCTTTGGTGACAGTCTCAAAGAAGTCGACCATTAACAGACATGACCTCCCCTTGACGAAACCAAACTGTGCGAGACAGTATTTGGATGTTGCCAATATCCTTGTTAATGAGGCCCATGATAATCCATTCGATGGCCTTGCAAATCAGGCTAATTAGGCTGATGGGTCCATAATTTCCCAGATCGGTAGATGCTCTACCTTTGTACAAAGGGATGACAATGGCTGTCCTCCACTTAGCTGGGATGAAGCCGGTACTTAGGCTTTGGTTGAATAGGGCGCCTAGTGGTGCTGCAAGTTCCTGCCTGAGTTCATGTAGGATGTGGCCTGGGATGTTATCTGGTCCCACGGAGGCTGTATTTTTTGCCTGTGAAACAGCAGTGATGACCTGTTCCCCAGATATAAAGGGAAGGGGGCAGGTACTGGGGATGTCCTGATTTAGATTGTGGAGATATAAGGCGGCCTTATGATGGTCTCTAGTAGATGTGGAAAATTTAGACTTGATGTTTGTTTTGGAGAATATCACTAGTGCTCTTATTTGCTTGTTCAGGCTATGGAGAGATTGCTTCCAATTGGGCACCTACTACTTCTTAGTCCTGGACAGCAATTTTTCCCTTTCATTATAGAGTTTATTTATTGCAGACGTCCACCAGACAGGTTTACTCTTCCTTGTGGAGGATGATTTAGTCCCATCGGGTATTCCTGATTCTACACATCTATATAAATGCTTGTATAGTGCTTTGGTGTAGTTTTGGATACTGGTGCCAGTTCCTGGGGAGGGGGTGTGAAGCTGTTTATACCATTCCTCAGGAGGCTGTAATCAGATTTGGAGAAGTTTTTCTTTGACCCTAGCTAGGGGGGGTCGGGCAGATGGTGACTTTGAAAGTGACTGCTGTATGGTCGGATCTTACCAGAGAGGATGATGCTGCAGGGATGCTGCAGTGGTTGCTCATGCTGGTTAACACCAAGTCCAAGATATTATCACCTTTTGTGGGGGTATCAACTAGCTGTTCCAAGGCATTTGCATTGAGAAAAATCGAGTAATCTCTGGCCATTTGTGTTCTGGCATAAGTAGTTCTTCCAATCTATGCTTGGGTAGTTAAAGTCACCCAGGATCAGGGTAAAGGGTTGAATCTTGATAGATTCAAAGAGGTCCAGATAGGCAGACTGGGAATCTTGAGTCAAATTCGGGGGCCAGTAGCTAGCTAAGATTTGTATAGGGGATCTTTTCAACGCTTAACTGTGACGGGGGGGGGGGTGTCTCCTGTGCATCATACTGTTTGACCAGCCTGAAGGAGTGTATGTCTGTAATATATATTGAAACTCCACCTCCTTTGGTAGCATTGTCACCTCACAGTAAGATGTTGTCCTGTTTGATTCTCAGCTAGAGCGTCTTCTGTGTGGAGACCTGCGTGAATGGGCATACCTTCGTTGAAGGTTGTGCGTCAGGGCCGGCATCTCGGCACGTAAAAATCTACTGCCAATCATTAGCGAACCGGAGTTCCGCTGTGGCGACCCCTAACCGGGAAAAGCCGATAGACACAACAACAACCTCTTTTGGCTTTACTTCTCACAGTCTGGGGTCTGACTGTATGACAGGATGAAAATTTAAGGCTGGGGTGCTCTCAGCAGCTTTGAACCAGGTTTCTGTGACTGCATAGATGTCAGCATTTTCCAGGGTTAAGAATGCATGCAATGAGTGCAGTTTCATGTTTAGACTGCTAGGGTTTAGCAGCATGATCTTTATGTTTTGTTGAAATTTTTATGTTGGCAGTTTTAACCTCATCACTCTTCCTAAAAAAAGGCACTATGAGAGAGGCAACAGCCTTTTTGACTTCTGAAAAGTTGTTTTCCTATATCTAATCTTATCTCTCTTTTTATAGTTTTATCTGAGCTGCTTTGACACTGTTGTACTTCAGAGTTGTAGCTGTATGTACCAGTCTATATATATATATATATATATATATATATATATATATATATATATACACACACACACACACACACACACACACACACACACACACACTCACACACACACACACACACACACACACACACACACACACACACACACACAAAAAAAGAGAAACAAATACACAAAATGGCCACAAGATGGTAGCATTAAATTAAATACATGGCTACAACAAATGTTTCCTAAGCTGTACTTATTTCTAAACACATGCTTTTTTGGCAGTATCAAAGATAAGAAGTTTTAAGAGCATGGTTTGAAAAACAGCAAACATTCAACTATTGAGCAAAAAAAAAAAAAAAAAAAGAGCTTTCTAGTATCCATTTGCAGTCATCAACTAATGAGGGGAAAAACTATCTAAATGTATATTTAATTGTTATTACTGCTCCACATAAAGCTGTGATAAGATAAATTATGTAAATAATGCATATAAACATTTAGAAGGCTTAATCAAGTAATTAAACAGCCATAAAGAGTGGTCATGGGGACAGAAACCTGCTACAATATGTGTACATGGACTATATGGTACATAATCCTGGGCAGTAAAGGCACAGAGGTTATGGAGAAGTGCCTGACATGGATGGTACGATGCACACGTTGGGACAGAAGAAAACATGAGGGCATCAGAGCAGAAGCCAAAGGAGCAATAATTAGAGAGAAGGTAAAGCAGAACAGATTATGCTTGTTTGGACTGGTTTGCAGAAAAGCAGAAGGCAGTCTGGTAAAGAAGAAACAGGACAGAAAGGAAGAAGGCAAGGGGAAATTGTGCGAGAGAAGACGTGCGACAATCAGGCATGATTGTCGAAGAAGGTTGGACAGTGACACTGAATCAAGAGAGATGGCAGCAGTTGACACGACACCACGACCCCATGTAGAAAACGGGAAAAGGGGTTGATGATGACGGAAACAGAAGCATACTACCAACAACATACTTCCTTACAAGCATGGTCATAATTATGACTACACTAGTAATTCCTAGCAGATGTCATTCAAGATACAAACATGGCCAACACACAACTCAGTCAGACCTCCTCCTAGTAAAGAAAGGGCACTGGGGTAGTGATCAGTGATTGCAAAGTCAACCCCAGTGAAACAGTTGGTCCACAACATAAACCACTGGTAGCCATAATCAGCTACAAGCAGTGTACAGAGAAGGCTCTAAGGTCACCAGAGAGTAGGCTGAAGGATTACATTAGCAAACACCTCACAGGGGACAGACCACCAAAGTTGCTGTTTGCAGACAATGTGGCATTAAAGGCAGACTCTGAGCAAGAACTTCAGTAAAAGATAGGGGAATGGAATGGAATGTAAAATTGAAGGCATATGTGATGAAACTGAGTACAGATAAGACAGTGGTAATGGCAGCACTTCGGGGAAATCAGAAAAAGCTGAGAACTGAGACAGAATGGAAGACAGTGGAACAGATTAACTGCTTCAATTATCCTGGAGAGGTGGTTGAGAAGAAGGGAGGTCTGAATGAAGAGGCCAAAGCTAGAATCAGAGGGGCTGCAGCTAACTGGCATAGAGGGTCGGGTGTAGTCTATGACAGAAGAATGCCAATGAAGCTGAAGAGTAAGGTGTGCAAAACAGTTGTGTAACCAGTACCACTGTATGATACAGAAACATGGGCAGTAAAGGCAGAGCAAATGAGGAAGCTAGAGGTGATGGAAATGAAATGCCCGAGACAGGTGGTACGATGAAAACCATAAAACATATGAAGAAATGAGGACAGAAGAGCAGAAGCCCAAGTAGCTCCAATTGTGGAAAAGATCAAAGTGAACAGATTACGATGGTCTGGGCACATTTGCAGAAAAGCAGAAGACAATCTGGTGAAGACGATTTGGGGCTGACAGGAAGAAGGCAAGAGGAAATTAGGATGTACAGCAAAGAGGTGGATAGACTGTGTGAGAAAATATGAGACAGTCAGGCATGCATGTCGAAGTACGCAGGAGTGTGGCAGTTAATCAAGAGATATGGCGACAGTTAACATGACACCCTGACCCATGTAGAAAATGGGAAAAGGGGGTTTGATGATGATGATGATGATGTCATTCAGGAATTATGTAGTCACAAGTAAAATGACTGGTGATGCATATATTCATGCAAAGCACTCTGCTTAAAGGAAAGTCATCAAAACAGTGACACTTGTGTTAGAGAAATTAATTGTGGACATTTAAAAACAGCGAGTATGTTGATACCATAATAAACAAAGGAAGCTGTTATGACTTACTGGAAATGTAATGCTAAGCAGTATGCTAGGCATAAAACAATCCAGGCTTGGAACATTGCTAATAAGACTTAATTCAATGATCCTGAATGTGGAGTGAATAAGAAAACTACCAAGATTATGAATATGCAGTTTAAATGCAATATTAATTTGTTAAGGCCATTTGAACATTATTTCACTCCAAGGAGTTAATGAAATCTTGTTTAAGCTTTAAGCCATACTGAAAAAGGAAAAGTTTAGGCTGTGGATCTCATGGGAGTTCTGTTTTCTATGGCTCATCCCAAGAGCAACTCTTTTGGAATCAGTCCCCTAATTAACACACAGTAAATGAATAAGTAGCCTATATATAGATTCTATAACAATGGTGTAGTGAAAGCTAACAGCCTCCATCACCCCTCCCCCTGCTACACCAAACAGTAAAATCTGCCCCCTCCCCATGTGATGACATCATCCCAAATGGTGAAAGTCACCTAATTCAATACAATGCAATGCCAAGTTATTAAATACAACTATACTTAGATGAGGTACTCTGTATAACCTGTCAGACTTCCTAGGGGAAGGGAGCCGACAGTCCAGCATGCTGCAGTCTATAAAGAAAATATCCTCAAAGTCAGGCCAAACATGAGGAACAGATGCAGTTTAAGGGAACCACAGTTATAACCAATCATAATACGTTTTGTTAGGAGATAAGGATTTCATTTTATTCCCACCGAAATAAATCTCTCATTTTATTAATATTCTCAGAAAAAGATAAGTCTTCTGGAAAGCAATCTGAGGAAATACTTTCTCAAGGAGAATTAACAGGAACCCCCACCCCCAGCTCATCTTACTATAATTCATCATCAGATTGTGAGGGAAGTCTTTTTCCCCTTTCTATAAGAAAGTAGTGAGAACTAGGATCCCCCTCATTAAAAGCAAAGAGTACTCCCTTAGCAAATCCCAGCAAATATCCCTTATAGAAGAAAATTTTTTGAATGTATGCTTTTTCTTAAAACATTCCCTAGAAAAGGATTGATCCATAGCAGGAGCACTAGCCCAGGAATCAGGCACTTTACCTCAGATAAATGACAAACCTTCACCCTCTGCTTTCCCTGAGCCCAAAAACAGTGATCTTCCTTGCCCAGTAAGGCAGCCCTACAGCAGCAAAGGGTGTGCCAATCTACTGGTCCTTAGTGGTTTCTCAAGGAGCTACAGCAGAATGACCAGGATTAAAAAATGCATGGTCTGAGGAGCCAGTATTGGCCGTAGCAGAGTTACTCACCAGTGACTGTGACCGCTATGGAGCCAGCAGGATAGCCAAACACTCCCTAACAAATTTATTTTTCTTTTGGACAGGAGAAAAAAAAAAGGAACACAGAGACCAGTTATTCATGTTCAAGCTGGAAGGAGACTTCACAAGCACCTAGCAAAGTCGGAGTGAATCAGTGAACCTTCTGATAGGAAAATTAAGGTTCTAAGGTAAAACATTCAACACCAGTCACCAAAAGCATCAAATAATGCCCCTAACATGCTTATTCTACAGAAAAATGTAGATTTTAATCAGCAACAAATATATATTTTACACAGTATGTTCACATAAACACTACATACGCAAAAATCCTTTTTTCAGAAACATGACAGTTCCACAAAACCATAATTCTTGCCATACAATTAAAAGTTTCACAGAAAAAAAAAGTTATTTCATAGAAAACTGCTGTAGTTCTTAGGTTCATCAGTAAATACTAGGCTAGTTACCTTTCCTATTGTGAATAAATGGGATCATATAAAGAGGGGACCTCAGCATGGGATAAAGCATTCAGGAATTACCTGCCCATTAATTGTACACGGGAACAGTCCTGGGGTAAATTTTCTATTGCCCATCCAGAACTCCAGGTTGCACTTGAATATGGACAGAGATGAGCTTTGTTTTATATGGATGGGGAGTCTGTTCCAGAGCAGTGATATCCTCCTCAACATATACCTGTCTCTCCAAACAGTTCTTTTAATGTTGCAGGAGAGGTTTAGATCACTGGCAGTATTGGGTGGAGGATGTATTGTACACCAGATAAAAGTCACCTTTTAACATTCTACAAGATACTGAGTATGGTGAAAGGGCTTTGAGTCGGTCCATGCAGGAGCGGCCTTAGGTTAACTGGTGCCCTAGGCAAAAGGGCTCCACAGCACCCCCCCCACCACACCACCCGGTGCCCCCATCCTAGTCTACCTACACCAAATAAATAATGGAAAAGCACCCCTACTAGGAGTGGCGCTCTAGGCGGCCACCTAGTTGGCCTATGCCTAAGGCCGGCTATGCATGTAGGACGTTTAGGCCTTGTATCCTTTTAGTACGGTATCTCTGTGGGCGTTTCAGTAGTTGCATGTGTCTGGAGAGATACATGCTACAGGGGGTACTATACTCAATGATTGTCCTAATAAGAGATGTTTAAAGGCAGACAATGACATCACTAGATCTAGATGTAATCCCTTTATTTATAAGCTGTGCAGTATAGGACTTTCCTATGACAGTGGACATATATTGGTCAAAGGAGTGGGAGGATGGCATAATGGTTAAGGTGTTTACCTTATGAACACAAGGTGCATGGCTTGATTCTCACATGGCATAATTGGCTAGGCTTAAAATGACCCACAAGGGTAGTTAGCCTAGTACTAAAACTATTAAAATTAAATTAAAGTTAGTTCACTGCCCACATAAGTTTCTACATCCCGAACAACCATGTCATCTGTTAGGGGTATGCTGTTAATATGCTAGTTCCCTGGGATAGATGACATCCCAAAGAATATAATGCATTTTTGGCATTTCATTTCAGTCTACGATTCTGATACCAGGTATTTCTGTGGGACAAACCTTCCTACAGGATGGCTAAGACATCCAGGGATTTAATGACTGCTACTAGCTTGCAGTAGGGTATTAGCTTTTACTTCAGAGACGTACAAACCAAATAGGAGAGTTCCTAGCACCAAACAGTGGAGAACTCTACCTGTGACCGGTCTCTGTGGATGTAGCTTTCCATATTTTGATCGTATGCTTTCTGTCTGTTAGTTGGGAATTCAGTGAGTGATGCAGGGGTTTATTTCCAGTTTAGTTAGCTTTTCTACTATGCTTGAGTGGAGGACTAGATCAAAGCTTTAGCCATGTTGAGGTATATGCTGGGTACAATTTCATCTTTATCCATTACTACGATGACTTTCTCAAAAATGTCTACCAGGTTGACTAAGCATAACCTGCCTTTGGTGAATCCAAACTGAGAAAGATCCTGTGTTTGGAGGTTCCCTATGTTTTTATTGCTTAGTTCCATGATAAGTCTTTTCATGGCCATGCACATGAAACTGGTCAGAATTATGGGACAGCAACTGCCTGGGTCTGTGGAAGATCCTTCCTTATACAGGGAATGACTATAGCTGTTCTTCATTCATTTGGTACAAAACCTGTATGGAGACTGACGCTGAACAGTACTGTTAGGGGGTATGGCTAAATAATCTTACTATTTAAGATACATCCAGGGATATTGTCAGGGCCTATCAATATACTGAAGTGGTCTTGTGCGATAGCTGGAAGCAAACTTTTTCAGGTACATCTTGTGGGGTAGACAGTGTGTGTGACGGGGGACAAGTTTCAACTGAATTTAATTGGCCAGTCAACTCACTACATCTTCAGCCTCAGTGTAGCTAACCTGTCACAATCAGCTCAGCACATTGCTGTGTTGTGCTCCTGAGATTACGAACATAACTAAATAAGGTCTTGTGATTGTCTTTAGCTTAAGTGGCTATTCTAGCCTCAAACTTAGCTTTGGTGGATTTTATTAACTCTCCTGAGTTGTTTGTTTATTTTAGTGATGAGGGCTCTATAATCCTGAGAATGGAGGGGAGTTTCTTGTTTACGCTTCCAGCATTAATCAGTAAGACCTTCATATTTTCCTTTGTTCTGCTTTATAGTAGAAGTTTTTTCCCCAGAAGGTGATTATCTGCTCAGCTTTGAAATTATCACTACCTGGCAATCAATTCTATGAAATTCACAGAGACAAATTATTTCAGCAGCAAGAAAGCAATGAAGATTTTGGCATCCACACTGCCTTTATGTCTCTGCTTGAAACAAAGGCAGTTTGGGCAGACTTAAGGTGCCCAAAAGCTTTGAAAGCTAGCCAAGTGTCATATTCTAGGCAAGGATACAAGCCATATAGCTTAGGCTACTGCAACAGTGATTTAAACGTATAGCATATAGATACTGAAAACTGTCCGAGTCCCTCCAGGTAATGTCTGCAGTACCTAGTTCCAAAAAGTTAGAGCTTTGACCTCACCCTTATGCCTATTCACTTTATTGGGCTTTGCCAACGATTCAGCCTCATGCACTGGTGAGTATCACCAATGCAAAACATAGAATTAGCTTACCGAGTCAATCCTGATAGTCCTTTTGGCATCAGCAGTAGGGCTCCACTTGTCCCTATTAGCATGTATTGAGTGGGAACTGCCAATGTCCTACCTTTTGGACTCTGTGACAGTAACAACCTATGAGGTGTGCTTTTTTAATGCTGGTTAGCCCTGATGAGTGGATGTCATTTTACCATGCTGAGCTGGTACTCTGCAGTAGGTTGAAGCTGTTATGGACTGTTTCATACAAGTCCTGCAATGACAACAGGAAACCAACAAGGAGTAGCCTTTCTTGTGAAATTAAATTCTGGCAGCATAGAATCCCAATCAAGTAATTCAGGGCTTAATATTTACAAAACAAGACTCTCCACAAAACAGTAACACCCGGACATTAGTACTTTTAGACAACAGTAAAATAATTCAAAAAAATTCTGACTGTATTCATTCCATTCATGTCTACACAATCTGACACCCACTTAATCCTACTTAGGATCCACCGCCTTGCAACCCTATCTCAGCAAACAAAAGGCCCATGGCACAGAAACATTCCTCTACAGGATGCCAGTCTATTGAAAAATACACACACAACTCAGTGATATCTTCCAGGAGTTGCAGTACAAGCAGCAACCAGTTCCATAGGGGTGAATGGGTGACCATCCTCAGAAGGTTGCATCCATATTTTCCTCCAAATGAAAAGATGTACTTGGGAGACCAATTCTCTGAATTAGTTTATCAATGTAACCCATTGTCAATGCCATTTGTGAGGAAGAGCACATTCATAATTTGCATTAGCTAGTACTCCCTCACTGCTGTAATTTTATGCAGCTTAACCTACCGCATTGCTGTTTAGGAGAAAACAGTGTCTGATTTCATCATGTTTACAGTGATGTGGAAACATATGAAGTTAAGGCTTCCTCACTGTGATAAGCCTTTCTGAATCCCCGAGGTGTAATGGGTAAACTATTCAGCATCAAACAAATGTATCCAAATATTAAATGAGCTATATCAATGAAAGCAAATTACAACACACATGAAATATAGTTAAGGGCTGTAATATTTTAAACATCATACTGACAAAGGATTTTTCTTCACCCCACTCTTGATTTTACCCTCTATAATTAACACAAATCATGACACCATCTTATGCAATGTAAGTGCAAAAAGTCATTCCTACAAGAGAACATCCTTCCTAGAGTTTACTAAGGGAAACTCTTGTGTAATGAATGATACATTTATAAAAATAGATACTGCCCTCAGTAACCTAAATATACCCTGGGATTCAAAAATACTCAGTGTGATATGGAATTCTTTGAAAGGTTTCCACATCACACTAAGCCTGTCTAATTCATAAACTGTTCGACCACTGAGGTTTTCCTCTTACTGGGACCTCAGTTCAGAGAGCAGTCTCATGGATGAAGCTGTATGATAATGCAGCAGTATTCAGAATGGCTAATGCTGATTAGTCATATGACTTCTCCAGAAATGTCCACCACTCCTGATTTGATCTCTCAGCCAAGCAATTTAGAGAATCATTTGGCCAAGTAAAAATTTGCATTAAAAAGTGACCATTGTAAAAACACAGCAGTCACCAATTTCCCCTGTATGGGAGTACTCACTGTGTAGGCAACTTCTGTGAAGAAGTGGAGATGGATGAGTGTTAATGTGTGCATGTGTATGGACATGAGTGTGTCTGTCTGCATAAATGTGTGTGTGAGCATGCGAGAGGGAATGTGTGTGTATCTGCCAGGATGGTCACACTGGGAGGATAGCTTTGGAACCAAGAATCTGGACATGTGTGTGCACGTAGGTGTGTTTTAGTTCATAAGTGAAATGTATGTCTGCATGTTTCCAGGAGTGTGATTGAGTGAGAAGGGGGCGTGTTTGTTGATGAGTGGAGGTGGGTGGGTGTGTTTAATAGGCTGTTAATGTAGGGAGGGGTTCAATGTATGGGCCGCTAGGTAGAATACTGCTAGTGTGACTCACAGACATGGTAATGGGACAATAATGAGTTTTTTTTCATTGCAGCAACCCCCATCTCTGAATTACATTTTCACATCATGACGCTAATTGACTAAGCAACAGTGGGCAGTTAGCATGAATGGTGAGGATTTTACTGAAAAA
>NC_056751.1:541992858-542010358 GCF_019279795.1 Protopterus annectens
TGTTTTTTCGATAATGTACCCATATATATATGTATGGTGACAGCTTTGGCCACTCATGAAAGCCTTGCTGTTGATCAAACTACCATTTGTATTAATTGCAAGAGCCTTAGAGCAACTGGCTTTGGAATGTTTGGTGGCGGTGTAACTACCTTATAGTCTAGGCAGAAAGGGGCATAGCTAGCAAGTCTGTGCCAGCCTTTCCTAGGTGTGTCCATTTGTGTGTGTGTGTGTGTGTGTGTGTGTGTGTGTGTGTGTGTGTGTGTGTGTGTGTGTGTGTGTGTATGAAAATCAAAGAGTGTGTGTCAGCTGCTTGGAGCAGGGACATGAAGCACTGGCTTCACAAAGAGAGTGGTGGAGAACTTGGCTTTGACACTCGGGTGAGGTCTCAACTAGATAGCTGTGCAAGTGGGGAGTCTAACTGGGAAGCCTAGAGGGATGCAGATACAGAAATCCAGCCCCACAGACTGAGTGTGTTTCCTGTGCGTTTCCTGTGTGCTCTTAAGGGAAATTGTGCTTGATACAGACAGCTGCATCTGGAAATACTGACTGTATCCATTTTTGTTCCAAGTGAAAGTCCCTCAGCAGTGCCATTGGTGAGGATTCAGGCTCCTTGATAACTGGCCCAGAATGAGGATGTCGCATAATGCACAAACTAAAAAAAAAACAACTTAGCATTGCAGAATTAAGTTATATAACAGGCAAGAGAGATATTACTCCGCTTTTAAAATAGGAATTGTGGTGAAAACAAGTCTAAATTAAATAATTTACTGAAGCTACTTACTAATGTTATCAGATCTTCCAAATCAAACTAAAAATTTTTACAATGTTTCTGAGGTTGAGATTCATTAATCTCAAAAGAAAAATAAAAGGAGAAATTGTGACTAACATATTAAAAAAAGGATGGCATGATCACCCAGCTGCAAAATACAGCAAGTACATTGCAGAAAAAAAACACACTTTTGTAAATTTTACACTAAACAAAGACTTATATCAAAGAGCTACAGACACAAGAAAAACTACGGATATGTTTCAATTAGAAATAAATGAAAGCTCCACTTCCATGAGACATCCCAACTGCTTTACTGTGCTACAGAGGATGCCTCCCATACAGTGAAAGGCACCTTAACGTTTTCAAACTGAAGCCCATGAACACAAGCCACTAATATAAGTGAAAAATGCTGATCACAGACTCCTAAGCTGCAATTAGGTCAGGGAGGAAGGAAGAAGTTAGAAGTCCAAGCAGTGGTAGGTCTTGGCCTGCTGAAGACTCCAGTTTGCTGCAACAATGGTCAAACACTTGGTGGTCACCAATGGGGTTATAGTAAAACCAAAGCGGAAAGTCCTTAACACTGAACAATGTTGCAGGAGAAAACCAAATAGGACCCATTTAATGGAATGCATCACTTCATAGTAAAATGCTCTCTATAATAGTACTTTTTTTAAACAAGAAACATTTTATTAAATTATCACTTTTGACGTAGGCAATAATACATTTATGCAAATGAAAACAAACCATATTGATATAATCTTAGTTGTAAACATAGATCACAAACCATATGTATAATAGTGCTTTCATCCTTTCCCGGAAGAGATTCATCAGAATATAATACATTAGCACTGCAGTTAATTAAAAGCATTCAGAGATCAAACATGTGACTTGATCCACCCAATCCATAATTCACCTCCTTAATACTCCAATTAACTTAAAGAAATACAGGTAAAATATATGTTATTACTATAGCATATATGCAATCTTCTTCTTTCAGCTTTTCCCAGTTAGGGTTCGCCACAGCGGATCACCTGTCCCCTCATGATTGATTGGCAGTGGAGTTTTATGGTGTTGAGTTGCCAGCCCAGCACCCAACCTTCCACAGAAGCCACACTCACACCTAGGGCCAATTTAGAGTGTCCAATCCACCTACTGCATGTCTTTGGGATGTGGGAGGAAACCCACGTGACCACAGGGAGGACATGCAGACTCTGCACAGAAGGCACCCCCAGCCATAGCATATATGCAATACAGCCTAAAATAAAAAAAAAATAAAAAACTCCACAATTATAATAGTAATAATAATAACTCATCATGCAAAACAATGAAAACACCATTTCATGTAAATTTTAAACCTTCCTGGCTCTAAGTTTCAGAATGCTATTAATAGAAACTATAGCAATGAGCCCAGAAGCGGAGTGGAGTTGAGCAAATTCAGACAGTAAGCCTCATGGCTTTCCAACCTCTCTCTTCATTTCCCACCCCCTTCATTCAAACTTGTTTTCTCCAATATGTACAAATAATGAATTTATTATATCATCTGCACATTTTTATATGCCTGTATAATGCATTGGCCTCATCTTGCTTTGCAATAGCAGAATAGTGTTCATAAATAACCTCCTAAAGGGCAATGGTCTGTCTTATTAATGTAAACACTGGGACAGGTGGAATGGATTACCTGCAGAGTATTGCCAACTTTCTTAGGTTTGCATACAAGTTTGATCTAAATGAGATAAACTATTAGGATACATCTCGAACTAAGACAGATTGTGGATTTACATCTAATATGTACAGAAATCCAACATTTAGTTGCTTACCAACATTTTAATAGTTTTCATCCTCTCTCTTTCAAACAAAAAAATTTTTTTATTAAAGGGTCAGTTAATAAGGTTGGCAAGAATTGTTTCCAATAATGAAGTTTATAAAGAAGTGAAAAGGAAAAATTGAAAAGTATGTTTGAGAGGGGATCCACCAGAAAGCAAGGGAAACAAAGTTCAAACCTTTTTTAGAGGCAGGCTAAGTATGGACAAATAAAAAAAAAAAAAAAAAGCAGAAAAAGAAAATTACTGCCCATGGAAAAGAAAAAGCACTCAGTTACTGTATCCACACTATAAAAATATAAAATAAATTAAACAAATTTCATGGACTAAGCACTGTTGCCTGATAAAATATAAAGCCATCAGAGTCAGTGAAAACATCTTTAAGCTCTATTTAAATAGCAGCAGATCTTAAAGTCAATCATTACAGCATTTCCTGCCATGTCAAATTATGTAATATGAAGAATAAAATATCTAATAAATAAATAGTAAAAATGTTAAAACAGTTAAAAGTTAAAAATAAAATATATGGAATGCAACTTTAGCCTGTTATAAAATGGCAAATGAAACAAATCTTTGCATAAGGTAGATCATGAACACTTTAAACCAGATAAAACATATAAAACATATCCATCAGATGTAAACTTTATATAAAAAAAAATCAAACATCTTTTGCTCTCCTTTTTATAACACACAACAGAGATGTATTGTCATTAATGCCTGGCTTCTCTTTGGCATTTAATCTAAGTTGCCATTCTCTTTGTTTAAAAGTTCTAATTCAGGGTCACCCCCTCTCATTCCTGCTTTTGTTTAGTCTATCACAAAAAATATTATTTTTTTATATTCATTGCATTCTCTCACGTGCATGTATAAAGCACTAGTCTCTTTTCTTTTTCTTATATCCCTATTGTGCTCCAGAATTCTGTCATGTAACTTCCTGATGGTCTTGCCTATGTAGAACGCAGGGCATGACACACATGTAGCGATGTATACAACTTTTTTTGTATTGTAGTTGCAGTGTCCTGTTGTGTGTTTCAATAGTCACAAAGACTATTATTAATAAACCTACAACTACTGCATGCCCCGCATTTGCTCATCCTAGAGATGAATGTCTTTTTAAACCTTTCATAGTCACATTCAAGTATTTCCTTTATTTCTGCCCCTGCTGTATACAACTTTAGGTTTTGCACCTAATTTGTTTTTCAAGTCAGCGTCAAGCACACTGTCCATATCCTACATAAACTTTTTGCCAGATCTGGAGCTAAATGACTGTACTGCAAGACCATAACATCATTCTTAGGTATTTCTACATTCACCATCAATACAGTACTCATCCTACCTCTTAAAATGGGGCTAAATCTAGTAGAATGATTTTTTTATTACTTCTTTCTTAACTGATGTCAGAAGCTTAACGGGATAGCCCCTTTCTTCGAACATTCCAATCAAAACATACATCTCATGTAAAAATTCATCATCATTACTGACCAACCTGGACAGCTTGACCATTTGGCCTTTAATGACACTGTGTCGTTGATGAAAAGGATGGCAACTATGATATTCTAGGAGTGCGTTTGTACAAGTTCTTTTCCTAAAGATGTTAGAAGAGAGTTCTTGTTTTTGCTCAAAAAAATATCTAAGAAATCAATATTTTTGCTATTGGTCTTGTATGTAAATCTTTAAAAAAAAAAAAAATCAGTCGTTGTGTTAGAATTTATAAATTATTTGAACAGCTCTTCAGAACCCCCTGTCCAAAGAATAAGGATATCATCCAAAAATCTATGGTAAAATAAAAGTGTGTTCATGTAAACTGAGGTGAAAAACCTCCCTTTTCTCCCATTCAGCTAGAACAAGGTTGGCAAAAAATCGGGGCGCACTTTGCACCCATAGCCACACCTATTTTTTGCCTGAAGTATTCACCTTCAAAACATAGAAAATTGTTGGTAAGCACCATTTCAACCAGGTCCGCCAGTAAGTTAATCCTGGTTTGGTCCAACAACTCACTCAGTGTCAGGCTTTGAGTGAAATACTCCAAGCCTACCTCATGGGGTATAACAGAAAAGAGATTATTACATCAGTTGTGATGAACACAAAGTCCTTGTCACTAGGTATTTTTCTCAATAAATCTAGACAATGCCATGAGTCTTACAAGATATGAGTAAAGGACTTGAGAGCTGTGATGATCCACAAAGGCTGCTATTGGATTCTGTCTTGGAGCCCTTTGCTGCCACAATTGGTCTAAAAGGGGGGGGGGGGGGTCACTGATTTTTATGTATCTTAGGGATCCCAAATATTATTGGGATGATTGGTGTCTCCATCCTAAGGAACTCAAATTCATCAGGTTTCATAGCATACTACTTTTCCCTAACTTTTCACTCTTATATACTACATCTAAACCACTGCAGTTGTCTCCAGTCCACAACCTCTGTCAATCTTCTTCTCCTTCAATCGGCCTAATGCTTCCTGCCATAAATTCAGTCACAGCTTTACTGTTATACATTAGCTGGTTTCTTCACTCTAGTGCAGGGAGGACTATGATTTCTACATTCTAGGTTACTTTTCATTTCACTTGCATTGAAGTTCTTTCAGGCTTCTTCTCTATGACATACAGTATTTCAGAGTTGCAGCCATTCTATCTAGTTAAGCTCTAGTACAGACGACAGCTATTTATCTTGTCATTACACAACGTCTCCTCCAGATTTTTTCATGTTTACCTCTCAGGTTCTACTGGTACCAATACTTTAATTTCACTCTAAGTCACTATACATTTAGCACAAAATGGATATCTTGACTTGTACCAGTTTCACTTCTTGCTGATTCTACTTTATGTTTTGCTACTTGTATTAGTCTGTTTTCTGTACAATATGTACTGACTACCGATGCCTATATGCTGAGTTCTATCCCACTGGGATTTTTGTTTCTTTCTTGCTTTTTTGTGCTCCTTCACGTTAATGTCATCCAGGAAGGGTAAAGGCCAGTAGACTGCCATGGTAAGTATCTTTTTGCCTACGAGCTTCTCATGACCATACATCTTGTTCAATTTGTCAGGCATTTGTCCTGAAAACCCTTCACAGTAGATGCTCTTCCCTTTCCTTGTATCTTGAGAAACAGCATCTTAAGCTTCTCGCTAAGGATACAATGGAAGGAGTCTCCCACCCCCAGGGTCAGCTATTAGGGAAGAAGGTGAAAAAAGGTATGACTGGAATCTCCCGCTGTCCAGCCTTTGCCAGGTGTTTCTCCCGAGGTTGCAACCTGGAGGCTCACCCAGCTGAGTTGTCAGATTTCTCTGCAGCGACTGTGTTGAAGACTGGTGAGGATCCAGCTGGAAGCACATCCAAAGAGGCTTTTTTGCAGGCATCTGCCTCGGATGTTCACTGGGAACCACAGTTGATTTTTTCTGAGGGGTCTAGTGGAGTTCCTCTTAGTTGGGGAAGACGTTCCTTCTATGATTCTTGACTGCCATCCTGGGTCTGAGCTATCTCAGTGTTTTGGAAGGGACGTTCCCTTAAAAAAATAAACAAAAAAAGTTATTCTGTTCCTAGGGATCCACAAAGTGAGTGGCAGATCTTCTCTCAGGGGCTATTCACTGCTTTAATATCCTTACAGCCCCCTCACTGAGTTTCTGTTCCTGCTCCTCCTTGGTCTTATCCTCAGAAGAATCCTGTCCTTTAGGCCTTTTAAGGGGAGTAGGAGTCAGATTCTAATGATAAATCCTTGACTTATTCTGCTCAAATTCCTTCTCCTTTAGACTATGGGTCAGAGACGGGGGAATCTATTAGCCCTGATATTCATAGACTAAGGGTCAGAGAAGGGGGAATCTATTAGCCCTGATACTCATTATGAGGAACTTTCTTTTGGGGACACGCTCTCTAGGATGTTGGATTTTTTTTTTTTTTTTTTTTATATATAAAGTGGGAATTGTGCTCAGGTTTCTGATATCCATAAGAGGTACTATGAGTTTCTGCAGCTGGAATCTCTTAAACCTGCGGCTATTCCTCCTGTTTTGGCTGCTTTGCTGGATGCTTTTTCTAATGCCTCATGCACCTGATTCTCTGCTCCATGTTCCCAAGAAGCCAGATAGGTTTTATAGGGTGCCTGAGGATTGTTCTTTTCTATATAAATGTCCTGCTGCTGACCCCTTTGTAGTATATATAGCCTCTATAGACAATGATAAGCCATCTGAATTGCTTTCTTCGCCAAACGTATTGCCTTCTGAGGACAACAGAACTATGGAAAGGCTGGGTAAGAAGGTTTACTTTTCTCCTACCCTAGCTTTCAGGGTTACTAAACTATCAGTCCCATATGTCTAGGTATATGTTGGCTCTTTTTTTCTCAGGCCTGTCACCTTATTTCTGGTTTTCCTGACTCTGTGGGTAAAAGTTCTGTTCTTTCCTGGTTAAGGACTTCCTCTCAAGTCACTCGGCATTCTATTAAATGTAGTTGTGATGTGATAGATGCATCTTCTAGGGCTGCTATTTTTGGTTCAGTGATGAGGAGGCTTAAGCTTTAATTCTACCTAATGATATTAAAGCCATGTTGATAGATGCTCCTCTGGATTCTAAATTTTTGTTTGGGGAAGCAGCTGCTGTTTAAGTCCCTTCTGGGTAAGAGTAAAGCCTTACAGGAGCTTAAAACATGTGTTTGTTGCTCCTTTGTGGAAATTTCAGAGAAACTACCCCACTAAGCCTGTCTTTGTTCATAGACAATCCCGCCCTTCTACTAAAGGTAAAAAGAGTGGCAAACAGGCTCCTCCTGCTAAGGCTACTCAGTTTTCACGGACTCTGAAGCCTTCCTTTCCAGACAAACCAGGTGCTGCGTGATTATCAGTCTCTTCCCAGCCACATTCCTCTTTCTTCACCTGTCTCTTTCTCTTCCTGTTTGGCTTCTGGTCCTTCAGGATTCTTGGGGTCTGTCAATAATTTGTCAGAGATACTTCCCTTTCTCCCAAAGGTCATTTAAAATCTCTTGACCCAGGGTACTATTCAAGAGGTGCTTGTGTCCCAAAAGGGAAAAGGGTTCTACTCAAGACTGTTTCTAGCACTCAGAAAAAAGGGCACTTTGAGACCTATTCTAGACCTCTCTAATCTAAACACTTTCCTAAACGTGCTTTCCTTTTGGATGTTGTCATTTCAGATTCTGTGTCCTCTCTTGCTCCCTCAGGTCTATATGGTATCCCTGGATCTCAAGGATGCTTATCTCCATATACCAATCCAGCCTATTTTCAGGAAGTTTTTGCATTTCTCTGTTGCTTCCTGACATTTTCAGGTCTCTGCTATGCCCTTTGGCCTTTCTACTGTCCTAAGGGTGTTCACCAATTGCCTTCTTCCTGTTATTGTTTTTTGCAGGCTTCAAAGGATCCAAATTTTTCCTTACTTAGATGACCTGCTGATCCTCTAGATTTTATAGTTCCTAGTCTTCTTTGTCTCAGACGAGAACTTCACTGGTGGATTTAGCAGTTGTTTCTGAATCCAGGGATCCCTTTTCATCCCCCTCTTCCCTCTCAGGAATTGTTCACAAATGCTTCAGACATGGGATGGGGGGAGACATTTGGCTCCCTAAAGGCACAGAGGTGTGTGGTCGCTTCATAAGCGGAAGGAGCACATCAGTGTCAAAGTGATGAAAACTCTTCTGCTGGCTCTTCAGGCCTTTCATCCTCTTCTCTCCAGGGCCTCTCAAGATGTTCACAGACAATACCACAGTGATGTGGTATATCAACAAATAGAAAGGAACAAGATCTTATCTTTTTTTGCAGTTGGCACTTCTGGTGTGGGATCTTGCTGTCAAATATCAAGTGACTCTTCAGGCAGTTTATATCCCTCAGTCCAATGAATGGAGGTTTCACAGGGATGCGTTTCTGGGGGTCTACTTCTGACCACTTACCCGAAGATCACTTTACCAAGATGATGACACTGAACTGTTAATTTACTGAACAATCACATTACTGAATTTTTAAACAGGGTAAGTATGCACTTGGCCAGCATGGGTAAATTTCCCATTTTCCCCACTGCAATGTGATCCTGGAGTTGATATATTTAGTTGGGGGGGGGGGTTGACATACTGTGGTGTGTTTCTTTGTTCAATCTTGGTCAAGTGTATACTTACCCTGCTAAAAAATTTGATAGTGTGATTGTTCAGTAAATTAACAGTTCAGTGTTGTCATCTTGGTAAAATCGTCTTCGGGTAAGTGGTCTTTTGATTATTAGAAGTAGACCCATTTCTGGACATTATCCACCAGTGAAGTACTCCTCAAATGGATCTTTTTGCCTCGGCTCTGAGCAGACAACTTTCTCTGTTTTATGCCAGGGTCTCATGTCCTCTGGTGTGGAAGGTGGACGCCCTCTCATTTTCTTGGAAGGGGATGTTTCATTATCTATTCCCTCTGCTTCATCTTTCAAAAGACCTGTTCAGAATTCAACAGAATGCTTCCAAAACCTTGTTGGTAGCTCCCTTTTGGCCACGACAGCCCTGGTTCCCTCTGCTTCTGCATCTAGCCAGGGACAGTCATCACAAGTTACCTCACAGGGTGGATCTACTCACACAAGCCAAGGGATCTCTCATCTATCCCCACCCATCCACGCTTCAACTGACACTGTGGGTGATAGGATTTTGATTCCTCACAGAAACTGTTTTTTTTTTTTTTTTTTTGAGGACATGCTGCAAGTCCTGCAGGAGGCTAGAAAACCTACTACTAGGAAATCCTACTTATCCAAATGGAAGAGGTTTTCTATTTGATGTCTCTCTCTTCTAACCTGGACCCACTTACTGTGGATGCTCCTTTGGTTCTCTCTTATTTGTACGAGTTGCTCAATGCTGGTTTGGCCTATTCTTCTATTAAGGTCCAGTTATCAGCTATCTCTGCTTGTCTGCCTTTTTCTCCTCCTCTAGCTTCTAGATTTGAGGTGAAAATTTCTTAAAGGTGTCCTTAATATTAGATCTCCAAGGAAGCCTGTTCCTTCTCCCTGGGATCTTAATTTTGTTTTAGAAAAGTTGACTCAGGTTCCTTTTGAGTCTACTGCTTTGGATTCCTTGCAACATTGTTCCTGGAAGGCTGTTCTTTTGTTAGCCCTTACTTCTGCCAGATGGGAGTCTGAGTTGCAGGCTCTTATGGCTCGTCATCCTTTTTTGATATCCTTTGAGGACTGGGTGTCCTGGCACACTACCCACGTTAGGCATAAAAGAAGGGTTAATGAGCCATCATTAAATCAGTGTATTAATCTGCCTATTTTCTTCCCCCTGTCCGCAAAACTGACAGTGAGAAGGTGCTGCATACTTTGAATGTTCATAGGCAACTCAGGGTTTATTTGGATAAAACTAAGGCTATTAAAAAATCTAATCAGTTGTTTCTTTTCATCCCAGATCTTTGGGACTTGCTATAGCCAAGCAAATTATTTCTTATTTCTTCTTGAATTTCTAAGTCTATTTCCTTTTGTTACACTTTTCATGACAAGAGCCTTCCTTCTTCAGTTAAGGCTCATTCTACTAGAGTGGTGGGTTCTTCTGGTGCTTTTTTCAAAACTAATTCTAGTCTTGAAGCAGCTACCTGGACTTCTGTGCATACCTTTACCAAGGGCAAGTTGGAGGATACCTCTAGAGGTATGGCTGGTTTTGCTAGGGCCATTATTTATGGATTTTTAGGGGTCTCTTCTGCTCCTTCCCCCTCCCAAGTTTCAACGTAAGCTTTAGCACTCTCCCATATGTTAAGAATACTGCAGCAGTGAAGGCAAGGTCATCTACTGTTATGGTAAGATTTTACATAGCTGTACTTTCTAATGGATATGTGTAAACTCTAAGCACAGCAGAGAAGAATGAACAGCAGATGCAGGGTGGTATCCAACGAGACGGAGCCCGAATAATGAAAAAATTCTTTACTCAATCCAATGATCAAAATGAAGTACAAATACACAAAAAGTCACAGTTTAAAAATGATAAAACAACAAGTTAAGCGCTTTTGTCAATACTCAGACTTCTTCAGAACAGTGAATTGCTGGCTGATAACTCCTTAAATACACACCCAGTCAATTAGTAAAATATTACCCCACATTCAGCAGAGAAGACATAGTCTATTTCCAGTTTTATTTTCTTGCCTATGTGGCCTGGGTCATACCTGAAAAGGCTCTTTGGACTAGTTTACTTACCTTGTTAACAAATATTGAATAAAATAAATAAATACAATAACTAATCAGAAAGAGGATGAGCTCATTAAGTTACTGCATGAAGAAACCAGAGTTGGTGGTTTGGCATCTGACTGTAGGCATGCACTGAATACATACAGTATATGCATCTAAATGCTTTAGCAATACTCATTTCACACATGCTTAATTTTATATTCCATGTTTTCTTGATTTAGATTAAATTGAGGCTATAGTAGTACAGTTTGAACAAATCAAAATATTCTTTCATGTGTGTCCTCAATACATATTTTTGTTTTTTCCAATGCTTCTGTAGCACACAATGAAAACTGAGCTGTTCAGAACCTTACTTTGATAAGTAATGGAGATGTTATGTAGAAATAATATAATTAATTTAGTTAAACCTTAACTTCCTTATACCCTTAGCTGCAAGGATATGCCTGTCAAGCGACATCTTACATCACTGAAGTCAACATCCTGGTTTCAGTTTAACAAGGTGAAGTAGAGGAAAGAAAGCCGAAGAGCAGAGTCCTTGAAATATGCAACACCTTTAAAGTGGTTTCATACAAAAAGTGCGTGTGAGCTGCATACCTTTTATTGTTGGATTAAATATTAACCAGGATATCCCATTGAGAAACACAGGCCAGACCTTCCCATATCCTGGAGCTAGCAGCAAATACAGACTACTAGATTCCCACACACAGGTTGCACATGCAATGTTTAGGCAAGACTAGTCTAAAGTTTGCTGTGCCAAACCAGACGTGAAAAGAATACTTCACTTAGCATAAACTGGAAAAATGCTATAGAAGTTGCATATCTGGAGACAGGATTTTCTACCAGTATTAAATAGTACTTCTGGCAGCTAGTCTTGGTGTCATTATTCATAAAGTATACAGATAACATTGCGCATGCATTCATATGCAGAGGCAGAACACACACACACACACACACACACACACACACACACACACACACACACACACACACACACACACACACACACACACAAAACTATGAACCATATTTTTACAAATTTTACTCCACAAATGTGAACCATCATGGTTTTATAAATTTTATTCCACAAATAGGAGCCACCATGGTTTTACAAATTTTACTCCACATATACAACTCATCTTTTTAAAAAATGTACTCCACTTCAACCGCCCAGAAAGATGCCACCTTTCTTAATCATATAATTATACCAATTTCAATTTCAGTTAGCATACCTCCTCACTATACTTACGTTTTTAATTATTAGTCCAATTGTTACTTTTACTTTGTAACGTACCTTGGAATTTTTGTCACTCATTTCCTTCTTCAATAACCGTTCATTATATCGTGTCATGTTTTTTGTCCTTAATTCATATTTTTGTCAAGCCCTTGTAAATTGATAATTGTGAAAAGATTAAGGAACTCTTTACATGAGGTCTTATTTCTCTTCTACCTCTCTGGAAAGGCAATGACTGCAGTTATTCCCCAACAGAGTACCTTTGCAGACATCATAAACTTTAAATAGCAGACAGCAGTATAGGTTTACTTCCTAAAACTGGTTTTATTATTTATTCACCATTTGCTGAACAAACTGCTCTTATTGGTCCCCTGTTCTCAAGGGATACTTGAAAATGTTGTAAGGACACTGGAATAACAATGGGAAATTGCTGCAAGTATTCCTGGAGGACAGCAAACTCCTAGACAGCAGGTAATACGGGTTCACTGCCAAATGGCACTGTCAGTCAATCCTGACTGTATTACTGATTACCACAACAGGGTAGTACTAGTAAATGTGGCCCATCTGGTCTTTAGCGAGCTATTGGGCATAGTTCCACACAGGATGCTGATAGGAAGATGAAGGGGGCGAAGGGCAGGATTGAGACCAAGAAGCTGGACTGTTGCCTTGCTGAATCACAAAACACGCAGGATTCTGATGAAAAGCATGATGTCAAGTATAGCACAGATATGCAAATTACACTTACAACAGGAGATGTTTGAATTCCTCACTGCTGCAGTAGGCTATGGGTTGTGTCTTGCCCAAGATATAACAGAGCCTGCTTCTAAATGCAGTGGATTCCTCCCTCTAATCCACTCTGTCTGCTGATTAGCAAGACCATTAGAGGAAAAATCAGCAGTCAGAGTGCAATATCTTCAGGATTTTCTTGCCTACTAGAAAGCAGCATACTCATCCTGAAAAAAATCCCAGTAAACCACTAGAGGAAGGGTGGGTGGGTATGGCTACTGCAGCAGTGGAGAATTCAAACATCTACTGTTATGGGTGGAACTTACACAAGTGTACTGTGTTTATCATTTCCACTGCTGCAGTAGCCTATGGGTTGAAGATCATAGCTTAGCTAACATGGGAGGAGGAAGGAAAAGGGTCCAGGAGCTCGTGGAGATTGGTCCTTGCACTGCCAGTCCTAGATATAAACTAAAATCCATTATAAATTTTCTTGTACAGATATAATGAGAGGACCACGTAACTGTTTCTAGAACTCTTCTACGTCCACCCTTTTCCAAAATACCATCATAGAATACAAGGCAAACAGAAAGCCAGCCTTAGTACTGCCTGGAAATGATTCAACATGACGGGTATAATAAAAAAGGTAAAAGCAAAGGACAACCAAGTGCAAATGTCTCTCTGACAAGGATTGCTCTTCTAAGTCCCATCATAAGAACTACATAGCTGAAAGGCTCTTTTGAAAGACTTGGGTCTGTCAACATAGCATCTGAGCAGTCTACACATGTCCAGAGTACGAGGAACCTTGTTTTTGTGGTTCTGAGGGTTAGAACATAACACTGATGGATTGATGGCCTGATTCAAAGAAAACTTCAAAACTACCCTGGGCATGAATGATGAATTTGTTCTAATATATACCCTAACCTAAACAAAGGGCAGATATGGTTTACCTATTTAGATGGACAGGAGGCTAACTTCTCCAACAGAAAGTTAAGATCCTAGGAATGTGTAACCTGTTAGCAAAGCGATCTCACCTGAAACCGTCCTATCAGAAACTGTTTCACTGATAAAACAATAAGAATAGAAATACATCAATGGGCAGACATACTGAATTGGCCCCAAGATATACCTTACAAAACAGTACTAAGGCCAGAAGGTAACAACTCACACCAGTATAAAAGCACCAGTGGTACAATCCCAGATAGGACACTAGTTATTAGGTAGGCACGAACTAGAAAAATCTTCCGATGACCAAATATTTTCTGTTGGTAGGATTTATTGCCTCCTTAGTACCTGCTGCACATCCTCAAAAAGAGGTGCGTAAAAGGTACAAAAATGCAAGCAGATAATTTAGGATACAGTACACTGGGACGATAACAACTCCCCTTGGCTCATGTGTTAGTAACTCCAAATTGTGAGAAACTGGTAGTAATTGCCCTTGTACAATTCTATAAAAAGGAGAAATATGGCCTGGGCCAAAAGGAATTCACCACAAAACTTTTTAGAGTGCCATTCTGAATAATCAGAAATGCGCTCAATGTTTGACTGAAAGTGACTGTGTAGATAAGTGACGTATAATGTTTCCAACTGGGAGTGTGTCATTATGGTTTGTGATGTAAAATACTTGCAACTAGGACTGTGTTGGTTTGGCTTGTTTTCATTTATATACATGTAGAATTATTAAACCATCACTTAAGACACAAGCAAAGATATCACTTAAGACATAAGCAAAGCTCAGCTCTAGATTCCTAAGTAGAATATTCTCTATCTGTAAAGCCTAGCACTTGCTCCTAAAGTACTTTTTACTTGATATTGCACTTTTATTATACATAGTACCCCATCAGCCAAAAACCCCATTCGATCACCCACATCCCACAGAGTTTTTTTGAAGTCCTTGTCTATTCCTTCTAGCATGTCGAGGGATCAGTTGCTAGTGTCCTCTCCTGCTCAGCTGGTGAATCTGGGAATATTGAGGCAATGTTACAATTGTCTCATGTACACGGACAACACTCTCCTTCTCCCACAAAACACAAATACATGCGAGAGATGCAACTATATAGCCAAAATCTCCCACAAAACACAAATACATGCGAGAGATGCAACTATATAGCCAAACTGGAGGCTGAGCTCTCTCAACATAGGACTGGTAAGACCAGACAGGAGGAGAAGGTAACCACACACACCACAAACCCAGTTTCACATAGTACTATCACAACTTCAAATCATACACATAAATACACAAAGACATATTCGGAGGCTCTGATCAAAAATCTACCAAAACAGCAGAGGCCACCAAAGCAGACACCCAAACAACTGCCACCTCAGGATACAACACATGCAACACATAGACCACATAGTCAGTGTGCCAAACAGTCACAGCCCTTAAGGCCAAACACAATGCCAGACACACTCGTCATTGGTGACTCCATAGTCAGACACACTGACGTCCCGCTCACCAGATTGAACAAGGAAAAGGTCACAGTAAGCTGCCTGTCGGGCGCTAGAATCCGCCACATAATGCAAGCACTCAGGTCTCTCAACAGCGGGTACAAGTACGACTCTGTCATTGTCCACGCTGGTGTGAACGACCTGAGACGTACCTCCTTGGACTACATGAAAAGAGACATAGAGGAGCTCTCTGATTATGTAGCCCAGGCAGGTATGACCCTGACCCTGAGCAGTATCCTACCTTCACAAAGAATGATGCCTCAATACAGAGACAAGATGATCAGCTTTAATAATTGGCTTAAACTCTGGTGTCATTCAAAGGGGATCCAATGTCTGTCTGCCTGGGATGACATGCTGGACAAGCCACGCTGCTTCGCAAGGGACGGCTTGCACCTGTCACCCTGGGCTTCGGATATTGGCAAAGGCTCTTGCCACCCCATAGTGCCTTTTTTAGGCAAGGCTCAAATTCTAAACCTACCACCCTAGAACACAAAAAGGAAAAAACTAAGGGTAATGCTGCTCAATGCCAGAAGTCTCAACCTCAAGATGCACGCTTTCGAGCCCTTCTCAGTATGGAGAACATCGATGTCTGTGCTGTAACTGAAACCTGGTTCAAGGCTCCCGAGAGCACCCCGGCACTATCAGGTTTTACCACATATCATGCGTTCCGGCCCCAAAATCCGGACAACACCAAGAAAGGAGGGGGGTGTCTATATTCATCAAGAACACCCACACCTCAAGGTTGGTGGCAACGCATACGGAGACCATCCAGGTGCAATTAACCATAGGCAAGACTGCTCTGCAATTTGTAGCATGTTACAGGCCACCCTCTCAATCTCAGGAACCTCACATAGCTTTCCTGAAAACACTGGAGGGGATAAATGTATCTCCAAACACCATCATACTAGGTGATTTCAACTACCCGAATATAGACTGGGATCACTACTCAAGCCCCAACACTCTAGCCCAAAGGTTCCTAGAGTTCATAAACTCAAATGCCATGGAACAACTAGTCACCATTCCCATAAGAGGAGATAACATACTAGATCTCATCATCATGAACATGGGGTCACAATGTTCAACACCGGAAGTATACCCTTCACTGGTGAGATCCGACCATAAACTAATCTCACTGGAAGTCCACATCCCGCCCCCACCTGAGATAAAAAAAGACCACACTGAAGAACTTCTCAAAAGCCGACTTCACACTTCTAAAGGCTAGTGTGGTCTCTTTTAAGGCCCCCGAGACTACGGAAACCATTACTCAAGCCGCTGAATCACTTACAAATGTCTTCTACCAGCACCTACAGGACTGCATGGACCAGGCAATCCCAAACAAAACAAAAAGACCCTTTGTACCAAAGGCAAGCGTCCAGTTTGGTGGACCCCAGCCATAAACAAGCTCTACAACAAAAGGAGGAAGCTACTACAAGATAGAGAAAAATCCTTAAAAGGGAAAACACCCTTGATCATTATAAGTAAAAAATTAAGGTCTCTCATAAAATCATCCAAGGCAAATTTTGAGAGAAAAGTCGCTAAGGACTCAAAGGACAATCATAAGGCCTTCTTTAGCTATGTTAGAAACCTGGGAGGAAACTCCCAGATATGCTCAGAATTAGTTCAAAATGATGTAAAAATGACTGAACCTACAGACATTGCCAACATACTGGCTGACAGGTTCAGTGCAAACTTCTCCCCCCCCCAAAGGGTGAGATATCTATACCAGAGAATTATAGCCCCCCAAACATCTCTAACGCTCAGGTGAGAACTGCTCTCTCCAAGGCAAAAAACACAGCATCCATGGGACCAGATGGTGTCCCCGGATGTGTGCTCCACGAACTCAATGAGGACTTAAACCCGCAGTTAGGGCAGCTATTTAATCTTAGCCTCACCTCAGGATACGTGCCTAAGGAGTGGCGTACGGCAACTGTGGTCCCACTTCACAAAGGAGGTGCCTCCACCGACCCGGGAAATTACCGTCCCATCAGCTTGACAAGCTTGATCTGCAAAGCTATGGAGAGGATCATAATGGAACTCATAAATAAAGACATAGGAGACTTACAGACTTTGGATCCGACCCAGTTTGGCTTTGTCAAGGGCAGATCATGCCTTTTAAACCTGGTGGACTTTTTCGAAACAGTCACCAAGGCCATTGATGAGGGAAAAGCAGTCCACACAGCCTACCTCGACCTGGCAAAGGCTTTCGACACAATACCCCACTCAGGTATCATTGAAAAACTCATAAGCTTAAATGTAAACCCATACGTCACAAGATGGGTTGCAAATTGGCTAAGTGACAGAACCCACAGGGTCAGAGTTGTTGGCGCCATGTCAGACTCAAAGCCGGTCACAAGTGGTGTCCCACAGGGCTCAGTCCTGGGCCCTCTCC
>NC_056751.1:542020358-542280358 GCF_019279795.1 Protopterus annectens
AAATCTAAAGCTGAAAGTAATGGCACATACAAGCAATGAACTGTATTAACCTTTTACATTAGACAGCAGTGAAACATGCCGTTATGAATGCAAATCAAAGACAGGAGTTACAGGAATAAGTGAGTTGAGAGAAATATTCTCATGACATAGACATCCAATATGCGATTCTCTTACATGAACTCAGAATATGTACACATGAAATGCAAATAGGGAGTGATCATAATGGAATGTGTGTCAATAAACCACTGCCTTAGTTATTCCAAAACTCAATATTGGTCAACAAAACCATGAAAAAACTGCTGCAATTGACTGATTTAAAGTCCTAGATAAAGAGTTCTTTCTTATCAGCTTACTGCTCCACAGCTGGTGTGCTTTATATTTGTATTTATCAGCACTAGAACTCATCCATTTTAAGTGTGACTTATTTATGACAAAATGGAATACTTAATAGCAGGGGAGCAGTAGCATGCTGCACAATTGTTTTAAAGCCATTAGCAGAAAACCTATGCCAAGTAACAGGACAAAGTATGCTTACAAATGAATAAAGTGCATCACACCACTTGATGTGCTCCTTTTCTCCAACTCTGACTCACAAGTATTCAGAATCTTTCTGTACTTAACTTCAGGAAATCCTTTCCCAATGAATGTAACTAATGATTAAGCAAGGTTTCATACAATGAGTTTAATAAATTATTTATGGAAACTGAACTTAAGCTACATATTTCTACACACTACTCCTACCAACCAAGACAGACATGGATATTGTAGATTAGTCAGATTAAAAAACAAAGAAGCCATTCTGTTAAATCGGTCTTGTTTATTTTATTAAATTCATGATACATCATGTGAAACTTGCAACCTGCTCTCTTTTTGCACTCATTAATTTATATTTTTCTTATCATAACCGGTGAGAAATTTAGATGTCTACTGATATTGGAAAATGCAACTTAACTGTACAATAGTCTACATTCCCACTGTTGCAGCAACCTTTAGGCTATACGGTTTGACTAGCTAATCAATCCAGTTTGGAAGGAGGAAGGCTATGGATCCCAGACCCCATGAAAATTGTCCTAACAGTGCCAGTTCTGGCTCTACATAAAAAATCCATTTTGTAATGCCTTGTAAAAAGTATGCACAGAGGACCATGTAGCTGTCTCTAGAATGCAAGAGTCCACCCCTTTCCAGTACCTCACTGGAGAAGACAAGGCCATCAGAGTCAGCCACTACCTATAATTTCCCATGCTTGCAGATGTTAGAGTAATAACATTCATGTAATGAACCTTAAATCTGCTTAACATTATGATTTTTGCCTCATATTGTTTTGGTCTGCACCTCATAAAAAAGAAGTTATGTACTCACCATAATGTTCCATCCGAGTTGCCTCTCATTTGTTCTTCAACCTGTGGGTTCGGATCTGACTTGGCTGCATACTTAAGCTCTAGGATCTGAAATCTGAGCTCCTCCCTACCAATAATGCTCTGCTCCCCCGCAGATTGAATTTGCTGCACAAATAAGCATTATCTTATTACATAACTGCATATTATATATATATATATATATATATATATATATATATATATATATATATATATATATATCACACAAATACACTGAACCCAAAAAGAAAAGACTGTACAAAATGGAGGTCAAGCAGGTTTTCACACCATCCTTTAATATGCAAGTAAAACAAATTAAGCGCTTTCGTCCAGGTCAAACTGGGGACTTGATCAGAATTTAACATTAAAACCATTGCCATTGGATAAAACACTTCCAATAAGAAACAGCATAAATTTGTAACATGATCTAAGTCGTTCCTACCAAGTAGAACCTCAGTAAGAGTATATACTCCATTACCGTATTCTACATTATTACAACAAACTCAGAATGTACAATATATAAATATTAATTTTTAAACCATTTAAAAAACCATTACATTCATATCTGCACTAAGAGGGGCTGGTCACCTAGGATACTATTCACCCTGGGATCAATTGTGCAACTATAGAGAGACTTTTAGAAAATGGAAACACTACAAAAGGGGGAAGTGGGATCGGTACAAGACCTCATATGCACACTGACTACAGGAGCCACATCACAGAAATGTTGACATTAGAAAATAAAATGCTAAATAATTAATTTCAAAAAGTGTAATTATGCTTCTTCTAAAATAGTATACTTGGCAACGAGAGACTAATACTCTAGACAAACACTTGTTAATTTGTAAAGGCTTCAAAAAGTTTATTTTCAGTATTCCCAGATTTCGATCAATCCCAGAGGGGGGATTGGAAAACTTTGTTAAAACAAAAGAAAGACCCTATGGCAATTGAGGCTAGCAGCAACATTTTCATCAGGTTTAAATGAGTTTATTTCCATTGTTCCTGTTTTACAGAAAAAAGCAGATAGATTAATGTAGAAGTATCCGCGGGCTTGGGCTTCAGGCCAGTTATTTTACATTAAGAAGGTTTGTGGCCTGCACTTTTGTGGGAGGAGAGGCTGGACTCTGCCCTTCTGAGCTAGGAATTTCTGGTTAAAGGCTTTTAGTGCCTGCATATTTGAACCGTTTCTTACTGAAATTGGTGCGCCTTGTTTGCTGTAGCATAGACTAGATCCAGGTCTGCTGAATCTAGCTTTGTCTGTATAACTTGAGCACTAATCCAGGCCTTCTTTTTTAGAGAAGGTTCCCCTGCACCCCAGTGGCAGGAGTGTGCAGTTAGAACTTGTCTGATTGAAGACTACAGGAACAGGGCTCAGTTTTGAGATTTTTTTTACTGGTTAATTGGGTAATTTGTTTAAAAGCCTTTTCTGATTGCTTGTAGTCATCTAAAGCTGTTTTAAGTGTATTTTTTTACTATTTTTGCCTTATCTTTTCAAAAAAAAGTTTTCCTCGTTTCCTACCTTTCTAAGCTAGTATAGTCCAGTTTTCAGGCTAGTGCTGAATTCAGGACTGTGTTACAAGTTTCTGAGCTGCCCATACCTTACTCGGATAGAAGGAGGTTTCTCTGTTCACCTGTGAGAGAGGGAGCTTTGAGCAGCCATCTGTCCTGGAGGAGTGGTTCCAGCCCAGAAGTTAGTAGTTTATAGGCAATTTTGGGCCAATTTCTATCTCTTTCATTTCCCTGCTGTAAAAAACATGTTTACACGGTTTTGCACATCCGGGCAGCGCTGGTTAGCTAGGGCTAAATTATTCCTGGCTCCACCAAGTCTCCTCTTCAGTTTTTCCCTTGAAAGTAGTCCAACTCTCAACCTAAGCACTTAAAAAGCATCCTACAGTCCAGCACTTGCTCAGACCCAATAGCAAGCACTAATATACCCCAACACTTGATTGCCCAGCAGGGCAAGGCTCATTATTCACCCCTCACCAACCAAGCGACTAAGCAGCTCACCCTACTATTCAGGCATGACCAAAGGGCAATTTCAGGTATACTCTCCAGTCCAACTGGTGAACCAGGGTATCCTAAGGCAATGTTACAACTGCCTCATGTACACAGACAACCCACTCCTCCTAACACAAAACATTAACATATGCGAGAGATGCAGTTATATAGCTAAATTGGAGGCTAAGCTCTCTCCACCCAAGACTGGAACAGGCAGTCATGAGGAGAAGGTTAACACTACACCTCCAGCCTCACAAAGACATAGTAAACCAGCACTGGCAATAAATACACATAAATACACAAAATCATACTCGGAGGCTTTAAATAAAAACCTGCAAAAGCATCGGAGACCTTCAAAGCAGACACCCAAAAAACCTCCACCTCCCATCACAAACCAGACAACACATAAAATACAAAATCAGTGTGCCGCACAATCACAGCCCTTAAGGCGAAATAACATACCTAACACACTAGTAATAGGTGACTCTATAGTCAGGCACACTGATGTCCTACTAACTAGGCTGCACAAGGAGAAGATTACTGTTAGCTGCCTGTCGGGAGCCAGAATCTGCCACATAACACAAGCACTTAGGTCACTCCAGAACAAGTACAAATATGACTCTGTCATTGTTCATGCTGGTGTGAATGACCCGAGACATACCTCACTGGACTACATGGAGAGACATGGAAAAGCTCATTGATCATGTAGCCCAGGCGGGTATGACCCTGACCCTGAATAGCATCCTGCCCTCACCAAGAATGATACAGCAGTATAAAGAAAAAAAAATGATCAATTTCAACAATTGGCTAAGCTTTTAGTGTCATTCAAAGGGGATCCAGTGTCTGTCAGCCTGGGCGACATGCTCGATAAGCTTTGTTTCTTCACAAACGACAGCTTGCACCTGTCACCCCTAGGCTTTCGAATACTGGCCAAGACTCTTGCTGCCCCCATAGTGCCTTTTTTAGGCAAGACTCAAAAGTCAAACCCACCTCCATAAACAGCACAAATAAAAAAATGAGGGTTATGCTACTCAACACCAGGAGTTTAAATCTCAAAATGCACACAACTCTAAGCATTCCTCAGTAATGGAGACAGTCGACATTTGTGCAGTAACTGAAACCTGGTTCAAGGCTCCACAGAGCACCCCAGCACTACCGGGCTACAACTCATACCACACATTTTGGCCACAGAACATGGACCGAAACACAAAAGGAGGGGGTGTATCCATATTCATCAAGGATACCCACACCTCCAGGTTAGTGGCGCAGCATGATACCTCTGAGATCATCCATGTGCAACTAACAATCGGGCAAATCTGCAATGCAAATTGTGGCCTGCTACAGATCACCCTCCATGACCCAGGACCACCACTCCACCTTTCTGAAGACAGTGGAAAACATGAAAGTCCTACTGAAAACCCTGAGGGTCTATATTAGAACACTGAACATTCAAAATTTCAAGTGTTCTAATATCAACTTGTTTTCAGCGAATGCTGAAAATATCGAAGAAACAGAAAAACAAATTTTTTCCTAGGGAAAGAATTTGCTTGTCCGTTTCTGTTGCTTCGGTATTTTCAGAGCTGTGGTGGAAAGTTACGGGTTGGGTTCAAGTAAGTGTGCGATTGTGTGGATGTGAGGTTAGGGTGGATTAGGTGAGTTAGGGTGTGGGTGAGGTGACTGTGCGATAGTGACAGACGTTAGGGTTTGGGTTAAGGTAAGTGGATGGTTAGTGGTGTATGTATAGTATATATGGGAGTATATATAGAGTATATATATATGGAGTATGTATAGTTTAGTGTAGGGTTAGGTGTATGTGTGTGTGTGGATTGCTGTTTGTTTGGTGTGCTTGTGTTGTGTGTATGTATGTGTTTTGGAACAGCGAATTTTTTCCCCTAGGAAAAAATTCGCTGCTCTGTATGTTCAATGTTTTTTTTTTTAATTTTCGATTCATAGGGTTCGATATTAGAACAATCAAAATTTTGAACGGTGTTCAAATATAGATCCCACCCTGATATTGGGTGATTTCAATTACCCTACCGTTAACTGGGAAAACTACTCAAGTACAAACTCCCAGGTCCAGCACTTCCTGGAATTTATCAACTCAAATGCCCTGGATCAGCTGGTAAACTCCCCTACCAGAGGTGAAAACATATTGGACCTGGTCACCACCAACATGGGAGACGGGTGTTCCGCACCGGAGGTCAACCTGTCACTGGTTAGATCAGACCATAAACTAATCACTTTGGATGTCCACACACCACCACCCCCAACCAAGGAAACCACAGTGATAAACGTTTCTATAGCAAACTTCACCTTACTTAAGACAGAGGTGGTAGGTTTCACAGCTCACACGCTAAAGGATAACAGTGTCCAAGATGCAGGAACTTTTACAAATGCACTCTATGAGCACCTACAAGGATGCATGGATTGTGCCATCCCCAGCAAAACAAAGACTCACTCCCCTAAGAGAAGGAAACCAGTCTGGTGGACCCCTGCCATAAGCAGGTTATACAATAGGAGGAAACTAGTTCAGAAAAAAAGCAAATCCCAAGAAGTAAAGACATCCCTGATCAGTATCAGTAAGGAACTAAGGTCCCTCATGAAATCATCCAAGGCTAACTTTGAAAGAAAAATAGCCAAGGATTTGAAAGATAACCACAAAGCCTTCTTTAGCTATGTCAAGAATCAAAGTGGCAACTCACAGACATGCTCTGAGCTACTGCAAAATAGCACAAAATATACTGAACCTACTGATATTGCCAACATCCTGGCAGATAGATTCAGTGCAAACATCACCCCCCTCTCACCCCCAAAAGGGCCCACAACAATACCGGAAAGTGTAGTGTCCTGGAAATCACAGACGCACAGGTGAAAACAGCCATTTCAAAAGCCAAAAGCACAGCGTCAATGGGAACAGATGTGTCCCAGGCTGCGTCTTGCATGACCTACAGAATGAACTAACCCCCCACCTAAACACACTGTTCAACCTCAGCCTCTCCAAAGGCTATGTACCCATAGAATGGCACACAGCAATGGTTATTCCGCTCCACAAAGGAGGGGCCACAACTGACCCTGGTAACTATCGCCCCATAAGCCTGACTAGCCTGGTCTGCAAGGCTATGGAGCGCATCATCATGGAACTCATTAACAAAGACATTGGGAACCTCCAAACACTTGCCCTAACCCAGTTCGGCTTTGTTAAGGGCAGATCATGCCTACTAAACCTGACTGACCTCTGAGACAATCACCAAGGCCATAGATGAGGGGAAGGTGGTTCACACAGTCTACCTAAACCTCGCCAAGGCTTTTCACACCATTCCCCACCTCGGGAATTATAGAAAAACTCACCAGCTTGAATATAAACCCCTACGTCACAAGATGGGTTTCCAACTGGCTTACAGACAGAACTCACACGGTAAGAATAGCGGGCTCCAAGTCCGACTTTAAAACAGTCACAAGTGGTTCATAGATAGGTACTGGGCTATCAGCCCTGCGGCCTATACAAGCCCAGCCAAAAAGGTACCCTGGCTTTTGCCACTCAAGAAAATTATTTTCCTGTGCCACTGTCTAGCAGAGCCACATAGAGGTGATCCCTGGGGTGAATTTCCTATTCCTCATCCAAACATAGTGCTAATGAGGAGCTTTGTTTGATACAGATAGGTAGTTTATTCCAGCGTATGGGAAGCCTCTGGGACAGGAATCTATCCCTCCAGCATGTTCTGTTTATTGTGGTGACAAGGTTTAGGTCCCTAGTGTGTAGCTTGGAGGGATTGGGATTTATTTTAAGTGGAGCATGTCCAACAGCTCTGGGTTTGACATAGCTTTGTATGTTAGGCAGAGATCACCTCTGAGTAGGCGATATGCGAAGGAGTAAAGCTGGAGTTCTTTGAGACTTTGTGAGGCATTTCTCTGGCCTTTCCAGTTGTTGTAGATGTCTTGTGAGGTACATACCAAAAGGGGCATTGTACTCTATACTGGGTCTAATGAGTGATGAGTAGAGGAGAACAATGACCTCTTTTCCTGGATGAGAAACCTTTTGTGATGAGTTGTGCCACGTAGAAGGATTTCCTGACTTCTGTGGCGATGTGATTATCAAAGGAGAGACTACTGTCCACCTGTATCCCAAGGTCCCTTATCACACTTTCGGTGTCAAGTATACTACTGCGTATGTTGTAGTTCATGGGTACAGAGTTTTTACCAAAGGGGGTGACAATGCACTTTTTGGCATGGAGCTTGAGGCCATGGCTTTGACACCAGGCATCTGTCTCAGTAAGGCCCTTTTGTAGGATGTCCACATAGTTAAGAGTTTTGATTATGGCTCCCAGTTTGCAGTCATCTGCGAACTTCATTAGCCAAAGACCTTCTGTGTTAGCCTGTACTTCACAGAAGTAGATGCCAAACAGGAGAGGACCCAGGACTGGACTCTGTGGTACTCCACTTGTCACTGGTCTGAAGTCGGATTTGGAGTCTGCTACTTTCACAGTGTGGGTTCTGTCAGTGAGCCAGTTGGCAACCCATGTTGTGACATAGGGATTTATACCTAGTTTAGTGAGTTTATCTATAACTCCAGAGTCGGGGATGGTGTCAAAAGCCTTGGCAAGATCTAGAGAGGCTGTGTGAACCACCTTACCCTCATCTATGGCTTTGGTGACTGCTTCAAAGAAGTCTTTGGTGACTGCTTCAAAGAAGTCTATCAGGTTTAGGAGACATGATCTGCTTTTTACAAACCCGAACTGGGTGGGGTCCAGAGTTTGGAGATTACTAACGTCTTTGTTTACAAGTTACATGATGATACGTTCCATAGCCTTGCAGACCAGGCTCATCAGGCTAATGGGGCGGTAGTTCCCAGAGTTCGTGGTGGCTCCCCCCTTGTGGAGTGGGATAACTGTCGCTGTGCGCCATTCAGCAGGCACAAAGCCTGAGGTGAGGCTATGATTGAACATGGTACTTAGGTGGGGTGCCAGTTCATTTTGTAGTTCATGTAGAAAGTAGCCTGGGATGTTGTCTGGTCCCATGGATGCTGTGTTTTTGGCTTTGGAGAGTGCAATTTTTACCTGTGCAGCCGTGGATTACAGGAACTTTGCATTCTTCCGGTACAGAGATGGGCTGTTTAGGGGGTGAGAGGGGGGTAAAGTTAGCACTGAACCTATCTGCCAGGATGTTGGGAATATCAGTTGGGTCTGTATATTTAGTGCCATTGTGCGGTAACTCAGAGCAGATCTGAGTGTTGCCATTGAGATTCTTGACATAGCTATAGAGTGCTTTGTGGTTGCGTTTAGAATCAGTGGTGATTTTGTTTTCGTAACTAGCTTTGGAGGATTTTATCAGGGATCACAGCTTCTTACTGATGCTAACCACGGTGCTACCCCACTCGTGGGATTTTACTCACTTTTGCAACAGTTTCTTCCTTCTGTTGTACAGTTTATGGCAGGGGACCACCAGATTGGCTTCCTTTTTTTGGAGGTTAGCGTCTTGGTTCCATTTGGGATAGCACGATCCATGCACTCATGTAAGTGCAATTGTGTAGGATTCAGTAGTCGTAACTGTATTGTCCATCTGCATGGGTGTCATGAAGTTCACCACTTCTGTCTTAAGAAGCATGCAGTTGGCTTTGGAGAAATTTTTTACCATGGTTTCCTTAATGGGGGGGGGGGGGGGTGGCAGGATGTGGATATCTAGGGTAATTAACATGGTAAGATAGGACCAATGAGGCGTTTACTTCAAGTGTGGAAAACCGGTCACTCATGTTGGTAATGACTAGATCTAGGATATTGTTGCCCCTGGTGGGGTTGTGGATAAGATGATCCAGGGCACTGGAGTTTATGAATTCCAGAAAGTGTTGAGCAAAGGAGTTGGTACATGAGTAGTTTTCCCAGTTACTGGTGAGGTAGTTGAAATTGCCCATTATTAGGGTGTTTAGTTGAACCCTAATATTTTCCAGTATATCAAGAAAAGAGGAGTGGGAATCCTGGGGCATGGTGGGTGATCTGTAGCAAGCTACAATTTGGTTTGCAGTTTTGCCCAGAGTTAGTTGCACTTGAATAACCTCGGCTGCATTATGCTGAGCAACTAGCCTGGAGGTGTGGATATCCTTAATGAATATGGACACACCTCCTTTGGTGTTCTGGTCCAGGTTACATGGCTGAAAAGTGCGGTACGAGTTATAGCCTGGTAGTGCAGGGGTGCTCTCTGGAGCCTTGGACCAGGTCTCAGTCACTGTACAGATAATGTACTCCATTTTAAGGAGTCCCTCGAGTGAGTGCATTTTGAGATTTGGACTTCTAGCATTGAGTAGAACACCCTCAGTTTTTGCTTGCCTGTTCTTGTTACGGTGGTAAATTTGTTATTTGAACCTTGCCTAAAAAAGGCACTATAGGGGCGGCAAGAAACTTGGCCAGTATCTGGAATCCCAGGGGTGACAGGTGCAGGCCATCTCTGGCAAAGCATCGTAGTCTGTCGACCATGTCATCCCAGGCAGACAAGATACTGGATCCTTTTAGAATGGCACTAGAAGCTTAGCCAATTGTTGAAGTCAATCATTTTGTCCTTGTACTGTGGCATCATTCTGGGTGATGGCAGAATGCTACTCGGGGCTAGGGCCATACCTGCCTGGGCTACAAGATCATAGAGCTCTTCCATGTCTCTTTTTATGCAGTCCATGGATGTACATCTCAGGTCGTTCACACCAACATGGACAATGACAGAGTCATATTTGTACTTGTTGTGGAGTGAGAGTGCATAGGTTATGTGGCGGACCCAGACATCCCACAGGTAGCTGACGGTAACCTTCTCCTTGTTTAGCCTGGTGAGTGGGACATCAGTGTGCCTGACTATAGAGTCACCTATGACTAGTGTGTTGGGTACGCTGTTTTGCCTTATTGGCTGTGGTTGAGTAGCACACTGAGTCTGCGGGCTATGTGTCATTGGGTTGCGTTGGGGGGTGAAGGTTGCTTGCATTTCTGCTTTGGAGGTCTCTGCTGCTTGAGCAGATTATTATTGAGAGCCTCCACAAATGTTTTTGCGTTTTTGTGTGTGGATTTTGGTGGTGTAGATTTTGTGAGACTATGTGAGGAGTGTGGTGAGGTGCAATGCAAGTGTTTACCTTCTCCTCTTGACTGTCAAGTTCAGTCTTGATTGGAGAGAGCTTTACTTCCAGTTTGGCTAGATAAGTGCAGCTCTCATAGGTTGTAGTGTAGTGTTGAGTGGTAGGAGGAGAGGGTTGTCTGTGTACATGAGACAATTTCTACATTACCCAAAGATGCCCAGATTCATCAGATAGACAGGAGAGAACACTGGGAGCTGACCCTTGGACATGCCTGAATAAAAAACTATTTTCCTCTAGATAAGTGAGGAAAGTGAGTACAAGAGCTGTTTTTCTCTAAGCAAGTGAGGAAAGTAAGTACCAAAAATGTTTTCCTCTAGGTAATGAGGAAGGTGCTGTAGTTTTTAGAAGGTTATTCAGTGCTTACAAGTTCTGAATAAGTGCTGATCACGAATAAGCAAATTCAAGTGCTAAAACTAAGAATCTGTATCTGGACTAAATTAGTTACAGGAAAGGGGGGAAACAAGTGCAAATGTGGGCTTTTAAATCAGAAAGTTGAGAGATATGGAAAAACTTCCCAAAACAGCCAATAACTACAATTTCTGGGCCAGAACCACTCCTTATGTGGTAGATAGGTTACCACTCCCACTGATAAGCTAGAAGGCTTCCCTCCAACACAGAAAGCTTGGGGGAGGGGGGCCAAGAAGCTTACATACAGTCCCGGATACAGTAAATCTGAATCTGGACTACACTAGTTACAGGAAAGGTATATATATATATTTTTTAAATATATACATATATATATATATATATATATATATATATATATATATATATATATATATATATATATACACACACATATATATATATATATATATATATATATATATATATATATATATATATATATATATACACACACACACACACACACACACAGAAAAGTAGCTAAAACAGCAGTAAAAACAATTCAAATGCAGAGCAAGCTAGCACACTTGAGTATGTAGCAATGTTAGCCCAAACAGTTTAAAAACTATACAGTGAAGCAAAAATAACAGTGCACACCTCTGAAGTCAGCCAGCCAGCAATGATATAAAATTAGTCAAACAACAATTACCAGTACAGATCTCTGAAGTGCCAGAAGAATATACTCAGCTCTGTATATCTCCAGATAGTTTGAAGAGCACACTGTCAGGACACAGGAAGGCTCCAGCATATGGTGTCCCAAAAGGCTCGGTCCTGGGACCCCTACTGTTCGGCATATACTTCTCAGAAGTACAGGCAAACACAGGAGGACTATGCAGTCATCGGCGAACTTGGTTAGCTAAACTGGAAGCCATAATTGACTCTCCGGCTGACACGGACATTCTCCAAAAGGGCCTTACTGAGACGGACACCTGGTGTCTAAGTCATGGTCTCAAGCTAAATGCCAAAAATGCATAGTCATCCCGTTTGAGAAACACCCATGAATTACCACATAGATGGCAGCCCCCTTAATACAGAAGAGGTAATAAGAGATCTGGGGACCCAGGTAGATTGGCAATATGATAGTAATCTCTCCTTTGACAAAGTGGTTAGGAAATCCTTCTATGTAGCCCATCTAATTACTAAAGGGTTTGCATCTAGAAATAAAGATTTTATAGTGCCCCTCCATCAGAGTACAATGCCCCATTTGGGATGTAGCTCACAAGACACTTCCCAACAGTTGGAAAGACCAGAAAAGTACCTCACCAAGAGGATTACTGGCCTCAAACATATGTCCTATGCAGCCCGACTGGAAAAACTCCGGCTGTACTCAGTGGAATATCGCTTACTCAGAGGTGATCTCTGCCCGACTTACAAAGCCATGCCCAACTCAGAATTGATGGACATGCTCCACCTCAAGAAATCCAAGTCACTGCGAGCCACTCACTCTAGTGAGCTAAACCTCACCACAACAATAAATAGAACATGCTGGAGGGATAGATTCCTGTCACAGAGACTCCCCATGCTTTGAAACAAAATTCCTAACTACATTAGGCAGAGCCCCTCACTAACATTCTTCAAGAGAAACCTTGACGAGTGAATGGGTAACAGAAAATACACCCCTGGGATCACTTCATTGGCTCTTCTTGACAGAGGCTCAGTTAATTAATCAATCAATGGGGCGGCGAAAGCTGACACACTCTGGCTAGGCTTATAAATGCCCTTAGGCAGATAACCTAGTCATGAACCTATATATATGGGTAGGTACTAGGGTATCTGCCCGAGGGCATTTATAAGCCTAGCCAGAGTGTGTCAGCTTTCGCTTTCAGCTCTTTTTTTCCCGCTCCAAAAAGTTTTACAAATTAATATTTATATATTGTACATTCTGAATTTGTTTTAATGATGTAGAATACTTTGAGTATACACTTTTACTAGGCAAGAACGACATGTATATCATGTGACAAGTTTAGGCTATTTCTTATTGGAAGTGTTTTTATCCAATCAAAATGATTTTCTGCTTATTTAAATGGTTGTTAGATTCTGAACAAGTACCCAGTTTGACAGGGACAAAAGCACTTAGTTTGTTTACTTGCATATTAAAAGATGGTGTGAAAATCTCTTTCACCTCTACTTTGTATAGTCTTTTCTTTTTGGATTCAGCATTTTTGTGGACTGTAATTGTGCAACCTTTTGTTTGGTTATATCACACAAAATCACAGAAAGTCAGAAATGAATATATGTCAGGAGCTCAAACAGCAAGGAAGTATTTATGTATATGCATCTCCACTAGGTCTTACAAAAGGTAGGGGGATGGAGGGAGGGAAGGTTGAAGAACAATGAGAGGCAACAAGTCAGATGGAATGTTATGGTGAGTACATACCTTCTTTACCTAAAAAGTTATTGCCTTCATTTGTTCAACCTTTGGGACGTCCCCAGGAGGCCCTTGTGGAAGGATATTCTGGAGCACAGCAGAACCAAAGGAAGCTCTGTTCCTGGAAATAATGTCCAATTTGTCATGAGATATAAAGGTATGGGGGTTTGATCAAGTAGCAGCTGCACAAATCTCATCAATGAAGTTTAGACCAGAAACCCGAGGAAGTGGAGTCCAACCTAGTGGAATGGACATTAATACAACAAGGCAATTAAATGCCCTTTGAAGAGTAAGCAAATGCAATGCAATTAGTAATCCAGCTGACCAGGGTCAACTTGGAAACTGGTTTTCCCAGCTTGGTTTTTGAAAAGGAAATGAAAAGCTGGTCAGATTTTCTCAAAAGTTTAGGTCCTGTCCAAAGCACAAGAATATTAATAACCTGGTTTAGGTTAGCATCTGCAGCAACCTTGGGCAGAACGGAAGGGTTAGTATGCAAAGTAACTCTGTCCTTATGAAAAATTAAATATGGAGATTTACAAGATAAAGCCTGAAATTAGGATCACTAAAAAGCCATTCTTCCAGGGCAAAAATTTTCAATCAACCTTAGCAGAAGGCTCAAAGGGAGGTGAGACTAGAGCTTGCAAAACCAATGTAAGGTCCCAAGGTAGGATCCTTAATAGGAGGACAAAGAAGAAAGGTACCTTTTAAAAAGGCCTTGCACAACTTAGGCAAGGCCAAAGAGAAGGAATTTTCCACAATGTGATAATTGGAAATGGCCGCCAATTGCACTTTTACTGTAAGGAAACTAGCTACTTTATGAAAAAGAGATGCCAGGAAATCTAAAACAGCATAAACAGGAGCCGTGGGGAAAAAAAAAAAAAGAGAGAGAGAAATAAGTTACAGAGGGTAGGGAAAAAACAAGGAAAACAGCACAACAACCAGCTACAAAAGATTATATTACTAAGAGAGGAATACAGAAATATAGATTTGAAGGAAAAAGGAGGTGAAAAATTCCCAACCCCAAAAAAAACACTGAAATCAAATGTGACAAACTCCTCATAAACCAGCACAAGCACCTAAATATAATAGGAATCTATATACCCCCAGGAGACAACCTAACCACATTAGAGTCAATACTACACTGGGCCTCCCACACCCTCTTCCAAGAAACCAACCATAGTAAAAGGCGATGTTAATATCAACTGGAACTCCATCCACTCTCCAACACCCACCAACCATATAAACCTATATACTTTTACTCAACTCATTCAATCACCAACACGCATCGATATGTCCTCAAAAAGAGAAACCATTCTAGACTGGGTTCTCACAAACCAGCCCAACACTGCCCTTCAATGTGGAACACCTCTAACTCTAAGTGACCACAATCCCACTTTCATCCTCAGGCATAAACTAAAATCAATCAACTCCCCCTCCCTTCTACAAACCCATTACCACAAAAACTTCCCCACAGACCACTTCATAGAAGCCTTAGAATCCTGCAACTGGTCTCCCATCAAAACTCTGCCACTTTACCATGCCGTAGAATACTTCAACTCCACATTTTTAGGCATCCTCAATCTAGCCCCAATCAAAACAATTAGAATACTCAGCAACCCTGCCCCATGGCTACAAAGCACAACTAGGGCCTTACTAAAAAGATAGGGATAAGGCTTGGAAAACCTGGCGCCAACACAAAACATTCATAACTAGGCAATTATACATTGAACTCAGAAACAAGGCTAAGACACAAGTTAAGACTGAAACAAAATTACTACATTTCCCTACAATGAAAATTTATTAACAACTCACAACAATCTTGGGCCACAGTTAACAGCATCCTCCAACCCGGTAAAGCAACAACTCCACCACCCAATATAGTCAGGTCAAATACACACACAACCTCCACTCTCAGCGACTATTTTACTACTTCTATTCTTAAACTAATAAACAATACTAACCCCAACAATCTCCTCCAACTTCCCACACAACAGTCTACGTCTACCCCCTTCTCACTTAAACCAGTACCAATATGTAGTATCCAAAAACTCAAACCTACCACCCTTGCTGCCCACAATCTCCCAGCCAAATACCTCCAAATAGGATCCGCATCCATATAGTCTACCCGATCACACTACTAATAAATAGATCCGTCACTGAACACATTGTTCCATCCTTGTGGAAAACCTCCTACATCATTCCCCTCCACAAAGGAGGTTCATCCACCAACCTCTCCAACTATTGACCCATTGCTATCCTCTCACCACTATCCAAAATCCTAGAAAGATGCATTCACCATCAACTCCTCACTCACCTTCTTTCTAACAACCTCCTATCCAACTCCCAACATGGCTTCTGTCCATCCCACAGTACCACCAACGCTCTAATTAACTTCACCAATATAACACATACAGAAACAAGGGTAATCTTGTCTCAGACACCTTTCTAGGCTTATCCAAAGCCTTTGATACAGTTTCCCCACAATAAACTCTTAGTCTGCCTCACCAATCTCAACCCTGACAGCCCCTCCATACAGTGGTTTAAAAGCTATCTCGACAATCACCATCAATCTGTCAAATGGATTAACTGTCTATCCCCCCATTACCAGTCAAAGTTGGTGTACCCCAAGGCTCCCTCCTAGGCCCCCTCCTGTTCAAATTCTTTACAAATCAACTCCAATCCACAACTACAGATGCCAAAGTTGTCCAATACGCCGATGATACAGCTCTAATCTGCTCCGCATCCAACATTAAACTTCTACAACAAAAAACCCAACAATCCTTCACCGACATAGAATATTGGCTGAATAATTCCAACTAATATTAAACCCAAATGAAAAAAAACACAGCTTATGCTGTTCCACCAAACCAAAACTCAGGGGGTTACCTTTTCCATATCCTCAGGTAATAGGACTCTCATCACCCCAGTATCAGAAGCCAAGTTACTTGGATTCACCATTGACCAACAACTGAAGTACAACACATATCCCTCACTGTTGCCAAAGTCCACAGAAAGCTAGGGACCCTATATCATTGCAAACGATACCTAACTTCAGAAGATAAAATCACCATAGCCAGAACCCACCTACAAACCTAAATAAAATGGACTTTAAACTCTCTACATGCTAAAATAAAATCGCCAGATTCGCTGCCAACACCAGATCATGGTCCCACCACTGCCAATCCCTGAACAAACTGCATTGGTTAGAATTCCTACATTTACAACATTACCAATAACTCAACCTGGCACACCAAATACTATACTATCCTGAAAAAAAAAAAAAAAAAAACCTGCTCTGTCTGGCCTCATAACCTTCTACAACCCTTACAATCTACCAACAAAGCCCTCCTAGAAAGTGTCCAATGTATAAATAGCTCGGGCAACTCTCTCTTTACCAATGAAGTTGCAAAAAACTGGAATATCCTGCCTCCTGACCTCGGACGTTAAACATGTACAACCACCTTCAAAACCCAATTAAAATCATACCTACACACCAATCATTTATGTACCTGCAAAGGACCTCCATGAACCCCCAATCTGCTAATTGAGAGTATTTGCAGGAGGACCTCCCTGAACTCCCAATCAGCTAATGTAGGGTATTTCCAGGAGGACCTCTCTGTAATACCATTCTGCTTAAGGAGAGTCCACTCAAACATTCTACTGTATTTCACTCTCTCTCTCTTTTTACATTTTGTAAATATTGTTTGCATGCTTATAGTATACTACAGTGCTACTTACTATAGAGTAGTACACCTTCTTATGTAATTCCTCTGTATTACTATATTAACCTTTTATATTTGTAACCTGTGTTAATGCTATATATACTGTTTATATTCTGTAATTTTTTTTTCTGGGGCTTTTCCCCCCAGGACTCCACTGAAAACGGACACCAGCTGTCCAGTTGGACCATCCTGGTGAACAAATGTTAAATAAATAATAAAATAAATAAAACAGTACCACATGCTATAACCCTGCAAGAAGTAGCACAGTCTTGGACACACTTTTAATAAAAAGTTATGACCTGTAAAATGGAAGAAACTAAACCATTTGAAGCAGATTTGTCCTCACACGAAGAAAACTCAGAAAAAAAGATCCCTCATAATTTCAAAATTAGAGCAAACTAAACATGAGAGCTTGACAGTTCAAAGTTGAAAATCTCAGTTACAGAAGTAAACATTTTTTCCATACTTGTCAATTAAATTTTCCCCATTTGCTTATTTAGGGGCCGCAGGCATACTTGTTAGGAAACTTGCAGGTAGTGACACACTGGAAGAATGGGTGAACATTCTGAAAATCCCTTCTGTAACACCTCAGCATGTTCGACTGAATACACCGACACATACTGGCAATAGTCTCAGAGAAATGGAAACCACCACAGGGAGAATCTGACACTGTGATCTCTGTTTACTGATTCAGTCTTGGAGGAGGAGGAAATCCTGCATCCATGTCTTCACCTTCCTGTCTAGATTCAAAATCTTGAATCTCTTTAGGAAAAGAGGCATCCTTCTTTCTTTTACTAGAAGACACCTTATAATAAAGATCAGTAGCTAAGGATCACTAGCCAAGGATCAATAGCCCAAATTAAACCTTGAGCCTAATCTAGTAAACTATTCTCCAAAGAAAAATTGAGGGGGAGGAGTAGATATACATTTAGTTTTTGGTTTCTTTTTGACATGAAAAATGGAGGAAACAGTGTTATTGGCAGCAGCTTCACCAGTTATTGGCTCAAAATTCTGACTAAACAGTGAAGTACTCCCAGTTCCCTCTGTCAGGACTGACACGAGTGGGTCTCCCTTGTCCACTGAGGAGACCTCAACAGCCACAGATGACATGGCTAATCCCCAGTCATTAGTAGATGCAGGTGCTACACCAGAGGTGAGTGGCCCGAGGAGTAGGCTTTGGCCACAGCCCAGTCACCCACCTGTGGCCGAGTCAAATTCCTAGCCTGCTGTAGCAACAAAGGCAGTTTCCTTAACTTATTCTTTTTGTGGCTGGACAGACCGTGGGTCCAGTAGTTTGTTCCATGGCCAAGCTGAAAATGATGCTTCTTTCCCCAGAGAAAACAAGCAGCATACACTGGTAAACCTGTAAAGTTAAGTCATGTTTTTTTTTTTCTTTCTTACAAAACAGTTAAAATCACTTAAATACACTTACCAGCACAGAAAAGTTAAATAAATGCCATTTATCCACAGAAAAAAAATATATCCAACTACTTAAACTTATGGACAGGAAAAAGTGCACTCCCATTCAAAAGAACAGTTAAGTTTCATGACAGTACAGTAAAATAAACTCCTACAATACAAATAACTTTCCAAGGGAGGAAAGTACATTTAAACAAATGTTGGGATTCAATAAACTCAGTGTATTTTATATGTTTGTGCGGTGAGCTGCAGTGCTAATTACATTTAACAAGGTACTGGGCATGAATATGTAAACAAGCATAGTTTTGTGGCTGGCAACACAAACCATGTAAAAACATGACCAGCAAACCTATTTACAGTAGAGCAAATCAGGTTAACAGGACTGTGAGGAATGCTACAATGATTACCAGGTTTTATTATATAGTAAAGTATATGGTCCAAAACACAGTACAGGAGAGTGTATACAGTGCAGAATATTGTAAAATCCCATTCCAGGCATTCTGTACAAAAGTTGTGCAAATGATCTGTACGGGTACATTGTCTACCATTTAAAACAGTCAGGGGAGGTGTGTGCATTGAATAGGGGCATAGATGAATTGTAGGAATGAACACAGGGAAAGAGGACAGGTGAAACATTGTAACGTAAAGCAGATGAGGGCATGTAAATGGAAGACAGCTGTAGCAGGCACACTCGTCACATATCAATATGGTACAGTATAGGCTTCACAATGAAAATATATATTATGTGACTGTCAGATAAGGTGACATAACAATGAAGATGCCTTTGTGAGATAAGCATCCCAACATAAACAGCTGAGAGGACATGTATCAAGCGCCTGTCTCTAATGGACACAGGTAACCTGTAAATGGTTCATCTCCCAAACCCCTGCTTACACTTATCAAGGGTATCAGAACTTGTCAGAGATTTGGGATGCATGGCTAGGCTTAAAAAATGTGCTTGTGGTCGTTAGCCTAGTAAATGACTATGAACCTATAAGGATGCTATATACAATTGTTATTGGGTGCATATTGTGAAGCTGTGCAAATTGATTTGCCTGAATATGAGGGTAATGTCAGTACAGGTCTCCATCAAGTGGGACACTGTTACAGGCTCATGGACAACAGTAGAAAGAAGCACGTACAGACAATATCAGAATACCACCACCACCATTAATTCCATGTCACTGACACAACACGTGATTCTGAGTGATCATAGATGGTTCTGCAGGAACACACTTGTACGGCTATTATATGTTGGCAATCTATGAGGGTAATCAAGCACACCTTCCTGACCCCAACATCTGCTGGAGGTGTTAGGAGGGACACTGTTATACCTTGACATTATCATCACTACAGGCTAGTTGACGTGTGCATGGCATATTATGGCACAATCCACACTGTCACGAATATAACCATGCCATTGCACCCTATGTCATTAATGTTGTCAAACAGCTATGTACTGTGTGCATCACTGGAAGAGGTAACACACATGCATCTGGTGCAACACCTTGATGGGTGTTCTGCACCATCAGACATCAATGTTTATGCAACAAAAAATACTTCGGTATGGCCAATAAGACATCCGACAGCTCACTGCGGCAAAGGTGTTACACATCACTGGAAGATGTGTAGGAAGGTACATGAAGAAGGGTGCATTGTACTTGGTTACTGGTGTGATGAAGACTGAACTATGGCAGTAAAATCTTTGTGTGTGAACAATGTAGAGTACTGTTTTTTTTAAGTAAGTAGGTAATTAAATTACAAATGGATGGGGATGCAAGTGATATAAAAAGGGGTGTGTAGTTATTCAAAGTTAGTTCTGAAGAAGTCCTATGTGCAACAGGATGAAACCTAGGTAACTTGTTTTTTCATTGTGCTGCAATAAAGGTTGGTTCCAGCTCTGTGCATCAGCAGTATTTCTTCTGTTCCTTACATGAATAAGGGTGCACTGTACTCAGTTACTGGTGTGATGAAGACTGAACTATGGCAGTATTATGGCCTTTGATGTGGATGTCCTGCACATACTCCATAGTGGTGTTGCATACAAGGGAGTAGTCACCACTGTGGTCACATGCTGATGGATGTTCCACATAACATCTACCCCAGGACACAGGTCATATATCAATTAGTCTACTTATAGGGTGTAATGTCTACATTTATCCTTGGTTTGTTTTCATAATGTAACAAATACCCCCATGTTTTTGTTTCTTCTTATGTGTTCTCATGGCTGTAGCAGCAACCTTTGATGTGTGTTGATACTGTCTGTATTATACTAATATCACAGCTGAATTCAATGACTGCCCATAATCTGTAGTCCTCCAGACTACTGTTTGGACATAGTATATATTCCAAAAACATGCATCTGGAGCATTTCTCCCCGGGCCTCCGCTGAAAACAGGCTCTGTGGAACCTAGTCGGACATTCCCGGTCAACAAAATGTTAAATAAATAAATAAATAAATAAATAAATATATATATATATATATATGTGTCATTCTTGACATCTGACAAATAATGGACAGGGAAGGGCCTAGCAAACATCCCTGATGTATGGACCTGATCACTGGCCCAGAGATATTAGGTCACTTCACACATTTCAACATATTTTGATGCCACTTAAGTGATCCAGTGGTCTACCTACCTGGTGATATAGGTGTTTATGGTCCTATCCGACAGCGTTGAGGGAATACCTCAGTGTTGTCATCATGTATGCCCTCAATGACCACTTTCAGGACATCTAAACAGATGCAACAGACATGTAACATTAACAACCTCACACATCTTTTGCAAGCAGCCAGGATATTACTAGTGTCCATATAAAAAAGCTCCACGATTTCTTACCAAGAAAATAAAGGCCCTACAAACCAGGCCATGATGTATGTGGATAGACTGAAACTCTGTCACTATAATCTGTAACTTATAGGATTAGGTGACTGAGCCTGGCCTACAGGCTAGTGAACCTCCCGGGTTGGGAGGGTGGCCTAATGGTTAAGGTGTTTGCCTTACAAACACTAGGTTCAGGGTTTGAGTTTCACAAGGGATAATTGGCTAGGCTTAAAATGGCTCGCAAGGGCAGTTAGCTTAGTACTAATCTATGAATCTATGATGGGATTATTGCGCATCTGTAAATCAGCTATAGCTGATGACAGCAGAGTCTGGTGAGGAGTAAACGGTAGCAGTGTCCCACATACTGGTGTAAAATGCTCTGTAATGTCAAGCAAGTACACACACACACACACACACACACACACACACACACACACACACACACACACACACACACGACTGTCATGAGAACACACGTCCCAGTTGACTGTAGTGAGAATAGAACCCCTACCTGTCCAAGTACACAGACTAGAGAACTTGTGCCGTGGTGCTAGTATAAAGTACCAAGTCTGACTTTTGCAAGGCTGCAGGGCAACTTATGGTGGATGACAACAGCACTGAATGTTGAAGAGCTGTTGGGAGGCCTGCATGAAATGGATGTGTAGGCATGCTCAACTGTCAAGATATTTCAAGTTCTGCAACTTACAGATTAATGAATGTGCAATGTGTAGAATGTGGTGGTTGTGTTCCAATGTGCAGGTATACTTTAAGAGAGAGCGTAAACAAACTATATGCAAAAAGGTGTCCACATTACTACAAGTATTTGAAAATCTGAATGGTTATTGTCACTCTAAAGATGTTCATGGTATATAACACACCATTTATTATTTTATGTAGTGTAGCCAAGATATTTGCGAACAAGTACTGAGAGACTAGTTGCAGTGCATAAGGGAAGGTAACAAATGGCTGCATTGTGCCTTCATTTTTTTGCTACTACATGTAGGTTCCATGGCATAAAGACTAAATGGACAGTAAACAAAAGTAATACATGCCATCATTTACTTTGCATAGCACAATGGCGAGCAGCAGGTTTCCGCAATGGTTGGCAAAGTGTTAGTGCATGCGAGATGCACATTTCTACCACTTCTCTGTTTGAGAGTAGTTGAGCAGTGCATAAATGTGAGGCTCAATGCTAAAATTGAGAGTTAGTACTGAGTGTATGAAACACACCTGCTGCCTAGCTGTCTGTGGCAGCACATGTAAATGCACTGATATTTCCTTTTGAGCCCCTGGCGAGCAGCAGGTTTCCGCAATGGTTGGCAAAGTGTTAGTGCATGCGAGATGCACATTTCTACCACTTCTCTGTTTGAGAGTAGTTGAGCAGTGCATAAATGTGAGGCTCAATGCTAAAATTGAGAGTTAGTACTGAGTGTATGAAACACACCTGCTGCCTAGCTGTCTGTGGCAGCACATGTAAATGCACTGATATTTCCTTTTGAGCCCAGAAGAGTTCAAATCCAGGTGTATATAATACTTTTAAATAAGCAGTGATAATGCAATGAAATCATACTTTACATTACCTTCACCCTGTGTTACTGTGTTGACTTAGAGCAGTATGTTTAAGCAGCATTGCGCAAAGGTAACTGCACCAAGAAAAAAGAGCCATTCATGGTCACTTGACAATGGTGTGTGATGCCAAACTCTGCTCAGAGGCAAAAAAAGCAAAGGGTTACATTGCTTTTTTGGTACTTGTGTGCGATTCTATTTTTTGACCAGATTATAGGTGCTAAAATGGGGTAGATAGAAAAGTGGTGAAATGGGGGGGCAAGCAGAGGAAAGAAAGGGAAAGCAATGTAGGAATATGCAGGAGGGAGGTAGGAAAGAACCATAGCTATCCATTTCTTTAACAGTGCAAACTGAAAATATGAAGAGAATATTAGTTGAATTTGGACTGTCGTCTCCACAAAGAGAGATGATGACAATGCAATCATGTTGTACAACCAATTGGACCAAATCTAGTGTGTTAAAAGGATGTGTGTGAAATGCAGAGCTGTGTATGGGAGGATATTTTTTGTGGGACAGTGCCCATTTTTTTTTATTCAGTAAGAGAGGAAAGCTAGGTAAGGGACATTGGTATTTCTGGGTCAGGTAAGATGGGTAGGTAAGAAAGCAAATGCAAACACACTGGACAAACATGACAAGACACAGGGACAGTGAGGGACACAAAAGGTTGGGGGACACCATGACTGGGATGAAGGAGGGGACAACTCAAGTTCATGCCCATCAAACATTGGGACAGTGAGAATCTAGTGCTCACCTGCAGGACTGTCATTACCGTCCTTTTACTCTGATGGCAGCTGGAGTGCTTGGCAGCTTCTCCTCCTAGAGACCATGAGGGACAGCAGCCTCTCCATCCAGCACAGGTGTACACCAATGGTGTTGTGCATGACACTATGCACCAACTTTGGGTGATGAAATTCCACCGGCACCAGTATTCCCACAAGGTACCGCAGCACCAGCAGCTGGGGTAGTGCTACCTGAAGGCACGGGTAATGCAGGGGCAGCAGAGGCAGTACTGCCAGGTTGGGTCCTAGATGTACTGGGCATTGGAGCTGGAGCAGGCTGAGAGAGTCTGCCTACCTCATTGTGTTGTGAAGCATTTAGTGATCTGTTACAGATAGATAACATGGAGACATTTTGACAGCGCATAAAAAAAAAAAAAAAAAAATTAGTACCGTCATATGTAATATGCAGTGCATTACCATAATTATACAACTATTTTATCTGAAGTATATGCCCTAACTTCAAACTGTAATTACAGTCTGCTCAAAGTAATCCTTGCAATGTGCATATATTGCACATACGCTTGGTACAATTATACAGACTGCAGTTAACAGCAGGGCATTTATGCCACTTGTATAGATTTTAATTTATGTAATATTATTAAAGAAGTGCAGTATTGTATAGTTGTTACTTGCGGTATTTGAACCCACAACAATCGGACTACAGTACTTGACTCCTGAAGTTGGTTTATGCTACAGACTTATGCATGCATACTTGCTTTTACAGTTAGGATATGCATGCTTACTTTGTTACTACTGTATAGAAAACAAAAACATCACTAACTTTTAAAGCTACAACAATTGATACTTCTCTTGTGCTGCATACATACCAATTGCTTCCCTCAGTCTCTCCAAATGATCAGCATGAGTCTGCCTATTCAACTCAATTTCAGGATTATCTGTGAAAAGTAAAGAACAGAACAGAAGGGCATTATGCATACCAGCCTTGTCTATATTTAGCTTTCTATGCATTATAAATTCTCTTTAGTGACATCTCACAGTTGTGCAAGTATGCTAATAGTTAGAAACTCATCCAACTATTGGTTGAGTCTATCCCTCTTGCAACTTTTTAGGTCACTGAAGTAATGCCTACAACTGTTCTCTAGTGCATGGGATGCCACACACACTGGATACAGCCTTGGCCAAACTATTCCAAGCCAGAATAGCTCCCCTGCAGAACCCTTTGGCTGTGGCACTTTACCAGGAGCCCAATAAATATTCTGGATTCCTGAACACCCCATCTCTGTACCCTAAATTGGGCATCTTCCCCATTAACACCAGACATGTGTATTCCCAAAAGTAGAGGAATGGCAAATTATGATTTCCTGCCAATTCCATTTATTGCATTTACTGGTAGCGCAGAGCAGAGAGCAACAGTGACAAACAAGAGAGGAAAGCAGTTGTTTTGGAAATTATGAAGGTCATTCTGACACTTGACATTAGTTTTAGGGGAGTGTGGCAATTAAATATTTGTTATCTACTAGCATTGTCAGTTTTTATATTAGTTTTAGGGATGTCTGCTGCTGTAATTGTTAGGCGATTTAACTTTCCAAGCATGCACTTGGGGCATAACTTTCATGACCAAACACATTTTTGGCTTGGCTCAATACACGGATAAAACCGATTTTCAGTGCGAGATTCAAACCTATGCATAAGGGGCAAAACATGTTCTTCCAAGGAGTGATTTTCCATATTTGCCACAGAAGTGTTTCCAGACCTAGTCATGAATCAATAAATTCACTAGTTTGAGGTGTTAACTGCTGCACAGCACTACTTAGTGTGTTTGCATGGTGCCAAACAGAAATACAGAATATATCCTCTTTAAATTGCTGACTGTCTGCAGGTGTTCAATGGCTACAGGTGTTAGTAAAGCTTGTTTACTGCCATGCAATGTCGCTTAGCAGTGCTGAATGATGGAAAGCAAAAACTGCAACAATGTATCTTTTTTGACCTTTACTCTGTCTACACCCTGTCTGCAGGTGCTCTGTCTGCTTTCTTTGTGGGCCACTAGTCCATGTTTGAGCACTGCTAAGCATGACCAAACAAGGTAAGCACAGCTAAACCTAACATTCCTCGTGTTCCTCAGTTTCCCTTGTTTGTGCTATGCCGTGCACAGCTCAAACACTGGTATGTAAAAAAGAAAAGAAAAAACACAAAAAAGGAAAAATTAGGTGAATTGAAAAAAAATCTTAAATAAAACAGCACTAAAAAATTTATGTTGGTACACATGAAATATTTTTACAGAGGTCTGGATTTGAACTCTCACTCCAATGGACCTTCAAAAGTACAATAAGGGAGTCTTATTCCTCTTTGCCACACAAACAACTTTGCAGCAGTGAACTAAAATCATTGTACATACAACCAACTGCAACATCATCCACAGTACTAACAAAATATGACAGTTTGTACACGTATTAATTTCAGAAGTAGTGCACCGAGTGATCACACAACAATTTCGGACTACTGCTTGCATAAATGCATCTTTGTCTTATCTGTGTTTCTCATGCTTGTCTTATCTGACCAGTAATATGAGACATGCAGTCTGTGATTTATTCTGTATCAGTCCTTAAAAGTTGAGAGGATATTAAATGGCAATATACAACTGTCAAGAAATGAAGGGAGGCTGGATGGTACTAAACAAATGTGTGCTGCTTACTTAAACTTAAAACCTTGATAGAATTACTTCTACACTTTAAGTCTAATCTGGTTGACGCACCCACTGGAGGTAGGGGAGTTTGAATTGCTGTTGTGTTTTCCTTCTTCCAGTCAGTAATAATTCACAGTTGCAATCCATTAGCAACAAACACAGAGGGAGTGCCTATGTTTACATCTGCTACACAAAGCCATGTATTTGCAATTCAACAGTTCTAATCAGTTTACACCTCATTTGCATCTGCACCATGCTCACAGTCCAGAATGTATGCTATAAAAAGGGAACCATGTAGCTTGGGAGCCTGAAGCTGAGGAGACTTGTTTATTTGTGGATAACACAGATGATTATACTACTTTTGAATTTATCTGCACAGAAGACTACTGATCTTGATAATGTATGCTCACATTTTTCAGATATATATTGCATATGCTGAAATGTCAGTAAGAAAAAATTGTTAGTATGTACATATACATTAGCAAAGGCTACTTTTATCTGTATGCATTTCTTAGAAGTGTACTGATGGCATATGCATGTTTGCCAGGGTATTTTACTTTCTCAGATGCAGAGCCTTATTAATGGTCATCACAACTGCTAATGTAATAACTTTTTCACTGTATGCTCTTCTGTCATTATTTCCATGAAATGTAAATGTCCTATATTGTCAATGACACAGGAGTGATAGCCTTCTAGAAATGAACCCTACACACCTTTAGGGGCGTGCTGGACACAGGTAGAAATGACTTGCATTTGCTTAAATGCAATGTTCTGTGGTAAATCAGTACAAATGTTTCAGGGTCAGTTTATTTGATAACACTTTTAGCATTTCACTGATGGTTTGTTAGCAAGATGTGTAATGTGCCCGTTTTGGGGTTGGGGGAGCAAAGCCGCATTTCTGTTTTGGCACAAACAAGATTTGCTACCGTTACTCTCCTTGTTTTGGATCCAACCTTGCTTGTGCAGGATTGTAATAGGTTACACAATTCCTTTTTAATATTTGAATATCTTGACTTATGTTTCTCCAGTGGGTAATAGTGAAATAGTAACATGTGTGTTATTTCAAAGCAGGACTTTTATGTGATACTTGTGTCTTATTCTTCTTTTGTGTTTTAGGTCATTAAGGACTATGGCATCCAGGCATCCCAATCCCTGGAAAAAAAAAAAAAAAAAACTTCAGTGACCATGAAGATGAAATCATTGTGGAAGTATTTAGGCATCATGGTACCTTTCTGCTTAAGAGGGGATATAGGGATAGGTCTGGCAAAATGCAAATTTGTCAGCAGATAGTTGCAGATGTGAATGCAGTAGGTGGCCAGAGCAGAACATATCAGGTGCACCATATGGCCACTGATATGATTTCACTGGCCCGGAGGAGAGCAGCTGCAGCAGCATATGAACAGATGTCTACCAGTGGGGACTGCTACAGACCCACCACTGACAGCAAATGAATTGTTCCCATCCACTGTCAAAAATCCACACAGCTCACTGGAAAGAGCACAACAGCATGCCATTGACGTTGGTGCTGCTGTTTCAGGGAGGCCAAGTATGTCCTAGGAGGAGCTCCCAGGTAGACTTACCTATCTCACTTGTGAAATACTTCTTGTACAGTAAAATATTGACAGTACTATTTAAGTTCTGTTGAACATTAAATTTGTTTGGGGGATGAATAGTTGCAGACTGATGCAGTTAAACACATTCTGGTTGATTACACATGGGCTTGAGGTGGATGCGTCATCCCAAGGAGCTGTGGGTTCCCCTCTGACTAATCACCTGTGAGTGGCTGTGGTGTCCTTGCCACTGGTGGTGTGATAGGGGCCCCTTCCCCTTGTTGATCCTGCTGAAGCTACTTTCTCAGGATGAAGTTGTGAAGCATGGCACAGACCGTGAAGATTTCATACATGTACATGGATTGTACTGCAAGGCTTCCCCAGATGCATCTAAGCACCAGAACTGTTAACTTCAGCAGACCGGACACATTCTCTATGTTATTTCTGGTTTGACTGTGTGCCTCATTATGGCATTCAGTAGGTGGGTGCACATTTCTGATTGGCATTATCACTCACGGTTCCAATGCAGTCGGATATCAACCTTAGTGAACATCTGATACAGCTGGGAAGTGTCCCCGATATGCGAGTTGTGGTAACTACCTGGGTTGTCAGCACATATTCAAGAGGATTCCCTTAGCATTACACATGACTTGTCAGTTAGAGTGGAAGCCCTTTCTATTTATGAAGACTCTTCCCCAGGTGGTGCCTTAATTTCTATATGTGTACAATTTATGGCATCCAGTACTTTAGAGTGGTGTGCTACAGGGTAGAACTCTTGCATATTTGCAGCCCTGTCCTCAAGAGTACAGGAAACATACATGTGATCACTGGCATGTTGGAGCATAGCACTCAGGATTTAATGGAGGATCCTGGAAGCTGATGTCTGTGACACCCCCAGCATGTCCCCTGTTGGTCTCGGAAAGGTTACTGTAGCTAAAATTCTAAGCGTTACACATAACTTTGTCTCCACTAGTAGGGGCTCCCCTCGATTTTCCCCAGAGTCTGAATGGAGGATGACAGAGGCTGCAGAGTTCCTGTTTTCTCTCTCTCTCTATGTACCCTGTAGCAATCTACAATTGCCACCTCATGCAGATTGTGATTGGTTAACCAGGGTCTGAAAACTCCTCTCCTTCTTGGCCATGGTCTATTAACAGCAGTAGCAGCAGCACATACTTCAGCCTGCTGCTGCACATACACATGAATTAAAGCAACAGCAGCCCCCAACATTCTGTGTGTCAACTCCTTTCCGTGGCTGTATTACAATAGGTTTGGAATTCACAGGGAAATCCAGAACGGGGTTTACAGGGTTGCTTTATAGCTTCTCCATCTTGGATTGGTTGATTAACATATAACTGAGCTGATTATTAGTATGGCATGGTTGCAGATCTCTATACATTGTGTAGAGACGCTTACTGAATACAAAGCAGTGCACTACCATGTGTGTGTCACTGTGCAACACTCGCACAGTGTTGGACTGTGTAGGATTTATTGATTTTTCCCCCAAAGGGAAAATATCTTCCCAGGAAAGAAATAGCATAAGATTACCATTGATCCTCAAAAGCCTGCAGAAGACCACTCGTCAATGGCAGAAAAGCTCTGAAGGGCTTGGTGTTCAAATATGATTTTAGGTAGCCAAGCTTGAGCTTCCTAATGGTATTGGTGCATGGAAGGTGTCCTGAAGCTTTGTAAGCTGGCTGGCTATTATATCCTTGGCTGGACAATCAACATAGCGAATGACTGCAGCAGTGATCAGTATGGTGAACATCTTCCTGGTCTGCTGCTTTTAGGAAACTCTCTCTCTCTCATATTATTTTATAGATATATATAAAAAAAACACTAATTAATACGAGTCAAAAATCTACTTTTCTTCTGCCACTACGGTAGCAGAGAGGGACAAAGTCCTTACTAAGACCCAAGTGACCCCAGATCGATTAAGCAACTAAGTCAACTGAACTAGTAGTTGGGAGAGATGGGTGTGCCCATCCCCAGAGGAGGGTAATACATGGAGGTCTCTTGCTGGAGGCCGAAGATTGCTACAGGAGGTGTGTTCTGTAAGGTGGGTGTGACTGAGATGCTATGAGGCAGAGCAATACACCACTTGTTCACATTGTACACCAAATCTAGACTTAACCATGTTGCTGTGAGGGGATGAACTGGTATGTCATACAATAAAATCCCCCCGGATAGATGCAAAAACATGCCGAGCCTCTGAGATGCCAAAAGATCCAGAACTAGCCCCAGTAATACCAGAAGATATACAAAGATCAAGGAGTTAGTTGGCAGACCTGGCATAGAGAGGGTACTGAGGTGCCAGGCTGGAAACAATGAAGGAAAGAAGGAACTTAAAATCTTGTTTTTTAGCTAAATGTGAAAATATTTTCACACCCCTTACTACAAATCATTTATTGACTCCTTTTGAATTTTTCAGTCAGCATATGCCTTTTCTGGGCTACTAACTGATGTTGTGAAAGGGTGTGTGTATCGCAGTGAAATTATGAAATATACTGGGGCACCCAAAATGGGCAGGTCATTTCAGAAAGTCAGTCCAAATATGTTTCATTTTAGAAGGCAATGACAATGCACACTAGTATTATCAAGAATAATTTATGGATAAAATCAAAAGGAGACATGTGAAATGGACCCTGGAAGATGAGATTTTCAAGTCTGTAGCTACGTACAAAGAGCAGGAGCACAAGTAGTACTAGAGGTTACCTCACAGATGTATTAAAACTGAAAGAGCGTCCATCCCCTGAAGTGCAAAAAGATGAAAGGAAACTACAATGATACAAAGACATGTATAGCCCTGAAACCTGGGGCACAAGCTCTGTGAAACTTGAGTGAACATTATGTGGGGAAAGAGGAGATAAGGATAAACAATGAAATCTTGGGAATTAGTGACCTAAAATGGTTAATTTTATATCAAATAGTTATTAGATCTTCTACTAAGAAGAAAGTCTTACAGAACAAATGGAGTAGTTAAAGTGTTTCAAAACGAAAGCTCAGCTACAACCCAAATCAGATCAAAGGCAAGCCATTCAAACTTACAGTGATGCACTTCAACTACAGATGCCGAACAGGAAGTCAAGGAGTTTTAGGAGTATATGCAACATCTTTTGGAAGTAACACAAATAATATATTCAACATAGGTTATTTGAATGCTAAATAGAGTAGAAATGCAATAGTTGGGAAGTTTGGCTTTGAAATACAAAATGAAGTGGGGCATGAACTAATAGAATTCTACCAAGATAATTCACTGGTCATAGCCAACATTCTCTCTCAACAGCTTAAGAGACAGCTTTGCAAATGGATATCTCTTGGTAGATCCCAAAATCAGATAAATTCATAGGTTTCTTACTAAGCTTACAGCAAAAGGACGCCATCAAGAAGCACAGCCATGACACCCAATACTAGTGGAAGACTATGCGTAATATGGAATGCTGCCAATCTCCATAGTCTTGGTGACGTTTAAAGATTACTAGGGAAGTACTCTGCTGGAGACACAACAGCAGCCTAGACAAGAAATGGTGAATATGTTCAGTTAGGTATCGGTCACGCCAGCTGGTGTTATTGATATAATTTAGGTTTAGATCTATTTAGGTGAAGGAGTTCAAAAAATGCTGGGCCATTCACAGCACTGAAAGCTAAGTAGAGATCATCTTTTATGAGATGAGTATGAATCTGTGTAGAGGGACAGAGCTTTCAATTTATCAGCATAGCTAAAGGTACTGAGACCACAGATCTTTTTCGCGAGGAAATGTTGAGGTCTCAAGCTAGTTTTGATAATTGGGGAGATAAAGTTTGAAAGGTGCATTATAGTCAATGACGAGCCGAATAAAGAATGAATAAAGTGGAATTCTAACATCTTTGGACATTGAGGAGATACTATGATGGACAAGCTGTGCAAGGTACAAGGATTTTCTAACCACCACAAAGAGGTAAAGATCAAAGGAGAGTGTTAACATGTATACCAAACCTTCCGATTAATATATCAAATTTAAGTGGAATCATCTATTTGGTAAGTAGTAGTGATGCCAGATTTGCCAAAGAAAATATGCTGAATATCTTGGTGTTGAGGGTAAGCTCATGACCAGTACACAAAGCATTTGTTTGGTTCGACCCTTGCTGTAGAATTTAAGTATCAGAATGTGATTTGATAAACCACCCCTAGTTTGCTATCATCAGCAAACTTGGTTAGCCACAGCCTACAGTGACTATATACTTTGTATTCAGAGATGGAAGAGCAAAAGCATACAGCTTCCTATTACACAGCTTAGAATTAAAGAAAACAAAAAAAGCCTAAAATGTCAACTACACACAAGCTCAACAATATTTTAAATGAATATTTAGTGGAGATAAACAACAGTGCAAATAAATGGAAGAAAGTAACAGAATGGGGAAAGTGAAATCTCTTCATGAAGACAGGCGGTATTAAAGGAAACTTCCAAGTCAAAATAGTAAGGATAAAAACAAATATGGTAGGGACCTTGCAGTAGTAATAAAAATACAGTTTATACTTCAGTTTTAAAAGTGGGCAGATATAAAATGTAAATACATTTTTGAGCAACTGCACTTATTTCACATTCTAGCAAGGTAATGCTCAAGATCCTGCAAGCTACACAAATGCAATACATGTATTAAGAACTGACAAGAAGGACAAGCTGGCTTTAGAAGGGATAGACACCCCAGAGATTAAACTGCCAACATCCGCAGGATAACAAAAAAGCAATCAAAATTCTGCTGCTTTACTGACATCTGTAAAGTCTGACTCTTTGGAGCCATAAATACTTTGTGCCAAGTTCTTAGAGAAATATGGATAACGAGTCTCATTTCATAGAACAAGATAAGAATGGGGAGGAGTTAGTTCCCTGCCTCCTTTTGAAGAAAAAAGAGAAGTGCCAGGATTTAAACAAGATTTCCATATTTGAGTTACTATATGGAAGACATCACTGAAGCTGTCTGGATATAACAGAGGAGAATTCAGAGGAGGAAACGCAATACCACACTTTACAAAGTTAAAATACAGATTAAATCTCTTGTGCCTATAGTTAAGAGAAGTACAGTCATGTAAGTAAACTTGCCATAACAGTGGAGGATTGAATTATCACTGCTGCAGTAGTTTTAGTCATACACAGGGTAGGACAGCCAGCTTTCAGGGAACCATCCTTGTGCCCAAATCATTAGTCACCTTAAGCTGAGCGGACTTAGTCAGATTTGTTGGCAAGCCCTTCACAGCTTTCCCTCCAACAGAGAGGGAGGCAAAAGCCCAGAAAGAACAATCCAAGGAGTATAGCAATAAGTCCACACCCTGCATAAAACATTCAAAAAATAAGGAAGTTGCACCTACTGCAGCAGTGATCATTTGAGCATTTGCTGCTATGGTAAATTTACTTATTAAAAACTATACCATGTTCTTTACATGATCATTGCTACAGTAACCTTTTTATAGGTGGATAACTGTAGCTTAAACTAGCTGGAAGCAGGATGGAGGAAGGTCCAGCAGCCTCTCAAGAATAGTCCTAGCAAAGTCTGATCAAGATGTGGAAAACGGATCTAGTTTACAGTTCTTTGTAAAAGTGGGCACAGATGACCAAACTGCTACTTCTAGAAAATATCTAGTATCAAACCCGTTTCAAAAAAAGTCACAGACAAAGCCAAGGCCTTGGTTGAGTGAGTCTCAACCTTGTCTAGAATCATGGTTGATGGTTGTGGAGAGTATACCAAAAGTAACATCACCAGACAAACATTGTGAAATTGTCTGTATAGTTTGTTTTGACACAGGTTGCCTTTTTTTCTTACCTTCACAAGAAATGAACAACTGATCAAAAGTTTAATAATTTATTCTGTCAAGATATAGTTCCAGAGTTGACTGTGGACATCTAAAGTATGGAGTAACCTTTCTTCTCATTTGCAGGTTCTGGAACGAAGAAAGGGAGATGGACAGCTTGGCTTAAGATAAAAGCTGAAACCGCTTTAGCCATAAATGAAAGATTAGTTCTTAAGGAAACCATAAAACTTTGTGGAAAATGGTGTTGCTTTGAAAGAGAGGGATCCATGGACAAACATGCTTAAATGGCCAAAAGATGAACCTTCACTAAGAAATAGGACAGGCGATGGGATACTAACTCGCACAAATATTTTAGTTGTTACCAACTAGTATAGGATTTTCTTTCAGTAGGCTTTGTCGCCATTAATACTTGCTGCACACACTCAAACAAAAGTTGCCTAAAAGGTATGTGCTATTCATCTAGGCAGTTAGATGTAGTTGTTTAGAGTTGCGATGTATCAAGCACACTTGATCTTGTGGGAGTAAATCCAGTCGGTCAGGAAGCATGTGGCAGTAGTCCCTGGCCATTTCCAAATGAAGGGAGAACCACAGTTTCCTCAACCAGAAGTGGATCACCACAATTATTTCCAGAGTCCTTCGGAATCTTCAGAATGATTTTGGATATTAGCAGGAAGGGTGGTAAAACAGGAACATTCCTGTCCAAGGAAAATAAAATGCATCTGTTTTTCAGGGCTTCTTCTTTCATGGAGTCATGGAGCAGAAATTTGCCAACTGATTTGTCGTCAGTACAGGCATATAGATGTATACGAATGGAAACTGAATCAAGGGATCTTATAAGAATTGATCCAGCCATAGAGTACACCTCAAATACATCTGTTCTGGTCCTACAATTTTGCTCCAATAATAAGCAAGATGCCTGCAGAGTGAGACTGTGTTGAAAGGCTACATCTCAGGCTACCATGGCTAGTCTGTACAAAGGGTAAGATCGGGATGTCTCTTGCTTATGTACCACATTACTGTGGTGTTGTCTGTAAACAGTTGAAGTCCCAGAGATCAGAGATTAGAGAGAGAGTAGAGAGAGAGAAATGACAGCATTTATAAATATCTCATGTGTTTTGGTCCATTTTTTTTGTTCCAAAACACCATGCACTTTTATCCCCAAACATATTGCTCTCCAAGAAAGATCTGAGGTGTCTGTTGTGATAGACTGCACTGGAGCAGGAGGGGAGGGGAGGGAGACCTGGAGTCTGTGAAATCTGGTATTTCCCAACACAAAATCTTCCTTTTCACAAATCCTAGAATTGGAATTTGAAATGTCAGAGGGTGCTCATTTTTATTTTATTTATTTAACATTTGTTTACCGGGAAAGTCTGACTTGGAACGAGCCAATTTTCAGCAGAGGCCTGGGGAGAAACACTCCAGATGCATGTCTTTGTACATTGGGAGGAAACTGGAGCACCCAGAGAAAACCCACATGAATGCAGTGAGGACATGCAGACTCCACAAAAAAGGCACCCCAGCTGAGAATTGATCTGCAGGACCTCTTGCTGTGAGGTGACAATGTTAACTGCTGCACCACTACCCCATCCGACATTGGTTTTATTTAAAAATTTGCTTTGCAACAGCTTGCCAAGAAAGTAGAGAAGGGAAACATTGAAATCCTTTGGCAAATATTGAGAAAGGGGGTTGAAAAAAATGGAAGGTCCCTTGAATCAGTTTGCCTGCATGGACCATAGAGATTTCAGGAACAGTCTGAATTATCTTACGATACTTCTTGCAAGACTCCACACGAGTATTTGTAAATGACATGAGACACAGAATCCTGAGGAATTTCCTTGTTGAGGCAGGAGTCTGACTGGAAAAACATACATCTACTTTTTCCTGCTGAAGAAAAGCTCCTTGAACTGAGGTGTCCAGGAGACACCCCAAGAAAACAATCCTGTCTGCAATGATGAGCAAATTGTCCAAGTATGGAAAATGTAGATACTTTGCAGTTTGCAATACACTATCATGCTAACCAGATGCTTTCTGAACACCTTGAAGCAGTAGCTAGACCAAAGGGTAATGCAGAGAACTAATGTGATCCAGATACAGAAAACCTTAAGAGATCTCTGAAATCTGGATCTGTACAAATGAGATGGCATGCATCTTTTAAATCCATGGTTACAAGAAAACTCAAAAGGTGAATAAGGGGTAACAAGTTGTGAAGAGACAGCATTTTGAATGAGATCTGTCACAAAATGATTCAGAAAAGATAGATACTGGTCTTCAAAAATCTTTCATTGGCACTTGGATCAACCTGAAATAAAACCATTCCCCTAACTGACAGAGAGGGACAGCTTCTGTCATCACCAGTGCAAACATGACAAGAGGGAAAAGAAAAGTCTGGAAGGTGAAGAAGAAATCCCCCAGTAGGGAGGGAGGAGTTCCCATTGCCCATTGTCTTGACAGATTACTCTCAGAATTCATCTGTCTGAAACAAGTTTTAGCCAGAGACAGAAATGCAGGTTCAGACTTTCTAGAAGGATTAAGGATGCCTTGGATGGGGTTAGAAATCCTTCATATATTCATTCAGACTTATTAGAATGTCCTTTGCTCTGAGTTTCCGGCTTTGTTTTTGGAACCTTCCTGACATTGGTTTTATTTGAAAATTTGCTTTCCAACAGCTTGCTAGGCCTGTTTATTTTGCTTTTTACAGAAAACAGTGGAGGGAAACACTGAATCTCTTGGCAAAATGAGAAAGAGGGTTGAAAAAATGAAAGATCCCTTGAATCAGTTTATCTGCCTCACACTTAATGATCTCTGCAGCAGAGATCCAAAACTAGTTTTCCTAGTCTCATTTTTGACATACATCGGGAGTTTTTTTTTTTTTGTTACACCTCTGGGAGGTTTTTGAGAAAGCAGCCAGGCAATTGGAATCAGAAAAATCATAAGCACATTTAAAACAGTGAGCAGTCACTTGAGACAGACGGTAAATACACAAAGCAGATTCTCCTAGCAAGAGGAAATCAATGAAAATTTTTTCTCATATTCTCACAAAAAACAAGAATAAACTTCAACATTTAAGCTTGAAATATGAGAATGAGAATTCTAAATACAAACGTTGTAGAAGAATATACTTTTCCCCATATTTATCAAAAGCATTCCCACTGCTGTCAGGAGGAGAGGGATTAGTATTAGCCATATGTTTAGCAGCTGCTGGGTTCACTAAAGAATTACTTGTTGGACAAGATTTGTGAGGCGTGTATACAAACTTAAGCTTGAGATACTTCATAAAGTTTGCTTTCTTTGGATAGTATGTTGGCTGTCTGGGAAATTTACTGGTCGAAGCCACAAATTCTGTACATATATAATTTTGTGGCTCAAACTCTTGAAATAAAGAAATCCTTTTTCTTTTACCATAAATAGCCATGTAGGAAGGGCCAAGAGCCTGTACTAAATCCTGAGCTAAGCCCAATAAATTACTCATGTTTAGGGTAAATGAGACAGAGGAAAACAGATTTAAGTTTATTTCTTAAGGACATGAAACTCTGAAGAAAAAAAAAATTTTGCCAGCAAGCTGTTCCCTTAGGATGTTCACAGTTATCTATTTAAGACAAGTGGCATTCTTTGCCCTTTCTCCTAGGACCAACAAGATCAGTTCTCATTAGCTTGCTAAGGGCACTCAACAGCTGCAGAGGATATATCTGACATCAGTCTCTATTTCAGGTTGCAGGGCTTACACTAGTGGACCCAAAGAAATAGAGGAGTGGTCTGAGGAACCAGCTTTGGCCCCAGCAGACTCGAGCACCTACAGATGAGTCATTTTGGCAGTCTGCTGTGGTAGCAAATGTTGTGGCTGGAAGAAGCTAGAAATCGAAGAACTGGAAGGTTTGTTCTATGGGTAAGCCAAAAAGTTGCTCAATAATTGTACCAAAGTAAAAATGTAATACTCCCAGTTTTAAAAGTATACAAAAATCATGTACCAGTCAATAAAAAACAACTTTCTCCTATCTAAAATTATGTTTTACAGAAAAATAATGTTTTCTGTCATAAAAAGTAAACAAAGTTTTTTCTCCAAAAGGAATTTATCTGTCCAGCAATGGAACACAGTGTAAGCCAATTGTCGCTCCTTGAAAACCCACATAGGAATGCTCACTTTGCCAGCAAGAAAGCTATGAAGGCATGGCACACAAACCTGACTTTATTCAGCTCAACTCAACTAACAGTCAGGCAACACTTTGGAAGCTGGACGGCTGTTGTATCCTGTACAAGATATAATCCCTATAGCTAAGGTTACCACATCACTCATTCAATGGCGAAAATCATATGTAATGGGAACACAAGATGCACCTGGGGTTTATTTAAAAAAGGCCAGATTGAGTTTAAAATGGGATAAATGCCAATATTCATTCCCTCTGCTTTAAATAAGCAAAATAGACATGACCCTTTGTGAGTTACAAAATAAGAAACTGGAAAGAGAAAAGCAGACAATATTAAGTAAAATGTGTTAAAGCCAGGGAAGGAAGTTAGTCTGCCTGAAAGCAGAAATAAAACTCAATAGTGTGTTGTCAGGAAATTCTATTCCTATGGCTCAAGTAAACAAAACAAAACAAAAACATCGTATACAAGGCCCAAAAGTAAGAAGTAAAATGATCATTTTCTTACTTCAATAAAAATTTTTGAACAAAAAAGCAACCTGGTAGAATGAGTATAATACAGTAACATATGGAAACTCTGCCAAGGAGAAGGTAAACCTAAAACCATACAGTATACCATATTCACAAAAAGCAATAATTGAAGACATACAAAAATGATGCTTACATTAGGAATTACTGAGGAGTTCTAAATCGGATGGAACAGTTTGAATGTACTGACCACTAAGGCAGATAGTTCAATAAGATTTTTGGAATGATTTCTGAAAACTGAAGGACTTACCCAAGCTTGGCACTTACCCAATGCCCAGATTAGATGAGCTCAAAGACCTAAGCAGAGCAAGGTTTTGAAACCCCTCCCACACCTCTGAGGCCAAGAGTTCAGCATACTACATCTTTTTCATTAAACTGCCTTACTCTGAAGACTTCACAAAGCTCCCACAGCAATTGAAACGCTTACAGATAAAGTTCCAAAACCTCACACCAAATACTCAGTACCTTCATAATGTAGTAAGATATTCATAACAATTGTAGCTGCATTTATCCAAAGTCCAAGCTGCTCTGAATGCTTTAAAAAAAGCAGACAAGACAGTGAGTATTGATAACAGTAAGCTGTATAAGGCAAAAGACAGATTCTTAACTGATTAAACCCTTCCAAGCATTTCTCTAGGATCATTCTAGTGACGACTCTACCTATCAAAAACTGTCTGTGCATATTTACAGTAAAACCATACTACATGTAGACCAAAGTTTGTGATGTACCTCTAAAAAGCATTCCAGTCAGTGGGCACATGCATATAAGTACTGAGCACATGCAAGCAAGAGTGCCATTTTGAGTGAGCAGCCAGAGTAATAGCATGCATGTGTGTAGTAGTCAGGTAGTTTTGTTTGTTTAAGTTTAATTTTCTTGCCATTCATCCTGTTGTGCTTGAATGTAATAGACTACATAAACGAACACTGAGCCACATAGTCTTAAGATGTACAAGGTGTCAGAATGGGATCCAGAGTCAGAACCATGAGGCAAGCGGTTAGAAATGGAGGAATATACAAGAGTGGATCATCCCTACTGCTGAAATGACTCGCAAACAGGTCAAACAAACTCCAGGTAATAAACTGTCTTAAATAATTTTTCTCGCAACAAATATAAAACAAAGCACTCAGAATGCTTAAAACAAATTTCTAATTAAACGAAATGTCCAAAATTGGGCATATTGATAAAAAAATCGTTGAAATAATTATGAAAACATTTGAAACAATATCCAAATCACATAAAATGTATAAAAAAGGGAAAACAACTATACTTGTTCATACTGTACTGCTGCTCAAAGTATATGAAGTGGGCAAGTGTGTGCAGTATTACAAGGCAGTTACTTTGCAAAATATAGCCATTTCAAAGAATATTTTGCAAAGTACTGGCTTTCAAAAAGTTTATTGTGCATTTGATTATTATTACAAGTACTGGTGTCTGTGTGCATGCTCGTACATAATTACAAGAGCTAAGTTTGTACTGTGTTTCAAAGTAATTTGTGACCATGGCAGAAGGATTTTGCAGAAACGCACCACTTGTGTTTGATTCGTGCTTGAGCAGGAGTATATTTTCATACAGGCTACTTTTTCTGACAAAGATGCGCACACAAAGGCGTTTTTACTTAATTTAGCTGGTTCAGAAGCCACTGAAAGACCGTATTCATTTGTGTATGCAACTGCTGTGTTTTCAAGGGAGGGGGAGGAGAACTGCCATATTGTGGTAGAGGCTGAAATGCGGGAAGACCCTGAATACTTAAAACGTAAATTTAGAGAAATGTGTAACCCCCAAGCAAATGTTACAATGGAAAGGCACTTATTTTTACACGACATCAGAAGCCTGGTGAAACGTGTGCAACATATATAACAGACTTGACAAATAAGGCTAAAACATGAAAATTTGGTGATCTGAGAGATGATTTGATGACAGGCTTGTGTGTGGTATTAATAATGACACACGAGAAAGATTTTGCTTCAGTGATTTAACATTAAAACCAGGCCATTGAGATTTGTTGGATACATGAGCTTACAGAAAAGCACACCAATATGCTTACAAATGAGAGGGCATATTTTCCCAGTACCTTCCAAAGCTAATGTAGTTAACGATGGGGCAGCCATAGATTGAGCTTCAGCAAAATCCAGAGCAACTTCAGAAAGGCCTAAGGTGCATGCAGCAAAGCACAGGGGTGACTCAGCAAAACCTTTAGCTAGCCTCATAGTCAACTGTTGCAATTCTGGTGATAATCATGAGACCAAATGAGAAAAATGCTTAGTTTTGGTCAGCAGTGACATTCTTGCAATAAGAGGATTCATTTCTACAGGTTTTGGAAATCAAATACGGCACATTAAAAGAGAGCATTCAAGGAGGCAAGTTGATCAATTAGAAAGTTGCAACTTTAGACTATAGTCTGTCTGTGCTTGGTGAAACAGTCAATGCAGTAGATTTGTGGGCAAAGAATGAAATCTTTTATACTATTCGGATTACTGGGAAACCCATACAGCTCAAAAGTAGATACTGGTTCAGAGTGCAATGTTATGTCAGCAAAAATGTTTGTTAAGAGTAACAGCTGTAGAACACCTTGATTTGACAAAGTGTGTGCAGCGTGTTGCTTATGGTGGTAAAGAAATTCAAACCGAAGGCTCAGTAGTGCTTTCATGTTACTCTGCTGGGAACAGCTATGACTTGTAATTTTACATAGTCAAGAAACACGTACAGTCATTAAAAGGCCTCAGAAACAGTTTGAAAGTGGGACTGCTTTCATTTAACAGACAGATTTACCACGTAAGCTTAAATGCGAACGGCTCAAATTTTGCCCAAACAATTTTTTCTGACTATGCTATTTCCAAAGACAAAACTAGGCAAACTCCCAGTTGCGTACTCCATGAAGTTAGACCCAGAGGTCAGCCCAGTTATCAGACCAGCACGGAAAATTCCAGTTGTTAAGAAGAATAGAGTCAAAGGTTCATACTAGGCTATCTGCCCTGGGGAAATTATAAGCCTAGCCCGATGAGTCAAAGGTTCATAGGTTCATACTAGGCTATCTGCCCTGGGCAAATTATAACCCTAGCCCGATTCTGTATGGCTTACGCCACCCCTTGATTTGAGTATACTGTGCCCTTTTTAAGGTTTAGTTTACTGTGCCTCTGTCTAATAGTGACACGGGAGTAATCCTGGGACAAACCTACGATCCCCCATCCACCTATCGAGATTCTTCTTGAAGAGATTCAGTGAGGTGCTCTGCCTCACATGAACTGGAATTCTATTCCAGAGTGAAGGGAGCCTCTGGGTTATGAACCTGTCCCTCCAGCAAGTTCTATTTATTTCTGCGCTGAGGTTTAAGTCCCTCGAGCGTGTGGCTCTAAGGGATTTAGATTTACTGAGGTGGAGCATGTCCATTAATTCTGGATTTGACATAGCTTTGTATATCAGGCATAGATCGCCTCGAAGTAGGCGGTATGCAACTGAGTAGAGCTGGAGTTTTTTAACCGAGCAGCATATGGCATCTGTTTGAGACCCTTGATCCTCTTGGTGAGATACTTTTGGGGTCTAATTGCTGCAGGTGTCGGGTAAGGTACATCCCAAAAGGGGCATTGTATTCTATGATGGGCCTGATGAGGGATGAATAAAGGGGCACGATTACCTCTCTTGATCTAGATGTGAAACCCTTCGTGATGAGGTGGGCTATGTAGAAGGTCTTTCTAATCACTTTGGCAATGTGGTTTTCAAAGGAGAGATTGCTATCAACTTGGGTCCCCAGGTCTCTAATAATGGGTTTCCGCCTATGAGGTAATTTGTGGGCACATTGTTTTTGCCAAAGCGTATGACTATACATTTTTTGGCATTTAGCTTTAAACCATGGTGCTGGCACCAGTTATCTGTCTCTGGGAGACCTATTTGAAGGATGTTTGTGTCAGCTGGAGAGTCGATTATGGCGCCCAATTTGCAGTCGTCTGCGAACTTTGGTGAGCCATAATCCTCCCACGTTTGCCTGTACCTCGGAAAAGTATATACCGAACAAGAGTGGTCCCAGGACAGAACCCTGTGGGACGCCACTTTTGACCGGTTTCGAGTCTGACATGGCTCCAGCAACTCTCACTCTGTGGGTTCTGTCTTTGAGCCAGTTTGCGACCCATCTTGTGACATAGGGGTTTATATTTAAGCTGGATAGCTTATCTATGATGCCCGAGTGGGGTATTGTGTCAAATGCCTTTGCAAGGTCCAGATAGGCTGTGTGGACTACCTTCCCTTCATCTATGGCTTTGGTGACTGTTTCGAAGAAGTCAACCAGGTTCAAAAGGCAGGATCTGAACTTGACAAAGCCGAACTGGGTAGGATCTAGCGTCTGTAGGTCCCCAATGTCTTTGTTTATGAGATCCATGATGATCCTCTCCATAGCCTTGCAGACTAAGCTAGTCAGGCTTATGGGGCGATAGTTTCCAGGGTCCGTAGAGGCTCCACCTTTGTGGAGTGGGACCACTGTTGCTGTACACCATTCTGTGGGCACATATCCTGTAGTGAGGCTGAGATTGTATAGCCGTTTTATTTGAGGGATTAGATCCTCTTGGAGTTCATGTAGGACGCAACCTGGGACGCCATCTGGTCCCATGGAAGCAGTGTTTTTTGCTTTGGAGAGGGCAGCCCTCACCTGAGCATCAGAGATGTTTGGGAGGCAGCCCTCTGCCGGGATAGATACTTGCTCTTTTGGGGGGAGGGGGGGGGAGAAGTTTGCACTGAACCTGTCTGCCAGGATATTGGCGATGTCTGTGGGTTCAGTGTATTTTTGTCGTTTAGAATCAACTCAGAACAAGTCTGGGAGTTGCAACCCAGGTTCCTAACATAACTGAAAAAAGCCTTATGATTGTCTTTGGTGTCCTGTGCAATTTTTCTCTCAAAGCTGGCCTTGGAGGATTTTATGAGGGATCGTAATTTTTTGCTAGTACTGATCAGAGATGCCTTCCCTATTAGGGATTTTGCTCTATCATGTAGTAGCTTCCTCCTTCTGTTGTACAGTTTATGGCAGGGGTCCACCAGACTGGACGCCTGCCTTTGGATGATTGGGTCTTGGTTTTGTTTGGGATAGCATGATCCATGCATTCCTGGAGATGTCCGTAGAATGCGTTTATATAGGATTCTGCAGTTTGGGCCGTAGTTTCCACTGGCCCTGGGGCCTTGTAGGATTCCATTTCGGTTTTGAGAAGTGAGAAGTTCGCTTTTGAGAAGTTTTTCACTGTGGTTTTCTGGGCTGGGGGTGGGGTCGGGATGTGGACATCCAGTGAAATTAATTTATGGTCTGATCTTACCAATGAGGGATATACTTCTGGTGTGGAGCATAGAGTCCCCATGTTGGTAATGATCAGGTCTAGTATGTTGTCCCCTCTTGTGGGAGTGGTGACTAGTTGTTCCATAATATTTATAATTTCCAGGAACCTTTGGGCTAAGGTGCTGGGGCTTGAGTAGTGCTCCCAGTCAATGTTTGGGTAGTTGAAGTCGCCCAATATAATGGTGTTCGGAGACATCTTCATGTTCTCCAATGTCTTCAGGAAAGCCGAGTGGGATTCCTGACTTTGAGAGGGTGGTCTGTAGGATGCTATAAACTGAAAAGCAGTCTTGCCCACTGTTAGTTGCACATGGATGGTCTCCAATACTTCGTGCAATGCCACTAACCTGGAGGTGTGGATATCCTTAATAAATAAGGAAACTCCCCCTCCTTTTGTGGTTCGGTCTGGGTTTTGGGGCCAAAAAGCATGATATGAGGTATAGTCTGGTAGTGCTGGGGTGCTCTCTGGAGCCTTGAACCAGGTTTCTGTCACTGCACAGATATCGATGTTCTCCATACCAAGCAGAGCTTCGAGTGCGTGCATCTTGAGGTTAAGATTTCTGGTGATAAGCAGCATTACCCTTAGTTTCTTGTTCCTTGTGCTGTCTATGGAGGTGGGTTTGACTTTTGAGCCTTGCCTAAAAAAGGCACTATGGGGGTGGCACGAGCCTTTGCCAATATCCGAAAGCCCAGTGGTGACAGGTGCAAGCCGTTCCTAGCGAAGCAACGTGGCTTGTCGACCATGTCATCCCAGGCTGACAGACACTGGATCCCCTTTGAATGACACCAAAATTTTAGCCAATTGTTAAATCGATCATTTTGTCTTTGTACTGTGGCATCATTCTAGGTGAGGGGAAGATGCTGCTCAAGGTCAGGGTCATGCCAGCCTGGGCTACATGATCAGAGAGCTCCTCTATGTCTCTTTTCATATAGTCCAGGGAGGTACGTCTCAGGTCATTCACACCAGTATGTACAATGACGGAGTCATATTTGTATTTGCTTTGGAGTGACCTGAGTGCTTGCGTTATGTGGTGGATCCTAGCACCCGACAGGCAGCTCACCGTGACCTTCTCTTTATTCAGCCTGGTGAGCGGGACGTCAAGTGTGTCTGACAATAGAGTCACCTATTCCAAGAGTATCAGGTGTGTTATTCAGCCTTACGGGCTGTGGCTGCTTGGCACACTGACTTTGTGGGCTATGTGTTGTGCGTATTTTGTTTTGAGGTAGCGTTTGCTTGGATGTCTGCTTTGGAGGTCTCTGTTGCTTAGGTAGATTTTTATTTAGAGCCTCCGAGTATGTTTTTGTGTATTTATGTGTGTTTGGTTCGTTGATGTGGTGGGACTATGTAATACTGGAATTGTGTTGTGTGAGGTTACCTTCTCCTCCTGACTGGTTACACCAGTTTTGAGAGGAGAGAGCTCAGCCTCCAGTTTGGCTAAATAGTTGCATCTCTCACATATATTTGAACCTGTTTGGAGGAGGAGAGGGTTGTCCGTGTACATGAGACAGTTGTAACATTGCCTCAAAATTCCCAGATTCACCAGCTGGACTGGAGAGGAAACCATTGACTGACCTTTGGACATGCTAGAGTAATATAGGGAAACTGAATTTAAGACGGACCAATAGAGGACAGGGTAATCGTAGAGAGTATAAAAGAGTAAGTAGTGCTTATGGTTTAATAGTGCTAACTTGTAGGATTACTTGATTGCACCAGTGAAGGGCCTTAGAATGAGAATATGGTGTTTAAATTGAGAGATAGAGTAGTTCTAAGGGAAAAAGTGAAGAGCAGACTTTGTGGAGCCAGGAATAGTTTAAACCAAATTAGGCAGCGCAGCCCGTTGTTGCGCTATGCACAAAAATGCGCAAAAGAGGGTTTTAAGACAGGAAGATGAAGGAGTTTGGAATTGACCCAAAACGGCCAATAAAACTACAGTTTCAAGTCAGTAACCACTTCCACAGGGGCAGGCAGGCTGCTCAATGTTTTTCACTGCCATTGATCAACAGAGAGACTTCCCTTTAGCCCAAGCAAAAAATTACCTCCAAGAAACTTACAAACAGTTCAAGAACAGCAAGCCTGTAACTGAACTTTTTTGAAATCTCAGAAAAGTGGGAAAAAAGCAAGATTTTTTGTTTTTTTCAGAGATAGCAGAGGTTGACAAGTATCAACAAGTTATAACAGTGCAGTAAATGACCCCACATAAGAGTGCTAGGCCAAAGACAGATAAAATGCAAGTTTTGAGAAAAAAACGATTTAAAAATAAGTGCAAACAGGAAATTCAGTAAACAGCTCTAGGTTGTGCTCTAAATACAGTTACTAATGCAGAAATCAAGTTTAACAAGCCAGAAAATGCTCAAAATAGGCAGCTATGCAGAAAAACTTAGCAAATAAACAGAGGAAAAATACTTTAAATCTCAAAAGTGGCTCCTTTTTTCTCTCATAGGTTCATACTAGGCTATCTGCCCTAGGGCATTTATAAGCCTAGCCCAGAGTTTTGTGGCTTTCGCCACCACTTTAGTTTGAAGGATACTATGCCCATTATTTTGCTGTGCCTCTGTCAAGCAGTGACACTGAGGTTATCCCTGGGGTATACCTGCGATCTCCCATCCATTGGTCAAGATTTCTCTTGAACAAAGCCAGTGAGGTGCTCTGCCTCACATGTACCGGGATTTTGTTCCACAGCATAGGGAGTCTCTGGGTGATGAATCTGTCCCTCCAGCACGTCCCATTAATAGCCGTGTTAAGGTTTAAGTCTCCTGCCCTTGTAGTTCTGATGGATTTAGATTTATTGAGGTGAAGCATGTTCATTAATTCCGGGTTGGACATGGCCTTGTATGTCAGGCACAGGTAACCTCTGAGCAGACAGTAAGCGACTTAATAGAGCTGGAGTTCCTTCAGTCGGGCAGCATAAGACATATTTTTGAGACCCTTTATCCTTTTGGTGAGGAACGTTTGGGGCCTTTCCAATTGCTGCAGGTGTCGGGTCAGATACATTCCGAATGGAGCATTGTACTCAATCATTGGTCTGATGAGTGATGAGTACAGGGGAATGATGACCTCCCTTGATCTAGATGTGAATCCCTTCATGATCAGGTGGGCAATGTAGAAGGTCTTCCTAACTACTTTGGCAACGTGAGTGTCAAACGAAAGGTTACTGTCAACCTGGGTCCCCAGATCCCTGATAACCTCTTCTGTGCTTAGTGGATTGCCACCTATATGGTAACTATGGGTAACCTTGTTTTTCCCGAAGGGTATGACTATGCATTTTTTGGCGTTTAACTTTAAGCCATGGCTCTGGCACCAGTTATCCGTTTCTATGAGACCCTTCTGAAGGATGTCGGTGTCAGATGGGTATTCAACTATGGTGCCCAGTTTGCAGTCATCTGCAAACTTTGTCAGCCATAATCCTCCTGTGTTTGCTTGTACTTCTGAAGAGTAGATGCCGAACAAGAGTGGGCCCAGGACTGAGTCCTGTGGGACACCACTTGTGACAGGCTTGGAGTCTGACATGGTGCCAGCAACTCTGACCCTGTGGGTTCTGTCACTTAGCCAGTTTGCAACCCATCTTGTGACGTATGGGTTTACATTTAAGCTGGTGAGTTTTTCAATGATACCCGAGTGGGGTATTGTGTCGAAAGCCTTTGCCAGGTCAAGGTAGGCTGTGTGGACTGCCTTGCCCTCGTCAATGGCCTTGGTGACTGTTTCGAAAAAGTCAACCAAGTTTAAAAGGCATGATCTGCCCTTGACAAAGCCAAACTGGGTTGGATCCAAAGTCTGCAAGTCACCTATGTCTTTATTTATGAGTTCCATTATGATCCTCTCCATAGCTTTGCAGACCAGGCTTGTCAAGCTGATGGGACGGTAGTTTCCGGGGTGGGTAGAGGCACCTCCTTTGTGAAGTGGGACCACCGTTGCTGTACGCCACTCCTTGGGTACGTATCCTGAGGTGAGGCTAAGATTAAACAGCTGCCCTAACTGCGGGTTTAATTCCTCATCGAGTTCGTGGAGCACACAACCGGGGACACCATCTGGTCCCATGGATGCTGTGTTTTTCGCCTTGGAGAGAGCAGTTCTCACCTGAGCATTTGAGATGTTTGGGGGGCTACAATCCTCTGGTCTAGATATCTCTCCTTTTGGGGGGGAGGGGGGGAGAAATTTGCACTGAACCTCTCAGCGTTTTCTCCTCTTGGTGGGTGCTTCACCAACAGCCAACAAGCCTCAAAAGATGCCAAAACCATGAGGCAACCAGGTTTTAAGAGAGGAAGATGAAGGAGTTTGGAATTGACCCAAAATGGCCAATAAAACTACTCCTAGAATATCATTAGGTGAGCTAGACAAAATGGTGCAGCCAAGAGTAATTTGCCCAGTAGAAAAAAAAACAACCGGATGGGTATCTTCCATGGTAGTAGCTCACAAGAAAAGCTCAGATGACATCAGAATTATGTATTGATCCAAGAGATTCGAAGAAAGGATGCGGCCTTTTTAATGCTATGTGCACAGTCGAGGAAGTTGCACCCATCATGCCAAATACCACTTTTTTTTTCTGTCTTGAATACAAAGAGTTAATTTTGGCAAATTATGCTCGATCAAAAATATTCATTTTTAACCACATTTGGTATGCCATTCGGGAAATACAGATTTCTGAGAATGCCATTTGGAATAAATTCTGCCACTGAAGTCTTTCAATGTGCAATGGAACAAATTTTTCTGCCTATCCATGTGCTATTATAGTGGATGATATTCTAGGAGGAGGCAATGGTGAAGTCGAACATGACAGAAACCTCAAGAAAGTTCTGGAAGGAGCTCGTGAAGTGAATCTTAAGCTGAATGCTCAGAAGTTTAAATTCAGACTTCGAGAAGTTACTTACGTTGGTCATTTGTTTACCACTTCAGGCTTACAACCACATCCTTCCAAGCAGACAGCTATTCTTGAGATGCCAGCTCCAGACAATGTCTTAAGCCTTACAACGTTTTCTTGCTATGGTCAACCATTTAGGCAAGTTCATTTCAGATTTAAGTCAACTTTCTGCTTGTCAGCTCTCTGAGCAGTGCTTAGATGTTAGCTGGTCCTGGTCAGACCACCACCAAGAGTGGTTGATGTCCTGAAACAGAGAACTGCCAGTTCACCAACTTTACGATACTATGATGTTGACAAAGCAGTTACTCTCTCCTGTGATGCTTCAGTATTTGGTCTTGGTGCGGTCATTCTTCAAGAGGGTAGACCAGTAACATATGCTCTGAGAACTCAACCCAAACAGATACAGTATGCCCAGATTGGGAAAACTTTTGGGAATTGTGTTTGCATGTTCAAAGTTTCCCGATAATGGCCGACCTATCCAGACAGAAGCTGACCACAAACCTCTAGTTACTATTTTGAGAAAGCCAATGCACACAACTCCTGTGAGATTGCAATGCATGATGCTCAAATTGCAAAAGTCAATTTCAATCATGTTTAAACAAATGGCAAACCTCTATCTTGCTGATATCGTATCACAATTGTCCAGAAAAAAAAACACTGAAAAGCTGGAGAATGAGCAACCTGATTTTGAGGTCATGGAAGTGAGAAAGTTTTCTTCCATGTCTTGATGAGCTTACAACTCAGAAAGCTTCACATTCAGTTCTCCAGAAACTCATCAGTAGAGGATGGTCTTCGAAGCAAATCTTGTTTACCAGTAGAACTACAGCAGTATTTTCAATGCAAAGATGAGATTTTGTCAGATAATGGAATCATGAAAGGTCCAAAGATGATTGTTCCAAAATCCCTAAAAGATCTTACATCGTGGCCACCCAGGAACGGATTCTACCAATAGTATTTTGGTCTTCTATATCCAGAGATATTGAGAAAGTACTTTCATCTTGCTCCGTTTGTAATAGTACAAAACTGCATCAACAAAAAGAACCATTTTAATTAAGCCAGATTCATGAACTACCGTGGTCAACAGTAGCCACAGTCATCTTGAGTGGAATGGTCAACATTAGTTGGTATTAGTGGACTCAGATAGGTTAGGAAGTAGGTCAGTCTCAAACAAAACATCCAATGCCATCATTAGTATGCTGAAGAGACTTTTTTCTGTCCATGGTAATCTGCACAGAGTCATTTCTGACAATGATGCACAGTTTTCACATCAACAGCTCAAACAATTTGTTGAAATGTGGGACACTGTTCATATTATGAATAGTCCTGAGTACCCACAGTCAAACGGCTTGGCTGAGTGTGCAGTTCAAAGTGCCAAACAGCTGTCACAGAAATTCTAACGTGACAATACCAGTGTTTTTCTAAACTTGCTTAGTTAGTCTCAGAAACATTCCTCGGGATGATCTTGGTTCATCTGCCCAGAGACTTATGTCAAGACAAACCAGAAATATTGCCAATCAGCAGCAATTTATTGGTTCCATGTGCTAAAACACAGAAGTCCTACTATGACAAAACCAGCAAACCTCTCAATCCATTAAAAGAAGGGGAGATAGTGAGGATGTAGACAAAAGGTTTTGATTACATTGGACTTGTGATTCCATGATGTACAATCTCTGTCCTTGAGACAAACTTTTCACAAGGAATGGAATTTATGGGGAATTGGAAGCATTTATTACTGGTGTCTGAGCCAGTATTACAGCATCTTGCCTGTAATAAAGACTAGTTCTCAGAGTGACTAGTCCATTGTTACTGTTCCAGAGAACATTCCATCGGCAATCCCTGTTCCAGAGAATACCCCAAGATTTCTGAAGTAGAACATTCCCCAGTGACTGTCCCCACTGCTATACCCAGTCCTAACTATTAAATTACAAGATCAGGTCGCATTTCCAGACCTAGTTCCAGATGCATAGCAAACTGGACAGGACTGTTTTGTTTATTATTGTCTGTATAATTGTATGCCTATTCAAATTTCATTGTCAAAATATGAGACCGCTCAGTAAAGAGGGAGGATGTAGATCAGTATGTGTGCTATACCTGTAAGAAGCATTCCAGTCAGTGGGCACATGCATACAAGTACTGAGCATGTGCAAGCAAGAATGTCATTTTGAGTGTGTAACCAATAGCATGCATGTGTGTAGTAGTCAGTTAGATAATTTGTTTAAGTTTAATGTTCTTGCCATTCATCCTGGTGTGCTTGTATGTAATGAACTACTTAAATGAACACCCAAGCATACCTCTCAACTGTCTCCGATTGACTCAAATTTTACCTCTGTCCCTCTTAATCCCTCCTAAAACTAGTGACTTTTGGAGGAAAGGTAGTGAATTAAACTTAATGAATAATGACAATAATTAAGAGTTATAGACATCTTTTACTTCAGAAAATGTGTATTAATTCATATGCTTTGATTCTGTCAAGGTTTCAAGTTAATAGCACTAATATTTTAAAAGTGTCCCTGATTGTCCCCGATTTTTTCTTGACTTGTCCCTGATTTTGTTGAAATTTGTCCCCGATTAGTTGAGAGGTCTGCACCCAAGCCTTAAGATGTACAAGAGGAGTGACGCTACACAAACTATTAGAAATTTTCAACTTACAGCTTTGATGATAGGCAACACAATTACAATGATTCTTGACCTCTGCCTACTGCAGCCAGAGACAGTAAAATGTTTATATACTTTTTATTTAGAATGTCTTTGAATATTTCAACTACAATCAGGTGAATTAAGTAGAACAGCTTAATCTCGTATGATCATTCACAACTAGCTGAATAAAATATTGCTGACCACATCTATGTAATTTGAGAGGTTACTGAGAATACATTTTTCAGAAAACATACAAAAATTATTTTTATTGTGACTTGTGAAACCTAGTTTAAGAGCTAGAATCTAATGAATGTGACCATTGTAAAGATTAGCTTATGCTTAACAGTTTGCAGTACATACTTTCATAGGTTCATAGGTTGGTACTAGGCTATCAGCCCTAGGGCCTATACAAGCCTAGCCATAACAATTCCCTGGCTATTTCTTCCCACATTATTTACTTTCCTGGACCCCTGTCTAGCAGGGCGACTGACGTGATCCCTGGGGTGAATTTCCTTTCTCCCATCCAATCGTCAAGGTTCCTCTTGAAGAGGTCCAAAGAGGCACTCTGCTTGACATGTATGGGCAATCTATTCCAGAGTCTGGGGAGTCTCTGGGTCAGGAACCTATCCCTCCAGCATGTTTTGTTTATTGTGATGACAAGGTTTAGATCCCTGGAGCGTGTAGCTCTGAGGGATTGGGATTTCTTTAAGTGTAGCATGTCCAACAGCTCTGGGTTTGACATGGCCTTGTATGTTAAGCAGAGATCGCCTCTGAGTAGACGATATGCGACAGAGTATAGCTGGAGTTTAAGTCGGTCAGCGTAGGGCATCTGCTTTAGGCCTGTGATTCTTTTAGTGAGGTATTTCTGAGGCCTTTCCAGTTGTTGCAGATGTCTTGAGAGGTACATACCAAATGGGGCGTTGTATTCTATAATGGGTCTAATGAGGGATGAGTACAGTGGGACAATGACCTCCTTTTTTCTGGATGAAAAGCCCTTCCTGATGAGGTGTGCCACATAGAAGGATTTCCTGACTGTTGTGGCGATGTGGTTATCGAAGGTGAGACCACTGTCCACCTGTGTCCCTAAGTCTCTTATCACACTTTCTGTGTTTAGTGTACTGCCACCTATATGGTAATTCATGGATACATGTTTTTTCCCAAAGGGGATAACGATACATTTCTTGGCATTGAGCTTGAGCCCATGGCTCTGGCACCAAGCATCTGTTTCTGTAAGGCCCTTTTGTTGAGTATCCACATCATTTGGGGATTCAATAACGGCTCCCAGTTTGCAGTCATCTGCAAACTTTGTTAGCCAGAGTCCCTTAGTGTTGACCTGTACTTCAGAGAAGTAGATGCCAAACAAGAGCGGCCCCAGGACTGAACCCTGAGGTACTCCACTTGTCACTTGTCTGGAGCTGGATTTGGAGTCGGCTACTTTTACAGTGTGGGTTCTATCAGTAAGCCATTTAGCAACCCATTGGGTGACATAGGGATTAATACCCAACTTAGTAAGTTTATCTATGATTCCAGAGTGGGGGATGGTGTCAAAGGCCTTGGCAAGGTCTAGATAGGCTGTGTGGACCACCTTACCCTTGTCCATGGCTCTGGAGACTGATTCAAAGAAGTCAATCAGGTTCAGGAGACAGGATCGGCCCTTCACAAACCCAAACTGGGTGGGGTCCAGTGTTTGAAGGTTGCCAATGTCTTTGTTTACTTCTTTACTAACTTTTCTTTACATAACTTCTTTATTAACTGTTATGGGTCTGAAGATATTAAAATTTGTTTGCACTCTTGAGGACGTAAGTAGTTTGTCAAAAATGTTAGGGATTGGCAGCTGACACAATAGTTAAGGTGTTAATTTCACAGATGCAAAGTGCAGGATTTGATTCTCACCTTTGAGGAAAACTGGCTAGGATTAAAATGGCCCACAAGGGCAGCTAACCTAGTACTAACCTACAAACTATGTAGCCATCAAAAGTCAGAATGCAAATATTGCTCTATTGCAGAGGTGTGTGACAGAGGGACAAGCCCTCATGCAGACAAAATGAAAGCTGGCAAAAATGTAATTATAGCTAGTACTAAATGAAATATGAGTGTTCGTAGCAACAGCAGGCTACTGTAAAAAAAATATACCCAGCTTTACCACCACAGACTGCCCTCGGACAGACCATACAAAAGGTAACATGCCATCTACATATGCATACTTTAGAAGCAAATAGGGCTTTTAACACACCAAAACCCATCTTATGCTGACAGGTAGTTTAGTTGACCCAGACTTTACTACATACTTTGTCTTGTACATTTATGTATCAGACGAAACAGGAAAGAATGCCAAATTTTATGGGTTGCTTTATCACAACAAGCCGTTTATGCTTGCCAACGGCTACAAGAATATGCATGCATTATCCTGGTCCCTTAACCCATCCTGTTCAGATAAAAACAGGAGTTCTATAATGGGGTGGGGTGTGCATTGTGCTAGTGCCGATTCTCTTCTAAAAGTGAAGACATACTGTGTATTACAGTAAACACATGATGGCAGTGTGTAAAATCACTATATTTGAAGTGAAATCCTATAACAGCAGACACTAACCCTCTAGTTAGCTAGGTCTATATTTCCTCCACTTTTATTTACACAGACTGCAAAGTTAGCTTTCACTTTATCTTACCTTTAATTTTCAATTGTGTTTTGAATGTGGTGGTATTATTAAACCTTTATTTTACATTTGAGCAATATGGCCCTTTTGTTTTACATAATCTACCTTGTATGCATTACGGCTCAGGTAAAGTTCGAGAATGCCATGGTAGCATCAGCCCACCTACCTTAGAGAATCTGTTTTAAAAGAATGTCTGGAACTTATAAAGGTCAGAGTCATTTGCCTTCAGTAGGAGAGGTATTTTGAGGCAAAAAAATGAGACTCCTAGTGGATGCTGACAAGAAAAAGCTGTCCAAGTGCTAAATAAGTTGCTGGAAGTCATGTGGATTTACTCAGAGAACACCAGGAAAAGGATGTAATAGAGGGTTGCAACAGAGTTTAACTTAAGCTAAAACACCATATCTAAATATCAAATAACTGCTGTGTCCCACTGAAAAATTATAAAAAGTTGACTATATTCAAAAGTATGGGAAGTCTCTGGGACAGGAATCTATCCCTCCGGCATTTTCCATTTATTGTGGTGACAAGGTTTAGGTCCCTAGAGCGTGTAGCTCGGCAGGATTAGGATTTCTTTAAGTGGAGCATGTCCAACAGCTCTGGGTTTGACATAGCTTTGTATGTTAGGCAGAGATCACCTCTGAGTAGGTGACATGCGACGGAGTAAAGCTGGAGTTAGACTGTCTGTGTAGGGCATCTGTTTGAGGCTGGTAATCCTCTTTGTGAGGTATTTCTGCGGCCTTTCCAGTTGTTGTAGATGTCTTGTGATGCACATACCAAAAGGGGCGTTGTACTCTATAAGGAGTCTAATGAGTGATGAGTAGAGGGAACAATGACCTCTTTTTTTCTGGATGAGAAACCTTTTGTGACGAGGTGTGCCACGTAGAAGGATTTTCCGACTACTGTGGCGATGTGATTATCAAAGGAGAGACTACTGTCCACTTGTGTCCCAAGGTCTCTTATCACACTTTCGGTGTTAAGTATACTACCGCCGATGTTGTAGTTCATGGGTACAGAGTTTTTACTAAAGGGGATGACAATGCACTTTTTGGCATTGAGCTTGAGGCCATGGCTTTGACACCAGGCAACTGTCTCAGTGAGGCCCTTTTGTAGGATGTCCACATCGTTAAGAGTTTCGATTATGGCTCCTAGTTTGCAGTCATCTGCAAACTTCGTTGGGCAAAGACCTTCTGTGTTAGCCTGTACTTCAGAGAAGTAGACAGCAAACAGGAGAAAACCCAGGACTGAACCCTGTGGTACTCCACTTGTCACTGGTCTGAAGTCGGATTTGGAGTCTGCTACTTTGACAGCGTGGGTTCTGTCAGTGAGCCAGTTGGCAACCCATCTTGTGACATAGGGATTTATGCCTAGTTTAGTGAGTTTATCTACAATTCCAGAGTGGGGGATGGTGTTGAAAGCTTTGGCAAGATCTAGATACGCTGTGCGAACCACCTTACCCTTGTCTACGGCTTTGGTGCCTGCTTCAAAGACGGCTATCGGGTTTAGGAGACATGATCTGCCTTTTACAAACCCGAACTGGGTGGGGTCCAGAGTTTGGAGATTATCAATGTCTTTGTTTATAAGTTACATGATGATACGTTCCATGGCCTTGCAGACCAGGCTCGTCAGGCTAATGGGGCAGTAGTTCCCAGGGTCCGTAGTGGCTCCCCCCTTGGGGAGTGGGATAACAGTCGCTGTTAGTCATTCAGCACAAAGCCTGAGGTGAGGCTATGACTGAACATGGTACTTAGGTGGGGTGCCAGTTCATTCTGTAGTTGGTGTAGAACACAGCCTGGGATGTTGTCTGGTCCCATGGATGCTGTGTTCTTGGCTTTGGAGAGTGTGGTTTTTACCTGTGCAGCCGTGATTACAGGAACTTTGCATTCTTCCGGTATAGAGATGGGCTCTTTAGGGGGTGAGAGGGTGGTAAAGTTAGCATTGAACCTATCTGCCAGGATGTTGGCAATATCAGTTGGGTCTGTATATTTAGTGCCATTGTGCTGCAACTCAGAGCAGATCTGAGTGTTGCCATCTGCCAGGATGTTGGCAATATCAGTTGGGTCTGTATATTTAGTGCCATTGTGCTGTAACTCAGAGCAGATCTGAGTGTTGCCATTGAGATTCTTGACATAGCTATAGAATGCTTTGTGGTGGTCTTTAGAATCAGTGGCAATTCTGTTTTCATAACTAGCTTTGCAGGATTTTATCAGGGATCGCAGCTTCTTACTGAGGCTGACCAGGGAGCTCCTCCACTCATGGGATTTTACTCTTTTTGCAACAGTTTCTTCCTTCTGTTGTACAGTTTGTTTATGGCAGGGGACCACCAGATTGGCTTCCTTTTTTTGGAGGATAGCGTCTTGGTTCTGTTTGGGATTGCACAATCCATGCATTCATGTAAGTGCTTATAAAGTGCAATCGTGTAGGATTCAGTAGCCGTAACTGTATTGTCCATCTGCATGGGTGTCATGAAGTTCACCACTTCTGTCTTAAGAAGCATGAAGTTGGCATTGGAGAAATTTTTTACCATGGTTTCCTTAATGGGGGGTGGGGGCAAGATGTAGATATCTAGGGTAATTAGCTTATGGTTGGATCGGACCAATGAGGCGTTGACTTCAGGTGTGGAACACCGATCACTCGTGTTGGTAATGACTAGATCTAGGATATTGTTGTCCCTGGTGGGGGTGTGGATAAGTTGATCCAGGGCATTGGTGTTTATGAATTCAAGAAAGCGCTGAGCGAAGGAGTTGGTACACGAGTAGTTTTCCAGTTACTGGTGGGGTAGTTGAAATCGCCCATTATTAGGGTGTTTGGTTGAACCCTAATGTTTTCCAGTACATCAAGAAAAGAGGAGTGGGAATCCTGGGGCATGGTGGGTGATCTGTAGCAAGCTACAATATGGATTGAAGTTTTGCCCAGAGTTAGTTGCACTTCAATAACCTCGGCTGTATTATGCTGAGCAACTAGCCTGGAGGTGTGGATATCCTTAATGAATATGGACACACCTCTGCCTTTGGTGTTCCGGTCCAGGTTACATGGCCGAAAAGTGTGTTTTGAGTTATAGCCTGGTAGTGCAGGGGTGCTGTCTGGAGCCTTAAACCAGGTCTCAGTCACTGCACAGATATCAATGTTCTCCATTTTAAGGAGTGCCTCGAGTGAGTGCATTTTGAGATTTAGACTTCTAGCATTGAGTAGCACCTCCCTCAGTTTTGGCTTGCCTGTTCCTGTTACGGTGGTGAATTTGTCATTTGAACCTTGCCTAAAAAAGGCACTATAGGGGTGGCAAGAACCTTAGCCAGTATCCGGAATACCAGGGGTCACAGGTGCAGGCCATCTCTGGCAAAGCATCATGGCTTGTTGACCATGTCATCCCAGGCAAACAGATACTGGATCCCTTTAGAATGGAGCTTAGCCAATTGTTGAAGTCAATCATTTTGTCCTTGTACTGCAGCATCATTCTGGGTGATGGCAGAATGTTACTCAGGTCTAGGGTTATACCTGCCTGGGCTACAAGATCGGAGAGCTCTACCATGTCTCTTTTCATGTAGTCCAGGGAGGTGCATCTCAGGTCGTTCACACCAACATGGACAAAGAGAGAGTCATATTTGTACTTCTTGTGGAGTGACCAGAGTGAGTGGGTTTTGTGGCGGATCCTGGCACCCGACAGTCAGCTGACAGTAACTTTCTCCTTGTTTAGCCTGGTGAGTGGGACATCAGTGTGCCTGACTAGAGAGTCACCTATGACTAGTGTGTTGTGTACATTGTTTTGCCTTACTGGCTGTGGTCGAGTGGCACACTGAGTCTGCGGGCTGTGTGTCATTTGGGTTGTGTTGGGGGGGTGGAGGCTGCTTGCATTTCTGCTTTGGAGGTCTCGGTTGCTTGAGCAGATTATTATAGAGAGCCTCCGCACATGCTTTTGTGTTTCTATGTGTGGATTTTGGTGGTGTAGATTTAGTGAGACTATGTGATGAGTGTGGTGTGGTGCAAGTGTTTACCTTCTCCTCTTGACTGGAGAGAGCTTTACCTCCAGTTTGGCTAGATAAGTAAATCTCTCACATGTTGTAGTGTTGGGTGATAGGAGGAGGGGGTTGTCTGTGTACATGAGGCAATTTCTACATTGCCCCAAGATGCCCAGATTCATCAGATAGACAGGAAAGAACACTGGGAGCTGACCCTTGGACATGCCTGAATAAAAAACTATTTTCCTCTAGATAAGTGAGGAAAGTGAGTACAAGAGCTGTTTTTCAAGTATCAAAAACTGTTTTCCTCTAGGTAATGAGGAAGGTTGAGTGCTGTAGTAATTAAGTAGGTTATTTAGTGCTTACAAGTGCTGATCACAAATAAGCAAATTCAAGTGCTAAAACTAAGAATCTGTATCTGGACTAAACTAGTTACAGGAAAGAGGGGAAACAAGTGCAAATGCGGACTTTTAAAGGCATTGGATAAAAAGAATATAGAAAAATACCATTGTCTCCATTTTTAAAGAACACAAACAGATAATCATCTCAAGGCAACAAACCCTGTCATGCATACATTACACACAGCACAGACTGTTCAAAAACAGTATGTCATGCAAGCCATCCATTCTCAGTAGGTATTGCAAACAGACAGCAAGCTGGAACAAAATGCCCTGCTCTCTGTGCAGTCTGCCTTAGAAATGTACAGAACTCACAGAAGTAAGTTACAATTAGTGATGTACTTCACAATGCAGTGAATAGTTCTTTACAGATCATTAGATAAATCAGCATAATGCTCTGTGGAGTGGAGTGCCACTATGTAACACATCACTGCTTTAATGCTGCACGCTTCATACCCTTGGCCAGAACTCTTTAATATTTGCCCAGCAGTATGTTACGCCGATTGCTTGTCTACTGAGCAATAACATAGGATGCACTGCTTTACTAGACCAGTGAATAAGAATTAGGGCGGTACAAGTTTGAAAGACTTGGAACGTTGCTGTAGACTAGATTTTTGATGCGTTGGATATCTTGTGACATCTGAATGATAGGGGGTACATCAGGTTGTAAGTATGTAGTGCTGAGACAACTGGGGGTGGGACATTTGGGAGCACTCTCACTGACCCACACTTGGCTGTTTCCTTTATTAATTCATTTATGTAGGTGGGCTGATGCTACCAGGGCATTCTCGAGCATTACCTAGCCTATAACTTATACAGGGCAAATTATATAAAACAAAGATGGCACATAGCACAAATGTAAAATCAAGGTTTAGTGCCATCACATTCTACAAACAAAATTAAATCTGCTGTGTACATGAAAGTAGAGAAAACATATTCCTCTAGAGCTGTCCATAGGGTTAGGGAGTTGGTGTAGAGCAGGAAATAAAGCAGGCAAAGAGGAGCAGTGATACAGTCTAAGAATACCAGACAGACAAATATTCAATTGCATGCTGACACTATGCACCCTGGGTGGCCATGGGTTGGAACATACAGCTCGTTCATCTATACATCCACATATCAGGAAAGTACAGATACCAAATTAATATGCCTGTCACAAGATATCTGGACATCTCTTCTGTCACTCAGACTGTCTGCCAGTGACTAGGTACCTGAAGTATTAGCCTAATCTCCTGTAGAGACATACATTTGAGAACCAGTGCTTCTAGATGTTTGCTGTTTGTGTTGAGTTGCTTGTGTTCTCTCATTGGTAATATGACAATCTTCTATATTGCCAAGATTTAAGAATGGCTTTGCCTTCGGATATCAACTGCTTGTTTCTCGTGAACAAGAGAGTGTTTCTCGTGAACAAGAGAGTGTTTCTCGTGAACAAGAGAGTGTTTCTCGTGAACAAGAGAGTGTTTCTCGTGAACAAGAGAGTGTTTCTCGTGAACAAGAGAGTGTTTCTCGTGAACAAGAGAGTGTTTCTCGTGAGCAAGAGAGTGTTTCTCGTGAGCAAAAGCTGTGGCTGTTCTCACTTTGGTAATGTTAGGTCAGCATTAAGAAAAGGAGTTCCTTGGTAGAACTATTATTCTAGTTTATTCACAAAAATAGCCACCGTGTTCCACCCACTACAAAAAAATAACCAGTGTACCACCTACCAAATAATGGCCAAACAACTCAAACTGTATACCTTATACAGCATGCAAAACAGCATAATAAAAAATGCAACTGAACTCAATGATAAAAGCTGAATTATTGGAAAAAAATATAGCTGACAAGCGTGGGTGCTGGAACCCTAGAGCCAGTGGGAGGGGGAGCCCTCCTCCCACTTTTACAGCTGCAAGATCTGTTGGGAAAAATTAATGAAGTGGAGTTTTCATGCTAGCATGGATTCACATGCAGAAGTTTAACTAAACCAAGTGTTCTTGCTCTCTTATTGTTCTGGTCATGCTGCCACTGTTCTGTTGGTGCTGCCAGAACCATGCTTGTAAGGGAGGTTTGTTCTTTTATTTGCAGGAGTGTGTGTGTGTCTTGCGTGGGTGTGTAAAATGCCCCCATTAGGAATACTTGGTGGTTAGTGTTACTCGCGCTCAACCAAGACCCTGAATTATCTACCCATACCACCACTTGCGATTCAGGGAGTCGAGTCCATAGCTCTCCACTTTCCAGATTGTCACAGAATATTTGGCTTATACTTTTGTCTGTTCATCTTAAGATTTGTTTTTTTCTGGCAAACCAGTGAGAACTGAATTCACTAAATAAAGTTTCAGTCTTCCTATCTTTCAGGAAACACATGGTAACACAAAACACTTTATTTTAGCAACTTTCCAAGGTTATACAAGGACTATTTAAGATGTATCCCTAGTTTTGGGCCTTTGCCCCCCTCCCCCCAAAATAATTTTGGCTTTTTCCAGATTTCTTGTGCTGTGAAGTTGAGAGATTTAGTTGATCGTCAAGTGGATTTTACAAGGAGCTAAGAGCTTCAGGGGAAGAGAAATTTAATGCTACTTATGCCAAGTTGTTTGCAATGTTAGTAGCACAACAGGTAGTATTACTTGCTTCTGATGCAGAAGTCTATAGGTACTACTCCCACAGTATGCAGATGGATCGCTGATACTGTACTGTGTTGTACTTTTAATGGGAGTGGATGCTGCAGTCCTATGAATGTCCTCCTTTGGAGGAGTTACCTAGTAACTATGAACCCATTATCAGTTTGCAATCCATTCCCCACTGTAAAATTACTAGCTTATCATTTTTTAATGTAGCATAGGCAATTTATTCTTCAAGGGCAACAGGTACTTTATTTGCAGATGAAACAATGAAATATAAAGTTGCTTGCTAGAAGCAACCTGTTCATTAGTTGCAGATCCCTTTAATGTGGAATTATCTAGCGGACTTCTGCAGAGATTATGGATTGTAATGACAGAAGTGTGAGAGTGGCCATTTATGGTTGAAATTTTCTGAAATGGGTAGTTTTGTCATTATTGATTCATATATTTTGTTTCATTGCTTACTAGAAGACTGTTCCAAACTACAAATTTAAAATGCATTCTAACAAGTGGTGCTATATTATACAAGCAATATAATTTAATGCAATCAGGAAGGTGAATCAAAGAATGTATACATGTATGCTTGCTCACAGGATGCAGGAGATCAAAACAGGGAAAGAGACCAGTCACCAATGGTGTCCCCCAGGGTTTGGTGCCGAGACTTTTTCTGTTTGGCAAATACATTTCAAAAGTAAAAAGAAATTAACTAAAGGGCTTTGTGCAACTAAGTTATGACTGCAAGCTAGGAGCAGTTATTGAATCCTCAAATGATTTCACCATCATGCAAGATTTGTCCCAAACAATAACTGGTGACAGAATCATGAATTGAAACCAAACTCAAATACATTTTCGTATTCTTTGGGAAGTCATCTACTCCAGGGAACTGCCAAATTGACAATGCCCCCCGAGAAATGACCCAGTTGTTTGGAATTTAGGAACTTGTGTGTACAGTGACCTAACGTTTGACCGATGTGCCCAGAGTCATAAGAAAGTCTTTCTATATTGCACAGCTTATAAACAAACTGCTTGCGACTAGATCTAGAGATGTTACTGTCCCCCTTTACAAAGCCCTCATTAGGACAATCATTTTGTATAATGCGTACTTTGGCATGTATCTGTCCAGACCCATGCAACAACTGGAATACCCACAGAGATACCTTACTAAAAGGATACAAGTCCTAAACAGTAGGTCTTGCATGGACCACCTCAAAGATTTATCACTATACTCCGTATCCTACAGAGTGCTTAGAGGCGACGTGTGTGGCATACAAGGCATCCTCTGACCTAATACAGACGGACCTACTGAACAATCAGCAAGTCAAATGGCATCAGAAATGCTCAGTCCAGGTACCTAAACTGAATGTTGTGGAAAGATGGATATATATCCGGAACAAACTATCCATTCAAATGAAACAAAGCTCATCCCTGTCCATATTCAAATGCAATTTGGATTTAAGGATGGGTAATAGAAAATGTACTCCAGGATTGCCCCTCATGCCACTAACGGATACAGGCAGTTCCCAAATACTGCATCCTTTACACGAGTCCCCTCAAATTATCTATAGTGTGATCACATTTATTCTCACTATGGCTAATATACAATTATAAGCCATGGGATAGATCAGACCAATCAGGAAATGTTAATTCAAGCACCAAAATGAACCTATGTCATGGTAGTAAATAATTTCTAAAAAATTGCCCTTTTTACATCACTAAGTGCCCCTGTCACCCTCCGCTCCACCAGTCTTCAACAGCTTCCAGTGCCTCTGCTGACAAGCGCACCTTCAACTCCAGGTAGAGGACCATGCTCCACACCTTTTTGCTATTCACCGAAAGCACATTTCACTGAAAATCAAAATTAGTGTGCACTTTTCACCGAAAGCACAATTCACCAAAAACACAATTTACAGAAACACATTTCACCGAAAGTTATATATGGCCTTTTCTCCACTGTAGTGCAGCCTTGGGGTTAGTATATATAGGGCGGGGGTGTGTGTGTGGGGGGGCCCCACATATTTTATGTATATATTGTCAAACAACAATTACATATATCCATGTATACAATTCAAAATATTTAAAATATGTTGGGGGCTAAACCCCACCCCCCTTACTATATATACTAACTCCAGGGTCACACTACAATGGGGAAAAGGCCATATTTAACTTCGGTGAAATGTGTTTTCGGTGAAAAGTGCTTCAGTGAATAGTAGGACACACACAAGCATACCAACTCTGACAGCCATCCCTAATGACCTATAGGGATGTGGTCCTGGTGACAAGAGTTAGAACAGTGTCCCCTGTTGGAGTTGGTGTGGGTAGAGAGGCAACTGGGGTGTATCCTACTGTTCGCTCAATGGAGGGAGATCAGAGAGGACATGTTGGGGTCAGATGTATGAAACATGGCAGCTGCAGTTAATTTTGTAATGTGTGTTTAGTCAAGCACGTTGAGGAATGCATCACCACTAGGTGGAGTTAGGGCAGTCACAGCAAGTCAGAGGGAGTAGAGATTAAGAGGAAAAAAAAGTCCTTGGCACAAAACAGCACGTTATGATTAGGCAACCTGTCTAATCTTCACCCTCCACAAGTGTGATTAACATTCCCTACCCACCCTGCCAAGACACCCCCATCTGGGGGATACTATGCATGAAGGGAAGGGTGATCAACCTCCTACAATCACAGTTCCATGTCTCCTTCCGAATTATTCACTTCCACCTTCTATGCAGCGCCACCACCTTCAAAACAAATACTGAAAAATCATCTCGACTCTTCTTGGCTATGTACCTGCTCTATAACCTAACCTCCTCTTTCTCCTTATATAACTAAACTCATTTGCTTTTTGCTACTGCTGACTGCTGATATTTTCTCCATAATTATTTTTCATCACTTGTCGATACTGGTACAATAATGCTGAATAATATCTCTTCTATGAATGTCCTCCTTTGGAGGGGGGGGGGGGGCTCAGCACTGCAGCATGACTCATCTACATATATACACTAACTCTAAGATCTTACAGACACAGGGACTAAAGGTGGAGGTGTCCAAATTCACATCAAAAAATAAATATACCTCAAGGCTGGTCAAACAGGATTATGCACTTTAGCTTCTCCATGTTCAATAACCATAGGAAAAATCCCATACCACTTCCCTGTAAGCTAAAAGGTCTCCCTCGATGACCCTGGAAATCCATATGTATTTTAGCTTACAGGAAAAATTCACCATCCAATGCCATATTCATGGGCATCTTTAATATTCTCACTATTAACTGAGAATCATGAAGGCACAGAGAATCCTGGGTTTTGTAAATAAACTCCCTGGACCGCATTATCAATATGCTGGACAAGGTGCACAGACATACTGGATGTGGTCCTCACTAACATGGGAGAGCAATGCTCACATCCTACTTTAATAGCCTCTCGAGTGGCAAGATCACAAAACAGTTTTCTTTGAAGTAAAAAGGAAACATAGAACCCCAGCTAACACTGGAATGTTCAGAAAGGCTAATTTTATTAACTTTATACTATTAAGCGATAACCTGGAAAATTGGAAGCCTCCCTAAACCCTGATAACATTACGGTCTCTGCAGAACTGTTCACAGAAACCCTATACAAGCATGTTAATAGCTGTGGAGAGGCACCTGTACGCACTATAAATAAGTACAGAACTTAAAAAAACAAGCCACCCTGGTGGATTCGCATAGGGTATATAACAGAAGGAATCATGACAAAAATTAGGAGGAGATGTAGCACCAGCAGGATAAAAGGGCTCTCAAACTAAACAATGGACTCAGAGGACAAATAACCAAAGCCAAATTTGAGGTAAATATGGCCTCTCAGGCCAAGGAAAGCCACAAGGCATTCCTTATCTATATCTGCAGTCTCAAAGGCAATACACAATTGTATGCAGGGCTCATTGTTAATACAGCCATCTATACTGAGACAGAACATATAGCAAACCTACTGGCAGACAAATTCAGCTCTAACTTTACCCCTCCCTCCTCCTCCTCTCCTCAAGAAATACCATCAAATATAAGTTCCCTGACAACCACTCTGAAACAGGCCCTCAATGCTCTCTTACGCCAAGAAAACTGCATTGATATACTCAGACAATATCCCAGGCTGCCTTCTAAACTGCATGAAACATGACCAGTCAGGCCCTCTGGAATCACTGTTTAACCATAGCCTCCAAACAGGCTTCATGCCTCATGAACGTTGAGCAGCAGCAGTCATCCCTTTGGACAAAGGCTGGCCATCTTCAGAGCCTAGAAACTACGGGCAATAAGTCTCACTAGTCTCATATGTAAAGTCATGGAAAATGGATAGAATTATTATCGAAATGATCAATACTGATATAGGAAACCTCCAGACAATGGGCCAAATCCAGTTTGGTTTCATCAAGGGCAAATCATGTCTACTCAATCTGGTTTACTTCTTAGAGAAGTTCGCCAAAGCAGTGGATGAGGGCAAAATGGTTCACACTGAGTACCTTGACCAGGCCAAGCTATTTGACACAGTACCCAACACAGACATTGTAGACAAACTGAAGAGGTTAGGTATAAACCTTTATGTTACCCAGTTGATAGGCAGCTGGCTCACAGACAGGACCCAGGAAGTAAGAATTAGGGGGTTCACCTCTACAAAGAGGTCATTCACCAATACAGTTCCTCAGGGATTAGTCCTGAACTGTTCTTTTTTGGCATCTATTACTCTGAACGTCAGGGCCTCTGGCTGACCAAATTTGCTAACAACTGCAAATTGGGAGCACTCATAGAATCTCCCACAGACACTAATGTTCTCCAGGAAGGACTAAAACAGAAAGTTATGTCAGAGCCATGAACTAAAACTAAATGCCAATAAATGCATAATAGTATCCTTCGAGAAGTCAGCCACCCTGGTAACCATCATACTGACCACATACCACCCTGGTAACCATCATACTGACCACATACCACTAAGAGTCGACCCAGTACTTAGGGACTTAGGAAAATACAGACAGTAATCTAATCTTTGACCATCACATGTCTTCAGTATTGAGGAAATCATTCTATGTTGTGTAACTCATAAACAAAGGTGTGGCATCTAGGCTCAAGGAGGTCATTGTTCCACTGCTTTCAGCCTTCATCAGACCTACCATGAAGTACAATGCCCATTTTGGTATGTACCTAACTAGGCACATCCAACAGTTTTGAAAGTCCACAGAGGTTCCTCACTAAAAGAATACAGGAATAAGTAACTTATACTAGGCAGACCACTTCAAGGCCTAATCTCTGTATTCTATCTCCTATACACTGCTGACTGGAGATTTATGCCTGGCATACAAAGCATTGTGATTCCACTCTGCATATCTCCAAAACAAACAGCATCAGAATTACACATTCTAAAAATTTCAGCAAGTCTGCTTTATATTGTGGACAACTTTTGAGAGACATCCATGTATCCCAAAGACCACTCCTTCTCTGAACGGACTTCTCATCCATGTGAAGCAGAGTTCTTCCCTGACTCAATTCAAGTATAACTTGGAGAACTGGATGGTGAAGACTAAATTCATCCCTGGTTTGGCACTTCTAATGGACACAGCCAACTGGTAAATGGTTCGTGTCCCAAGCCCTTGCTTACACTTATCAAGGGTACCAGATTTGGGGTGCATGGCTAAGATTAAAACAGCCCCACTGGTCGATGGCCTGGTATACACCTATGAACCTATGAAGATTGTTTCAGCATGATGACAAACTGACTGTTCCTCCTATTTTCTACTCACAGCCTTCACTATGTACTGCAGTTAGTGAGTTAAAGCCCACAGATTTAGTGTTCCGTGAGCAGTACATTCACACAATACTCGGTGAATGGAACTCACTGATAAGTTCTCATGGTCAGATATCACACTCCCTTTTATTTCATGCAGTTGACAGAATAGTAGTGTAATGTTTACTATGAAAATATTCTCTTTTGATCAACACTTTTGTTGTAGCTAAATATAGGCTATCCATGAGCTGGTGTAATAATATAATGTGCCCAATTCTTTCATTTATCTAGTGTAATTCATCACAGAGTGTTGAATATGAAAAATTGTTTTAGAGTCAGTAGAGGGGAAAGTGTAGAGAAACTGGTGACTAGGTTTTGTGTTGTGATGTTCTGTATAGAGATTCCTACAGAAATGGCCTCTAAGTAGTAACAGTAGAGGAGCTGTTACTCATTTTGAACAGGCCGATTAATCCCGCACCACCACATTATTGTAGGGGTCAACAAGGCCACACAGAATGGTGATCAGCTGTTAATATAATACATCAGCAGATTATAGGTTTCTAAACTATAATGTTATGGGACAATGTGAGCAGGAATAGCTGTAGAACATAAATACTACTCAACAGGAGTTCTGATCACTGGAGAGGGTGTAGGGTTCAATGTTTGTGCTGCATACAGATAAGTGAAACCACAGATGTGATTGGTACTAATATTAATACCAAGGAGTGGTAAATGGATGTGTCATGTTTCAGAATGCTACACTGTAATTAGGCCTGTTTTTCATAAGGAACCCCACTCAGGTTTTCCCCATTTCTCTGCTAAGAGTAGTGAATATTACCCCGCCGAGTTGTCCCATTTCTTCACTTTGTTCTTACTTAAGAGTAGTGAAGATTTTCCTTAAGGATGAAAAACTACATTTTATTGGTACTAGATTATATTGTACACAAATGCACATATATTATATATGTATACACACACATACATATCGTGTTGAGGCACACGTTATCAATGCTAGCATTTCAAAAATCTATTTAGTGAAAAGACATCAAAACAGTCACTGTAAAAGGAAAATGGTTTTCTTTTGCAATTGATTAATCACACCTCTACCATTACTTTCAGACAGGCTTTGAATAGTGGTAGTGTTGGTAGAAGATTTTTCTAAGGTAAGCTATGGTGTTGTAAGTGGCAGAGACATGGTTAGGGTAGCATGTATTACAAAGGATGAGCTTGGGGGGGGGAGGGGTACTGCAGTTAGCAAAACTGCAAGTTGGCACTGTGGTTCAATGAAATGAATACATGCTGCTGCAAAGCACCCAAATTGCACATAAAATGTCAGATGCCTTACAATAAGCACCACTTACAAAACTACTAATTCAGCTGCTACCCATGTACTGTAAAACCTTTAGAATCAGTGCACTTCACAATGCTACTTATCTCCGCTGAATACAATAACAAAGTACCGGCTACATGACATTTAGGAATACAGGACTGAATGCAAACAAGGCAACCCAGTATCAGATACTGACATGATTACCAGAGTAACAGACCAAATAGTACATGGGATGGAAAAGATGACAATGGCTCACCCATCCTAGAGTAGATGTTTCAAACACATCAGCTACTGCCATATCTTGCAGTAGCATCATGACAAAAAACTGTCATGAAGGAATGGTATACATACCCTGTCTGACATAGCTTTTGGTCTATAGCTTGATTAAGACACATACTATATATAGTGTCACAGAGGCATACTCACTTGTTAGTCCGGTATCCTGGTACCCGTTTAAGCACAGCACACACCAAGGTTGCAGGTGAAAGTGGTTAAGCTACTCAAATGCCCAATTCCCCAGATAGCAATGGCCAACACGACACAGAAATTCATGGCTTGTTGGTGGGGATGCAAGAAGGGATAAAATGAATTAGAAAACATGACAAAAACTTATTTCACACTTCATACATAGTGATACAAGTGCCAGTTTACAATTACTATATGCAATACTGTAATGTGCATCAAACAGTATAATGGGGTGTTCTGCTGCCTAAATGCATTAATCACCAAGCTGAAATGCTGCATTTCACCTTCTGAGGCTGTTCATTAAAATTCATGATGTACATTATTTAGCAGCTTTAAATGGCAGTGAAAGCCATAATATAGCATTCTTAATCATTCCTGCCCTATTACAGCTGTAACAAGATTGGATAGATAAGATTATGACTAAACACCACCGGAAATTGGTGAAACAAATGGTAGGAACTATACATTCACAATTCAATTCAACTGTACAAGTTTCACCCAGGTCATAAAACTAGCAGGCAACATGTTCTCATTCGGAAACAGATAACACAAATCTATAACAGACAGCTTATTGCTGCATCTGCCAGTAATGCAGTAGTCCACCATCATGAAATAATAATGTAAATTTACAATTCCCTTACATAGTTCACACAACCAAATAAATACAGCCTTCTGATACCAGTCCAAACTATCTGGTCAACAGGTAGTTTAGTTGACATGTTCAATCAACTACATTTGGTCAACTATATGGTAGTCAACAAGTGTGTGAGATTGGCACTACCCGGGTAGGAGAATATTCCCTTTCCCCAGAGACTGTGTGATCTTGGATTCAGTATATAAAATAAGCAGCCCCCCATGCACATGGTGGGGATGTTGTATGGGTTTTATTTATTTATTTATTTTTTTTTTGAAGCAATATTTGCACACATCAAGAAGCAACCTCGGTGTAGGCATACTAGGAAGTCAACCTTTCCATTTTCAATGTAAAGTGCTTTATTTTCAGGATGCTGGCATTCATGTTACTTGAACAAATGAAAGTAAATTGTATATCAAAACCATTACAATATCCCAAAGTCAAGATTACCACTAGGTACACTGGTAAATGTGCAGTCTTGATTTTATAAAATAACAAAAATATTAGTATGTAGTAAAGCATACACTACTGCTCATAATTAGTGTATACCTATATCTGTACAAATAAACAGTTCTGGTGTGATCAAAGCACTTTTTCCCCCTCTTCCCTCAAACATAATGATCATAGATGCTGAGAAACTTTGCATGCTGCTGTTTATTTCTATTGGGCGCCTGCTAATTTTATATACAGACTCAGATATCACACAGTCCCTGGGGAAAAGGAATTTTCACCTACCCGGGTACTGTCAGTCTCACTCACCTGTTGACTATCATACAGTTGACTAAATTTAGTAGATTAGACGAAGGAGAAGTAATAATATGCAGTATTTAAAGAAGCCCTGACAGGAACTACAACACAGTACAAATATTTAATAATATGTACTGTTTAACTTAAAAAGGGAAATAAAGGAAAGGAAAATGCTTCTTAAATTTCTTCAGAGAAAATGGTCCAGTCTGTCACCTGCTACAGACACAAAACTTAATAATATACTGACTGAAAATGCAAGGTGCAGAGAATATTACAACTTTATTTCAATATGCCACAATAATCACAAAGTCTGACTGAAAACAAATATTTAAAAAGTTAAAACCCATAAAAATCAAAAATATCACTCTAAAAATCATACCTAGTGGTATAAATGTCAACTCCCATCTTTCACACCAAGTGGACAAACAGTGCACAGTAGCACAAAATGTTTACATGAACTATATAAAGAGAGGTTAATAAACAAATATATATTTACCATTTAAAGAAGTATTTTCCAGCTTAAACTGTCTTCACACTACCAAAAACCAATAATGGTACCTAGCAGCCATAATTCAAACTGAAAAGAAACTGAAACCACCAGTAACAGGAAGCAGTCCTGTGATGTCATATAGTTCAGGATTTCCAATGAGCATGCTCAGTTTCAAAAGAGCAGAAAAAATAGATGTTGCTTTCTTTTTTAAGGTTGTTTGTGTAGCAATTAAAAAAAAAAACATCTGAACACATTGTTTTGTCTACAGAATGCCTAACAAAATTTAGAATACCATTATTATAGGTGATAATGTATAACAATAGAAACATCTCCTAACTGCTGGCCCCCTCAGTTATCTATGGCATGATCCCATTTATTCTTATTGGGGTTAATAATTATTATTCACCATAGGATGGTTAAGACCACCCTCTAACCAAATGGGATAGGATAATTTGAGCACAAAATGGGAAACTGGCCAGGCTTAAATGACCTGCAAGGACAGCTAGCCTAGTACTTACCCATGAACCTGTAATAATGCATCTTTAAATGAATAAATGTACTTTTATTTCTGCTAAAATGTGGGATAATTTCAGTATATTGCAGACAGTTTTTGCATAGGCAGCTGACAGGAAAACTGTGAGTGTATGAATGGGGGGGGGGGGGGGGGCTCATCCTTTTAATTCTCGAATTGGGGACAAAGTAAAAAGTACCCAGGGATAAAGATCTCAAATCAGGCTCACTTTTTAAATATTGGACATATCAACATGGAAAGATGTCAGAACAAAAAGATGTGAATTTAATATGCATTTTCTGAAGTAAAGAAGTCTGTAACTATAATGATTGTTTTTGTCATTTGAACCACAGCTAGTTCATCTGATGCTTTGTGCAGATAACCAAACTAGTGCCTCCCTCAACTCAAAGTTGAAAAAAAATACTTTTCTCCACTCTTCTAAATGTACAAAGCTACTTGCTAACACTGTCACAAGCAGTTAGCTATTACTACCACACAATGACTTCACACTATGCTCTTCAGCACTTGCCAAGCTGTAAATGCAGTATCGGCATTCATTTATGAAACCACAACATCCTTGCTACTTCATAAACAGTGCCACTGCTGCACTTCTTATGACTAGCACATAACAGTTTACACCTGGGGCAGCCACCTCCTTCACCCTGAACTTGTTTCAGCTCTGATTCTCATTAGTTAATGAATGTAATCCACCATATTTTCTGTAAAAATTGCCAATTTTAATGGAGAAAGAAAAATGTTTTGCCAAAAATCTGTGTCATCTCCGAAATTCAAAGACAGGTGGGAGGTATGGGTTAGAATCCAGTGTGAGAAACTGCATGGTTGAAGGGTAGGGCACAGAAGGTTGTGGCATTATTTGGAGCTACAGATGTGACAAGTGGAGTACTGCAGAGGTCTGGCACTGTTCTTTTTTTTTGTCTTAAACATATCTGAGAAAAAAAGAGAATGCAATGACACATAGATGGGTATAGCAGACAAACAGTCTAAGGCAGGATTTGGAAAGGCTGACCAAATTTGCATATAGCTTACAACTAACGTTCATTGCAGACAAATGCAAAGTACTTCTCATGGGCCAAATCAACCCTTGGGGTAGTGGAATATGGCACTAGAGCAGGGAAGGCATCTGTAGTTGTTGATCACACTTGAACCTGAAGACACCAGGGAAAGCATTAAAAGGCCAAGGGAGCAACAAACAGAAAGTTGTGACATAGTCCTAGAGGAACAGACTCCAGAAATAAACCAGTAATGCTCCTACTTAACTGAGCCATGTTCAGATCATATTTTGAGTACTGTGTGAAGTTCAGGAGGCCATACAAGTAAAAGGACATCAGACTACTGGAAGGAGTCCTGTAGAAAAAGGAAAGGATATGACCAGAGACTAGAAACCAGATGAGATGACGGAATATGATGGGGTTTCACAAGAGTATATCAAGAAGATGTGAGGTGGACATCATGAAAAGGAAGGAGAGAGGAAGAAGGAGGAGACTATGGAAGCATACTGTGGAGACTAACTGGATTTCAGAAAGTACTTTTTCACAAAGAAGGTTGTGGACCCATGCAATATACTGCTGGGCAGAACGGAAGTTGTGGTGTCCATGGAGACTATCAAAAGGGCATGGGACAGGTTGATAATGGGTGAAAAAGTAGTGTAAAGGATGAGGAATGTAGAATGTTAAGTTTAATTAAAGGGCAAGATGTATAGTTTTTTAGTCTCTTTCTGCCATCAAGCAAATGTAATGTAACGTATATTAATTTATAACCTAGTTTGCAAACTGTAAAGTTTTACCTTCTAATCTGAGGTTTAAGGCTGGCTTTGAGTAGTCAAACAGCTCTGAGGTAGATAAGTTACAACAAGGAATGTTGTTTTAACTTCTGTCTAGCCTCAAAGTTATCTTGTATTCATAAAATGCGTTCCTGTTAAAACAATGCCCCTACCAAGTGACAAAGTATTTGTGTATGTCTAACATACAACAACCTGTATATAAGGAAAATACAGATGTGTAAGAACTTACCATAACACTAGATGTGCTGAACACTATTACAGTATTCCAATACTGTTGGAATTATCTCACCAAGGTAACCTGTTGACTGGCTAGGGTACCAAAGCAATAAAACCTTCCATATCATCGTACATCAAATGTATGACCTAAGCCCATAGGTGTAAGGATACATAAGCAGAAGTATGAGTGTAAGATCCCCAGACTATCTAAGCCAGGAAACCTGGAAACACCAGAAGAAAATAACTAGCAAAAAGAATTTAGGTCAGCTGAGAGGAAGGGAACATTAAAAAGTCGGGGAAGGTGAGTGGGAAGTAATACTGCAACAGTGATCACTAGGACATATATTGTTATGGTAAGTTCTTTCACAGCTGTACTATGTCCTTCCTTAGATCACTGTTACAGAATTCCAAAACTGTTGAGGGATTCCCAAAGCTTATCAATTAGAAAATGTGGATGGCTCATGAACAGGGGAGCACTCAATCAGTCCAAATAGCACAGACATAACATGAGAAGCTCTAGATCTAAAGCATCTGCACGGTTTTCTGAAAGTGTGCACAGATGACCAAGTGGATGCCTCTGAAATAGGTTTCTAATCAATTCCTTTGTAAAAGGCTTCAGAGAAAGAAAATGCTCTAGTGGAATGGGCTTTAACTGTACAGAATAAAGATGTACCATGATGGGAGTAACAAAAGGAGATGGACTCAGAAATCAAAATGTCAGTTGCTTGCTTGGAGACAGGATTACCCAACTTGGAATCCTGGAAGGAAAGAAACAGTTGATCCATCTTTTAATGTCTTTAGTCTTATCCAAATAGACTCTAAAGTTCCATGTGTGCAACCAAGGAGTGTAAAAGTCTTTCACCCTTGTTTTGAAGGTTTGGAAAGAATTAAGAAGATTAATAGCCTTGTTGAGAGACAACCACTTTCTGCATGCAGAAAGGATTGACCCTCAGAGACACCCTTTTCCTTATGGAAAAGAATGACGGGAGGATAGGCCATTAGGGCTTGAAGCTCAGAAACCCTTCTTAGAAGTAAGGGCTACTGGCAAAATGGTTTTCCAAGTACATAAGTTTAGAAATGTAGAAGTTCCTGGTTAAAAAGGTGGCTGAGTGAGCTTTTCCAAGACAAAATTAAGGTCATAAGGAGGGAGAATAGCTCTTTTAATTGGATTCAAATGAAGGATGACCTTTAGAAACTGTTTTACCTCAATTCTGGAAAGTAGAGGAAGCTCAAGAGCACACATGCAGAAATGTCAGTTAATTGTGTCTTGATAGAGGAATAGGCTAGACCAGTTAGTAAGAGCTCAGATGAGTATGAAGGTATAATGGGAATCCCTCCTTGTAAGGAATTTTCTTTGTTTTTGTTACACCATATAGAAAATCTTTTCCATTTGTATATATATATATATATATATATATATATATATATATGATTTTCTATTGGTAGGTTTTCTTTCCACCTGAAGAACCTGTAGCACATCATCAGAACTTTGCTGAAAGGGATTAAAATTCTATCATACACAATGTCAGGTTGAGAGCTAGTATTCTGAGATGAAGCAGAGAACCCTTTCTCTGAGTGAGTAATTCCACTCTGTATGGTAACCTGTGGTGATGACCCTTGGCTAGATAACAATGAAAGGAGTAACCACTGCTGTCTGGGCCAAAAGAGAGTCAATATCAAGATCTTTGATCTGTCCCTTTGGATCTCTAACAGAATCTTTGGGATTAGGGGAAGTGGAGGGAAAACATAAAGGAACTGTCTCTCCTAAGAAAAAGAGATGGAGGCTTTCCTCCAGGCCTAGAGACAAGGATCCTGAACAAATCAGCTGAGCTGTCTATTATGAGTGGAGGCAAGTGTCTGTGGGGTACTCAGTTTGTGGACTATTTAGGAAGACCTCCCTATTCAACATCAATTTGTGAAGGTTTTCCAGGGTCCTGCATAATGACTCTGTAAGAACATTGTCATGGAAAGGAGTGTAAATTGCTTGTAGGGACAGATTTGCTTTTACAGCTTGGTCCAAATCCAAAACAGCCAGTTTTCAGAGTTTTTAGGACTTTGTCCCCCCCTGTTTGTTAATATAACATGACTGCTGTGTTGTCAGGGAATATCATGTGGTGGCCTGGACTCCACATGTGAGAAAATACATGTCCTCATCTCTTTCACATTGATGTGTTTCTTTGATACCTGGGTAGTGAAGTGATAAATATTTGCTTAAAATCTTGCAAGATTTTACACTTCTCTTGCAATGATTTGAATAGGTCTGTGGCAGTGGGACCAAACAGAAAATCTGTGTAGAGAAGAGAGTTTAATAGCTTAGCTTAGCTTTAATATCTTCTGGGAGGAACTGAGAACAAAGTTATGCAAAACTGCATGTAACAGATACAGTAGCAGCCATCCTGGAAGAAACTTCCACTACATTTAATGGCATGTCTGAACACCTGTGTAGCCTGGCCCAACACAGAAAAAGCCTGTTGCTTAGTTTCAAAATCCTTAAGGCAAGTTAAAGTCTTGCTCAATTCACCAAGAATAGACAACAGATACCATGGAATTTGTGATGGATAATTCAATGCACTGAAGCCTAGAGTGGCAGAAGTGTAAACTTTCTTTCCCTGGCTGTCCATGCTCAACTGTCTCTGTCTGAAGATAAAACATTGGCAGCAGGTTAAAAAGTTGTAAGGCTTGTCCATAGAGAAACAAGCAATATGTCCTATGCAGACCACCTCCAGACCCTATCCCTATATTCTGTCTCCTACAGGCTTTTGAGGAGAGATTTATGCCTGGCATACAGGGCATTGTCAGACCCCACCCTGATGGACCTCTTGCATAGCCAAAAAATAAACAGTACCAGAATTGCCCATTCTAAAGACTTAAATCTTGCCTGTGATATAAATAGGACCTGCTGGAGAAATAGGTATGTATCCCAGAGACTACCCCGTCTATGGAACAGGCTCCCCATCCATGTGAAACAGAATTCCTCCCTAACCCAATTCAAGTGCAACTTGGACAATTGGATTGATAACCAGAAATTCTTCCATGGTTTGGCACATAAAACCTGTAAATAGTTCATCTCCTAGGCCTATGCTTACACTTATCAAGGGTGTCAGAACTTGTCAGAGAGTTGGGATGCATGGCTAGGTTTAAAAAGGCCCTTGTGGTCAATAGCCTAGTAAACACCAATGAACGTATAAAACACAAAAGGGCCCACCAAATGATTTTTTATAAAAAAAGAAAATAAATCCTCTGGCACTTTGGAAAACATATCAAACCTCTTAGGGACCAAGGGCTGATAATCAGGAGAAGTAGAAGAGGATGCTAATGCATCTAGAAAGGCCTCCAAAATTGGAGGGACAGGATATGGTGTAGAAACTCCTACCTCTAACAAGTTGTACTTTTTCTTCTGCGCACCAGAACGTTTTCTAGATTCCCATTCAAATGCTGCAACATTTTTGTGATGGTTTCTTCAGAGGAAATTTCTTCAACAGGAGATACTATCCAGCCTGGAGAATGATTTTGAGATGAATAAGTGAAACAGTGTTCACCCGAATCAGAGTGTTCATCTGCCACAGAAGAAGACATGTTGTCTCTTCTACAAAGGGGTAGGAAAAGACTAAGCAGAAAGAAAGAAATGAGGCTTGAGAGACAAAGTACCTTGTATAGGCCCTGTGAAAATTCAATCCATTCCTTTTCTAAAGATGTCTGAGAAGGAGAAACATTTTTTCTTTTGTTTCTTTTTCTCAGGTGTAACATCTGCTTTCACATAGTGTGGTGGATCAGAACCCTGACGGTCCTCAGTCAAGGATCCAGGTACCTCTTTCTTAACTATGATTTGAGCTATGCTCTCTGGTCTCTCTAAAATACTGAGTCTTGGTTCCCCCTTCTCAACTGTATTGGTATGATCATCCATATTGGATGTATGAGGATCAGACACCATACTAGCTCTAGTGGGGGTGGTAGAGGGAACCTGAGAAGTCAATGGGCATACCATGGGTTCCAGCATCACTTCAACAGGTGCATCCAAGTACAACTGAGCAGACAATAGCTCAGGCCTAGGCCTTTTAAATTGCTTTTTGGTGTGAGCAGGATGCTGGATGCCATTTGTGGACTGGGTGATGTGCTTCAAACTCTGGGTCTCTAAATATGTGTTCAACAGGCAAAGACATGTACATAGAGTTTTTGAAACAAAAAACTGCCAAATCTGACAATTCTTATAGTCATGTTCATCCCAAAGACAAAACAGGCACAGGGAGTAGAGATCCTTATAAGGAATCTGCTTACCACAATTGCACTTTCCTCTCTTAGCTGATATCTAACAATTTAAACACCAAATTTTAAGGACAAAAGGGAATATTCCCAAATGGGGCATTTATCTGAATAAGTGAAGAGAGAGGTAACACCAATAACCATATGAACAAATAGACCTAGAGGTGGGAAAACTGTGTTTGGATTGGCGGCATGACCATTTCAGGATCTTATTCTCATATGTCCACTTATGTACCCATATGCCGACAGGCGTAGCTCAAGCATTGGACATATGACCATATGGAAGGTCTTTTGGCTTGGGTACGCCAGCCATATGGCAGTTTACTTCAACAAAATATACCCAACAGTACTGGAATACTGCAACAGTAATCTAAGGAAGGATATCATCTTGGCAAGAGTAACAAAAATCAGATTTTAAACATGGTATCATGAAAATGACGATGAGGCCAGGCAACTAAGCTGCATAAAACTCAAATTAAGGTCATTTTATTATTCTAATACATTAGTTTTATTTCAAAATAGTTACCAGTGTCTGAATGACAACCATATTACACAAAAAGTTGAAAACATATTTTTAAGGAATAACTTCAAAGGAAGAGACAGAAAATAAAAGGGATGTAGAGTGTATTGTATGAGGTCACAGACAATATTTGGTCTTTAATAAGAGAATATTATAAGAAACATCTGTCTAGAGATAAAAAGCCTACCCATTTGTATCCATGGCTGCAATACACATAAATTAGAGCCACAGTGGAACTCCTAGTTAGTAAGATTTAGCAGTCTTGCAGCTGTATTAAGCATATCAACCAATGAAAGATTAACTGCACTGCTATCACATGTGGCTGGAGACAACCTTTGTCAAATATATGAGACTATATCAAATAGATATAGCAAATACACAGATGAGCAAGAACAGATGTAGAAGCATTTTCAGCCAAAAGTAAAATTCAGAATTTGAATTTCAAGTCAGAAGTACAGTACAGGAAGAATATGAAACAACTTGCACATACAATAAGCCCATAATTTTGATCAATATTTTGTACCATTTCAATGTTTTCTACTTCTTACTCAAGCCCTGGCTATAATAATCACATGAAACATTCTAGAAGTAATCTTAAATGTATTGCCAACATTGCAAGGATTAAATGTTGACAATAGCAGTGTCAGTGGTGCAATAGTTAGCACACATTTGCCTTTCTTACATGAAGACAAGAAGGCTATGGGTTCTATTCCCTTTCGAGGTAATTGGATTATTAATACTGCAGTCTAGCATTAGGAGGGTGCAGCAGTCCTGTGTGAGTCGTCCTTCGGATGAGTAAGTGTGGCCCCATCTGCTTGAGCTGGTGGTAGCTCAGGTGGATGTAAAGGTTCCCATGGAACCTATTGAAAAGTGTATGGAAAATTCTCTGATGGCCTGGCTAAATTTCCAGTAGTAGTAGAAATAGCACCTCAGCTCCCCTAAAAAAGTGGCCACTAGCCTAGTGGAACTAACTCAGTCAAGAAAAGGATAAATAAAATGTTATAGTTTGGTACTGTCTGAACATTTACTCTTACTCCTTTATTCATCTTATGGGAGAGCATGATGATTTGTTCGTCTTGGAGTTTACAGAAGCAAACTAATTTTCAGAGGAGTGGTAGTGGCATGCAATACATTCTTAAAAAACCTTCAAACAGTAATCATTTTACCAATTTTCAAGGGGTTTTATTTATAAAATGTTGGTCTAGAGCCCACTGATCCTTAGGGCACAACTTGGTCCATCTATTAACCCTTTCCTGTCTCTGTCCCATTAATTTCTGCATGTCACATCACCCCTTATGGGGACTTCCCCTTTATAGACTGGAAACTACATTGTATAAGACCTGTCTTTTCAGGGAGCCTATGTCACAAATATAGTTTAGATCAACCTCTGGTTTGCTGACCCACATTTGTTGACAACACAGATGGTCAATAGCTGGGTTGGGGAATATTACACTTCCTCTGGGATTCTGGGATTTCAGAGATGGAATAAATAATTAGTAGGGAGTGTGGGGTTCCAGCCCTCTGCATGGGGAGGGGGGCAGGAGTGCATGCTCCATGCAAAAACATTGTTTTTTGAATTTACATAGTCAGAGGAATAACGTTGGAGCAAGCACAGAAGTATGTCAAAGTATGCTACTCAGCATTAGTGAGATGATGACTTTTCACCATTTAAATCTAAATTTATATATTTATAGATTTATAAGATTGATCAATCTATATATGTGTATATGTTTGTGTGTGTGTGTGTGCGTGTGTGTGTGTGTGTGTGTGTGTGTGTGTGTGTGTGAGTGTATATGTATATATATATATATATATATATATATATATATATATATATATATATATGTATATATGTAATGTATATCATAATTTCACAGCAGCTTTAATTTTAAGGTGAGGTACTATCACTGCAGTTAATGTGCTAGGTGACCTTCTTCCTTTAGCAGTTCAGGAAAGGCTCTTATTAAATGTTTAATGACTCCTTACTCTTTCACCTTAAGTGTGTGCTTTTAAGTGTACATAGTCTATAATGTGTGTGGTGAGAGACAAAAGCTAATGCTTAAGGCTGGCATCATACAGCATACCAAGATTTTATTTTATGTCCTGACGTCCAGAACATACAGACATGCATGATCTGCAGGATCAACAGCATAAGACATGATATTGATATCTCCTGTCATGTTCCAGAGAATGTCTCTTAGGCTGAAATTCTCCACGCCATCCCCTTATTATGAGACGACAGATTCCAAACAGTTGACAAACCTCCCCATATTTTTGCTTAGCCTTTGTCAGCTAAAGTATTGCTTGGTTCCTTGCCAGTGCACCACTGGGCCAGAATTTATTTTTTTTTTTGTCAGGGTATTATAATCTTTGTGATTGTTAATCTGTTCTACAATGTGCTAATTGTAAATCATTTAGGAGTATAGGCTACAGAGGTGAAAACGTGTTTCTAACCATTACAACAATTCAGTAAAAGTTGGAGTAAAAGTCTTCACATGGAAGACAATAAGAAAGGTGAAGTTCACAGCAAAGGTAGGAACTGTCAGAGAATTAATGATAAAGTGGAAAAGGTATACCCAACAATATGAATCACCTGCTCTCGAGAAAATATGTTATGTGTGCAGAAAGGATGCCACACTTTGTCAAAAGATAGGAAATGACCACTGTTCTGAAAACATGAACACATTTTGGTAACTGAAAATGGCACACCTTGGAGGTATGGACAAGATACCTTAATGCATGTAAGAGTCAAATCTTAATTTAGGCATAAAATGTCATAGAAAGTGTTTTTTCAACCAGTGTGCAGAGGTGGTTCAACAACACAGAAAAAGATATAAAAGTATGTCATCTGAACTAATATTTATGTAAATTCACTATTTATTAAAGAAATATCTGTTCAATTAATTTATCAGGATAATTTCATAAGAATGGTTTCATAAAGGTGGTATGCAGTGCATAGGACTAGTGCACAGATAGAAGTCCACAACAGAGCCATAGGTAATTTAAAGACTGACAGGTTTGGTGCCAATAAATGAAGAATGCTGCATTGCATCACAGAAACATATGACAAACAGCAACAATCCAGATGAAAGTGTTCATGTGTGTTTGTGTGTGTGTGTGTGTGTGTGTGTGTGTGTGTGTGCACGCGCGCACAGGCACAGACAGACATGCAGTATTATCCCATGCTGTACAGACACACCTTTGGCCAAAGATGCCCGACAGTGAATCCCTTGCAATCAGTGATTTTCATTATCATTAATAAATGTATACACACCATCAACTTGCATAGGAAGTCAGAACAGTCAGTTAATACAAAGTATCACTAACACCACCTGATACATATTCTTCTAACTGCATACTCAAACTTAATCCCAACGCTTCTCCTGCCATACAGCATATGATTGTAACAGTGTACACCTCTCTGGTCAAGCTGGTGGCATATAGAGGTCAAGCCCTGACTACAATCTAGCTGACCTGGGTTCAATTAGAGGCTCGGTTAAGGAAGAACACTGAAGAGAAGAATGGGCATGTCCAGATAGGGGCAGGCAATTATATGGGCATTCCCCATGATTATCCCTGGTGGAAGCAGGGGACATCGTGAGATGGGGGTGTGGTCCAAAGAGGAGAATAGAGCAGTGAATATGACTGAGCTACCACAGAGACAGGCCAATACACCACACATCCTCATTATACTCCCATCCCTCAAACACAGCTGTGGACACTGATAGGAAAGGGGAGTAACAGGATAGGTAATTAAGAAAAAGAAACCCCAGCTGAAAATGATGGCCACACCACTAAGGTTTCCTTAGGTTCTTTATTGACCCCATTTATGTCAGAGACATCAGGGAGAAAGGAGAAGCTGGTAGGCCTGGTGATGGATATGGGACACGGGGTAGAAGGCTATAAGATGACATAGGGAAGAGTAGAACATGCTAAAAAATTGTTTATTTTACTAGTAATTAACTGCCACCAAAGATGGTGACAAAACAGTGTAGTTTTGGATTAGCTGTACCTATTCTAGTAGTCATTTGCCATTACACAGAAATGTATGCCACATACATTTTGCTGTACATGTATGGATGTTTCATTCCTCAGTACAGCCAGCAACAAGTGCGCATATCACTGTCAGTTGGTGTTGCACTGGTAGTGCGAGTATGTGTGTGTGTGTGTGTGTGTGTGTGTGTGTGTGTGTGTGTGTGTGTGTGTGTGTGTGTGTGTGTATGCCTGCTTTCAAAGCATGACACCCAATGTCTGTTGTTGCCCCATGTACACTGCAGTGCAGCCTTTATACAATGCTTGCTCTATGTGTGTGGCTCCATGCTGATTAGCATATGCTCACTAAGTTCCCACAGTATACAGCCTGCATCAGCTGTGCACTGTGAACCTTCCTTATCTATCAACTCTGTGCAGCACACAGATCACCATGCATTACTTCATACTATGTAGAACAATGTGTTGCTGCGGTACTTCCAGTAATGTGTGTGCTATTATTGTATACAATAGATTGCACACTAGTCACACTCAACATGTTGTTCTCAGGTACATTGGGTGCCTGCAGGTGATTAAACAATTCAGTCAATTCAGTCAGTCCCCATCCTGCAACCTTAAAAACCTAGACCATTCAACACCTACATTACTGGCCCCTCAAAAAAAAATTCCAATCCATGGGGCACTGCTTATCTCTACTAGACCCTAAACTTTGGCAGTCTATCCCACCCCATTTTAAAGAGATATACCCTTACCAAAACCTCATTTACAACAAAAAAAACATCAACAGAAAATGTCTAAATGCCAGTGTCATATCTCCTACCATATAACCTAGCTCCATAGGTTCACAGGTGTTTACTAGGCTAACGGCCCTGGAGCCTATATAAACCTAGCCCAAGAAGATTCCCTGGAATCATGGTGCCCAAAGCTAGTTCCCAGTGCCCCTGTCAAGCAAGGCCACTGAAGCGATCCCTGGGGTGAACTTCCTATTGCCCATTCACTTTTCAAGATTTCTCTTAAAGAGGGCCAGTGAAGTGCTCTGCTTGACGTGAATGGGAAGTTTGTTCCAGAGTATGGGAAGTCTCTGGGCTAGAAACCTGTCCCTCCAGCAAGTTCTGTTTATTGTGGTAATGAGGTTTAGGTCCCTGGAGCGTGGCATGGAGGGATTGGGATTTCTTTAGGTGTAGCATATCTAGTGGCTCTGGGTCAGACATGGCTTTGTTGGTCAAGCAGAGATCGCCTCTAAGTAGGCGATAAGAGACAGAGTATAGCTGGAGTTTTTTTGAGTCTGTCCATATAGGGCATGTGTCTAAGTTCTACGATCCTCTTAGTGATGTATTTTTGTGGCCTTTCCAGTTGCTGTAGGTGTCTAGTGAGGTGCATTCCAAATGAGGTGTTGTATTCTATAATAGGTTTAATTAGGGACGAGTAGAGAGGGATAATCCACCATAATATAACCTACATTTTACCATCCCGCTCATCTCAACCACAACCCTTTCACTGCATAGTTTACTCAACTGTCTCTAGAATTGTATCATACATAATTTTATGTATATGTGTGTGTGTGTGTGTGCGTGTGTGTGTGTGTGTGTGTGTGTGTGTGTGTGTGTGTGTGTGTGTGTGCATATATATATATATATATATATATATATATATATATATATATGTGTGTGTGTGTGTGTGTGTGTGTTACTCTATGTATATGTATATATATATATATATATATATATGTATATATAAAATATTGTTTGCCTTTCAGCTTTTGCCGGTTAGGGGTCGCCACAGTGGAACTCCGGTCCGCTAATGATTGGCAGTAGATTTTTACGGTGCCAAGTTGCCAGCTCGACACCCAACCTTCAATGAAGGCACGCCCATTCACGCATGTCTTTCAGAATGCCACTCGACCGTGGGGAGGACATGCAGACTCCACACAGAAGGCACTCCCCGCACTCCAGCCGAGAATCGAACGGGAGAACCTCTTGCTGTGAGGCAACAACGCTACATATAATATATATTTATATACAACTGCAGACATCATAAAAGTTCTTTGTTACCCTCACCTTCAGTAGCCAGTTCAGGGAAACTGTAAATATAATTAAACCAAGGAAGGTCTGGAGATAATACCTGAGCCAAGGTGGACTTCTCAGAAAATTGTTTCACTGGAATTAGCAACATAGAATCATACCTTCATAAAATTAATTATAAATCTTATACATTACTAAAAGAAAAATGCTTTCAGCTTTTCAAATAATAATACTACACCAAAGTTCTACAAACATTAAAAATGCAGAAACAGTTTGTAAAGTGGTTCACACAGCCATCTGACTCAGTATTACAGTGGGATGGAACGCTGAATGTAGCCTTGGTAACCAGAAGATCTATTAGTGGATCATGTCAGTGGGGAAGCTTTTCAGGAGATGGGACAGAGTACCAAGTTGGTAACTCCTGGCGGAAGTGGATGGGCCTACATTAAGGGGTGGCACTGGGTTGCTGGCCAAATGTTTAGTCCCACATCACTAGCCTAATGAATGACATATGCCTCTCAAAGAGGCACTTAACACATTATTTAAACAGAAATGGAGAAAAGGGGGAACAATGTTCACATGTTGCCCAGCACATCAGGCCAAGAAGAACCTGCTGACCAGCACTGGTCAAGGAAGACAGGAATAGCAGACAAATGTAAGCCTTTATGGATGATTATACTCCGTTTCAACACCCCCCACTCCCCCATGTTGGTTACTCAGGATGGTTAGAAAGGGAACAGTAAAGGGCTTATTAGGGAAGGGTAACTGGCAAAATAATCAAGGCAGTACAGGGCAAAACTTTGTTCTTGTCATTCACAGTGACGATAACACAATAGATGGCTAAAATGTTTATTATAATTGTACTAATTATCAATAAAATATAAATTGCAGTATCTGTAGGATTACCGGCACTTTATTAACAAGACAATTACTTCAGTTAGCGCTTTCATCTCCCTTTACTCTCAGAGACTTCTTCAGACTAAAAGTTATTGTTCATTACATACATTAAATACCCATTCTTGGGATACATCACCCAACTACAACCAATCTAAGTTAAGAAGCCTAGTCACATGATAAAATAGGCTAAATTAGAGAAATAAAACTTCTACAAAAATTCTAAAAAAGTCAGTGCTTTAACCCTTTTATTTTTACATACATAACAAATTCCTCTCTATTAAAGAGACCAGGGAAAAAACATACATTTAATTTAATTTGCCAACAGTACTCTAGCCATCCCAGCTCTTCCTCAGTGTTAATAATATTCTTGGTGTTGCTCAATGCTTCTAATATTAAACATTTCAAGTTAACTTTGCATTTACTTTTTTTATAGTGTTTACACATAGCATTTTTTTCATCTCCATTGGCAATAGCATACTTATGCTCATAAATTCGTCTGGTGAGCTCCCTGGTAGTTCTTACCACATAAAAAGCATGACAATCCATGCACATTAATAAATAAACTACATTTTTACTCTTACATGAAAAGCTTCCTGGTATTTTAACTACATAGTTTCCCACTTCAATTTCCCTAGAGTCAGTATACAAATAATTGCACATATTACAGTTGAAACACTTATTCATTCCTTTTTTACCTTCAACTTGTATTTTTCTATTCAGTTTACTTTGAAAGAAATCTTTGTAATTATTAGTTCTCTTTTGTACAAACCTGGGCCCTGTACCTATCTTTTTAATAATTTCATTATTCGCTTTGAAAATACCCCAATTTCTACTAATAATACTTTTTATATCTTTAGAATCAACACTATTTTGCCCTGCTAGTGCTGTCTTATGTGTATATTCTCTTCTTTTTGTATTATCACATTTGGATAGTTTTCTTTCATCTATTTCTTTCTCTAACAACTTATTCATATCCTTGTTAGGATACCCTCTACATTCCATTCTTTTACAGAAATTTTCAGCTTCTTTTCCGAAAACATTATCATCTTTAGTAAGATTGCTTATCCTTTTTAACTGGCCTTTAACAATGTTAGATTCTGTTTTCTTGGGATGGAGACTAGAATAATGTAAGTACATGTTGTTCTGAAAATCTTTCTTATAAATCTTAGATATCAACCTATTGTCTTCCTTATAAATAGTACAATCTAAATAGTTAATTCTGTGCATGTTATAATTATGAGTAAGTTTAAATATGAACATACATTATTAATATATTTCAGGAAATCATTCAAGATATCAATAGGCCCTCTCCAAATTAAAAAAAAATCATCAATAAAGCAAATCATCTTTAATATATATTCATTATATTTACTACTGATGATGTTAGCTGTCTCCCAACCTTGCATAAATACATTGGCATAACTGGGAGCTAAAGCTGCTCCCATAGCCACTCCATTGATTTGAACATACAATTGTTCATATAACTCCAAATAGTTGTAACTTAATACCAGATCAATCATTTCCATAAGCAATCCTACCGTATCAGAAGAGAACATTGTAGATCTTAAAAGTACAATTCTGACTGTTTCCATACCATCTATATTAGGAATCATAGTATAGAGGGAATTAATCTCCATTGTAACTAACACATCATGTGACTAGACTTTTTCTTTAATTTAGCCTATTTTATCATGCAACTAGGCTTCTTAACTTAGATTGGATGTTGTTAGGTGATGTATCTCAAGAATGGGTATTTAATGTATGTAATGAACAATGAATTTTAGTCTGAAGATGTCTTTGAGAGTGAAGGGAGACGAAAGGGCTAACTGAAGTCATTGTCTTGTTAATAAAGTGCCGGTAATCCTACAGATACTGCAATTTATTTTTTATTCTGTTTTCTGACAGTTATTTGCTTTTTGCTGTGCTGCTTTTTGCTAATTTTTTAGGAGTTGCAGTTTGTATCTGTATGGAGAACCAAGCCCTCCCAGGAACTAGCTTCACGGCTCTACCAACTGGGTGTATGCTGAATGACACACCCACTGGGTCATTTATAGTTAATCCTGAAGGTACTAGCAGTGTTTTAGCTGGGTGTCAAAGGAGGGTGAGCCTGAATGGAAATTCAAGTGAAGAGATTTTGAACGGATGTCTTGCTACACCTTTTAATCCGTTCAACACCATCAACAATAGTGTAACAGTGCCTGTGAATATAGTAGTTAACCGTGATGAACTGTTTAAGAACCTGGAAAATTATCTTGTGTCACTCAAATACTTGCAATGGGACAACTTATTTTTTGAAAACTGTTTACTGAATCAACAGGTCCCAAAGGGACTTAGAGTAATTAAATTGCCTGCTGGCAATGATCTTCCCAATAATCTGGTAGATAAATGGCTTGAGATAAATCAAAGAGCCAGTCTGCAATACATGGAAGTATTACGTGAGTTCAATAATGCTAAACTTGAGCCTATTACTGAAAATGTGAAAAAGAACTATGCGAGACTTAAGTGACTTCTAATGATAATTTTGCCAGAAAAATGTATTTAATTTAAGATAATTTAATTAAACTCAATGATACTTTAAGCCAAAGAAATGTCAAAAAATTCTTGAGAGACAAGAATGACTATACAGGGGGTGTGGCCTCAGCATATGGGTTGAAACTGCATAGTGCAAATAGAGCTAGCGCGATGACCAAAGATGCTACTCTAAGAAGTGAAAAGGAAGCAAACTCACTAAGAAGGTCGGAGAGACTACATAGCAAGCCTGGAAATCAGGGTGCTACGAGCTGAAATGAGACAGCAAAAGTGAATGAGAAACAACATGTTTCATCAACAAAAAATGCTGAACAAGTAGTCAGACCCAAAGTGAAGGGGGCGAATGCCTGCACCAACTCAGCTTACATTAAGGAAATAGTCATCCCAACAACGAATGCCAACAAGTGGTCAAAGAATATCAGAGGGTTAATAACCAGGAGAAAACATGGGCTCAAGTAACAGCAAGTGGCAGGAATGGATTATCACCCTGATTATCTTTTTTTACCCCTTCAACAACTACAAGCTTAAAATCATGTGTAGGAAATTTAGCCACATGTTTATACAGAGCATTATTCATGTTTACATTTTTCAAATCTCTATTATGCTCATATATTGTTTCTTTTAGCCTCCGTGTAGTTTTGCCAATGTAAAAATAATTATATTGTGAACATAATGCAGCATAAACCACCCCAAATGAGTTGCAGTTAAAACTACCTTTGGATCTAATAGTCATGTGATTAATTCTAACTTTATCAGTGTTAAGAGCAAAATTACACCGAGAACAAAATCCGCATTTCCTAGTGACTGTCTTACTACTGGTGACACAAAGGTTGTCATTCATTTCCAGCAGGGTTTTAAAAGTAAAACCTCTTCTAAACACAATATGGGTTTTTTCCCCCACCTTTTTCACCACACCCTCTTGTCCATAAAACACTAGCCGATTTGTTAGCAAAATGTTAGAAATGTTAAGATGGTCAACAGAATACCTAGTGACAAAAGAGCAAGTGAAGTCAGTGTGGGTCTTATATTCAGACAGTCTTAAATCTAACTGCACATTCCTTGTTGAGCTGTTGAGTAAGGGCAGAAAAAATACCACTATCCCTCTTAGGGGTGGTCCTTGGGCAGATTTGTTAGAGTTTAAAGAGTTGTGTTGGCAAATTAGACTAAATGCACCCACACCCCCTGGCCTTAATGATAGTCTTAGTATAGTTAGTTACTTAAGACTACGTTCCTTTTCCATATAATTCTTCGACAATAAATTTTTATTGTGTGTTTTTTATTTGATAATTTTTATGTTACTTTAAAATGTGTATTAGATTTTTATTGTTGTATACATTTGTTAGTTAGCAGTGAGCTACAACACTTTCTACGAGGTGTGAGCGTGTACTATTTTGAATAGGGTAAATAGGCTTTGACAGTTTATTTCGAGGATTATTTTTTTGAATGATGTCATTTGTAATCACTGTTTTATTGGCTCTTGAAGTCATATGCTATTTTTGAAAAAGGTATTTAATACAATTGTAAAGGTTTTTATTCATTCTGATGAAGTCTAGAGTTATATACAGATGAAAGCGCTAAATTAAAAGGTTTCCCTGAGTAACTTGGTTCATGCTGGTGCTTTTCCTGCCTTTTTGATTTCTTTCTTTCTTTCTTTGGTTCTTAGTTTCTTGTGGTGGTTGTTGTCAGGTGAGCCTAGGATGGAGTTTCCGCCACATACCATTACCCTAGGAGAGGACCCAGTTGAGAATATTTTGCTTTTAACCCAACTCATTCAACAGTTTTTACAGCAAGGAGCGGGAGCTAACAGTCATGGATGTAACCGTCACTCTGATGTTTCACAGTCTGGAAGTATAACTCCAGGACAACATGGAGTTAGTGCCTCGGTTATGGATTTCTCTGGTAATACACAGACCTTCAACAGTTCTTGGTCTCTTTCCAATGTTAACCCTTATAATGACAATCAAAATTTTAATGTACTTTTGTGGCTTAACAAGGACTTAGCCTTCAATGCTAATGTTGTTCATGAAGCCCGGTCTTTCAATCAGTCTTTGTTACTGTTTGAAAACAAGATGGTCAAGTGTAGGAAACAACAGCTTGAGAATGCCTACTTTGTTGAATACATTAAAGGCACGTTTGTACCAAAAGGGTTAAGGCACTGGAAATACCCTACTGGTCTTATTGCGGACTCACCTTTGTATCATGAATTAACTAGTCTATTTGACAGACAAGGGTGTGAGTTGATGGACATTTTAATAAAACAATGTATAAACCATTGATTCCCTGCAATGTGAACTTATTGACTTGGACAAAGCTTTGCATAATGACCTACTGTTTGATAGTTTGTTTCCAGCATACAGGAACGTTTTTGACAAACTTGATAAAATATCAGGGGATATAAAAGCTAGGAAAGAGAAAAAACTGGAGCGAGACAAAAAGGCTTACACCTCAGGACTTGCCTATCTAAAACCGTCTACCAATTTACTGTCACACCCATATAATTCCGATTCCACCAATGGTGTTATTGAAGACTCGGGAGAATCTACAAATGATTCAACCAACCAGGTCGCTTTAGGGCGGGACCCTCCAAGAAGGTCAGAGAGAATCTGCAACCAGAACTGCCAGGTCTCAAAGGAATTATCAACGTCCTGGTTATGAACAGGAGCAACATCAGGGTTTGAGGAGGCAGATATACAGGCAGAATTAAGTGTTGATTTCCAGAACACTCATGAAGTGAACTTCCCAGGCATAAATATGGATTATCCAACTTGTATTTTCAACACAAATGTGACTTTGTAGTTTACAATTTTTTTTTCGCAAAGTTTTGATTGCCTAGTAGCTGAACATTTTAGTAAAGGGTTCGATTTTGTACCCGATGGGCATTCCAACATTATTGAACTTATTTTGGATTTAAAAATATTTGTCAGCTATTTAAATTTTAAATGTTTGTTTGACAATGGTTTGCACAGTGTGAATACTATTGGGTTGCATAGAAGGAGTTTGTTCAACTCTTCTGTCCTTAATTACTTACTATTATTTGATAAAATGTGCAATTTTGATTTTAGGTATTTAATTAACTCTACTACAAGTATTTTTGAAAATCATTTATCTGTAAGTGAAAAGAATTTGCTTATGGAACTATGCAAAGACAGGTCAATTTGGGTAATGAAGCCCGATAAGGGGGAGGAGTGGTGATCATGTCCAAACATGACTACATTAACAGAATGAACGTTTTATTACTGAATGAGTCACAATATGACGAAGTGTCTTTAAATTTTGTTAACATCTTTTACCATAAAATAGATCTGGTCCTAAAAGTAATGGAAGACCAGAGCCAGTTAGGGCATGACACCATAGATTTTCTTTCAACCAAATGCCCCAAGGTACTGACTATATTCAGAATTCTGAAGATACGTAAGGATAAAACCGACCCTCCTATGAGACCCATAGTTAGTGCAAGAGGTTCCAGAATACATTTTTTAGGCAAATATATAGATTTTGTTCTTAAGCATGTTTTAAAAGATGAGAGCCACATTTGTGTTGACGCATGGCATTTCTTAAAAAAGCTTAACAACCTTGAGTTTGATGAACAAGCTATTTTTTTTTTACCATTGATGTTGTCAATTTATTTGTGATCCCCCACGATGTGGGGATTGATTGGTTTGAAGAATTTCTTTATCAAACACTTTTTTTTTTCAGTAATGATCAGGTAGCAGTTTTAGTTATTTTATGGAAACAATTTTAAAGAATAATTTTGTTTTTTTGTGAGGGGGGAATATTTCCTACAGAAGACAGGTGTAGCTATAGAGGCAACTTGTGCCCCCATTTTTACTAACATTATTATGCTCATGTTGGAAAATAAATTTTTATTTTCTTCTCCATTTAAGAATATGTGGAAACTTTATTTTCGTTATATAGATGATTTGTTTTTTTTTTTTTTTGTAGAAAGGGGATTGTAATGAAGTTGCCGAATTTGTAACTTTTATCAACAACATTAGCGATTTTTTGAAATTTTCGTTTAACTACAACTATGAAGCCATCAGTTATTTAGATGTTTATGTTAAGAAAGATTTTAAGAGGCAACAATTCATTAGTGACCTATTTAGAAAGCCTACCTATTGTAACAGCCTTTTGCACTACAGTAGCTGTCGTCCTGTGCATGTTAAGGTAGGCATTGTAAAAGGTCAGTTTGTGAGAATTGCATGGATGTTAACTAGGGAAGTTGACTTTCAATTGCAATTTGAAGCACTTAAGAAAATGTTCAAGGCCAGAGGCGACACGTTAGAGCTGGTGAGCAAAGTTATTTCTGAGGTATGCTCTAAGAAGGATAGTGGTAATTTTCTGCCCTTACTCAACAACTCAACAAGCAATGTAGAGGTAGATTTAAGACTGTCTGAATATAAGACCCACACTGATTTCACTTGCTCTCTTGTCACTAGATATTCTGTTGACGATCCTAACATTTATAACATTTTGCTAAAAAATTGGCAAGTGTTTTGCGGACAAGAGGGCATGCTGGAAAAGGTGGGGGGAAACCCCATATTGTGTTTAGAAGGGGTTTTACTTTTAAAACCCTGCTGGAAATGAATGACAACCTTTGTGTCACCAGTAGTAAGACAGTCACTAGGAAATGTGGATTTTGTTCTTGGTGTAATTTTGTTCTTAACACTGATAAAGTTAGAATTAACCACATGGCTATTAGATCCAAAGGTAGTTTTAACTGCAACTCATTTGGGATGGTCTATGCTGCATTATGTTCACAAGGTAACTGTTTTTACATTAGCAAAACTACACGGAGGCTAAAAAAAGAATATATGAGCATAATGGTGATTTGAAAATTTTTAACATGAATAATGCTCTGTATAAACATGTGGCTAAATTTCCTACACATGATTTTTAAATTTGTAGTTGTAGAAGGGGTAAAAAAAGATAACTGGAGTGGTCCTTGGGCAGATTTGTTAGAGTTTAAAGAGTTGCATTGGCAAATTAGACTAAATGCACAAACACCCCCTGGCCTTAATGATAGTCTTAATATAGTTAGTTACTTAAGACTACGTTCCTTTTCCGTATGATTCTTCAACAATAATTTTTTATTGTGTGTTTTTTATTTGATAATGTTTATGTTACTTTAAAATGTGTATTAGATTTTTATTGTTGTATACATTTGTTAGTTATCAGTGAGCTACAACACTTTATACGAGGTGTGAGTATGTAGTAATTTGAATAGGGTGAATAGGCTTTGACAGTTTATTTCAAGGATTGTTTCTTTTGAATCATGTCATTTGTAATCACTGTTTTATTGGCTCCTGAAGTCATATGATATTTTTTGAAAAAGGTATTTTAATACAATTGTAAAGGTTTTTTATTCATTCTGATGAAGTCTAGAGTTATATGCAGACAAAAGCGCTAAATTAAAAGGTTTTCCTGAGTAACTTGGTTTGTGCTGGTGCTTTTCCTGGCCTTTTGATTTATTTAGTGTTTCTTTGGTTCTTAATTACCTATGTTTAGAGGGAGGTCATGGGGACAAGCCATATTATACATCTGGGTATATAAATCTAAAGTATAAGATTATGGATAATAAAGTGAGGCATTTATGCTAATAAATGTTGTGTAAATAGCAAAGTTAAGGTATTCCAATACATTTATTTGTGCGGTATTCCTCCAAAAAGGTGTGATAATGAATCAAATTGCAAAGTCAATAAAATGCTTTATGTCATAAAATGTAAACAAAGAGTGAATGAATCATATAAAAATTATATCTTGATAGTAGATAAACAGGTGTTACTGAGTTCAGAGAACTTAAAGGCTGTTATTTAGTTCATTGGTATGTACACAGGGCATATTGCATTTACTGAGAACTCTTTAAATGTGACAATATATGAAGCTCAAGGTAAAGTGATAACACACTTTTGACATTTAAAAAAAATAGCTATATAAGGTTTACCTGCAGTAGATACAGCAAAACCTAGTCATCCATATTCATTAAAGTATCTGTACCATCAGAATATCTTCTGTAGTTGACAGAATCAAGTCACTGATGAACATTTAAATTCTCAGTGGGAGGGAGGGCTGTTAGATGCAGGGGTTTCAGGTATGCGGCCAGGATCAGTGGTACTACGTTTAATATAAAAGAGAATGATTTGGCCAGTATACCAGGAAGAAGGAAGGTAGAATCCAAGCACCATGTAGGATACTATTATAAATAATGCCCAGGAAGACAATGGAAAAGTCCCCCTTTCTGTGATAAGCAGGGAAAGATGCATCTACCTCTGGACCCAAGTGATGCCCACATTTTTGAATGCAAGGCTAGGTAGATGCATTTCAGCACAAATACACACAAGCAGACATGTGTGCATGCATGTGCACAGATATACACACACACACACGCACCATCCACACGCGCACACACACACACACACACACACACACACACACACACACACACACACACACACACACACACACACACACACACAGCACACTGCACACGGCACACACACAACACACACACAACACACACACACACACACACACACACACACACACACACACACACACACACAGACATTTCTACTCTATTTGATGTACAGGCCATACAACTAATCTGATGGAGGTGGGGGCAACAAAAATGATGGATATTATAAAATCTCAACTTTATCTGTATAAAATGCATTTTCCTGGCCTAGACAAAGTAGAAAAAATGTTTTGAAAAGAAGAAGATTAATTATATAAGCTAAACAAAATGAAGACTCAATCAAACCTTACAAAGAAACGTCTTTACGGAAATTCATGGAAAAGAATATGACTAACAGAGGGATGGCGTAATAAATTAACATTACCTAGGCCAAATACATGAAAGCACAATAGATGTTATGCGCCTCCATTGGCGCACTCTTATTACCTAAGAATGAGAGAGATGCATAAATGCTTTAACTAATAGTATTTCTTAAGTACTGTTTACCTGCATGCACTGGTAATATGATTTTGGCCTACTGTACATTTTAGAACACATTAGTGTTTGTATTATGTGTTAAATTGCCTCATGTCTGACTCTTACTTGGCAAGGGTCTGAAAAAGATGACAGTCCACTCATTTATCAAGTTAGCATAAAATGATGGTCTTGAATAGTAACATTGATGAGCCCCATTAATAACAAACATGCATAGAAAGTTCAGTCCTGCCAAGTAGAGGAGAAATAACAGATACTTCATTTCATTTCAGTCCTATCTCAGACCAATGACTACATGGTAAAAGCTTTGGCCACATCAGTATAGAGGTTTATGATAAATGATCAAAGATATTTCATTTCTTTGCTCAGAAGACATCCTTTTTTTAACAAAGTAATCCCACTGGACAAGCAACTCAGGGGCACTTTTGAAAGAATCAAACCCAGAAATACAACATGGAACATAAAATCATCTGATCAAAATCGATCTACTTGCCCAACATGCCCTTTTTTCTACTGTAGTGTGATCCTGGAGTTGGTTATATATAGTTAGGGGTATGCGGGGGTTGCAGCCCGTTGCATTGATGGGTGTGGGGGGCATAGCTTCCCACCTAAGTGGGTTTTATTTACTTCAGTGTGTATTTAGTTTAAGTTTGGGCAAGTTTTACTTACCCTGGGAAAGCTTCGGTGTTTGGGTATGTCAAGTTTCGGTATTTTCAGTCTCAAAAATGAAGGTTGGTGTTCTGATCTTTGTTTTTTTTTAAGTAGATTCAATCAAAACACAGCTTAAGAGGTCTGTTTTATATGATATCTTGTAAATAAAATTATACTTCTTATTACTGAAAACCCAGCCAGAATATTTTATAGTGCTTCCTAAAGTGTGCTTGTGGTATAAAAGCAGGGAAAAACTGTCTACAGTTTGCAACACAAACTAAAATTGCATTTTCTGTCATTGAAACACAGACTTCATCAGAACAACTCACAATAGTATGTTAATTGTTAACTGTTAACCTGTTATAAAGTTTAAAAACAAGTTGCATGACAACCTAAAAAGCAGCAGACAGCTGATGGTCTGTTTTAATGAGTATGAGAACACTTAACAGTAAATACTATTTTACCTTCAACTACAACCCAGTGTTCAGCATTTTATTTTATGTTTGTTATTAGTAATGGAAAAACACCACACTGGAGGCAAAAATAATGTTGTAAGCGCTTTCGTTTACTAGAATAAGTAAACTTCTTCAGACATTTCTAAACAAAAACCATGTTCTTAAATACAAACAGAATAATGACATCATTTCCTAAAACAACCGCCCCACCTCAATTTAAAGCACCAAAACATTCCTCTTAAAAAATCCTTGTTCTGTTAAAATGTTAATAAACTTTACCCTAAATGTAAACAAAACATTAAGGTAGACTTTTCAGTAAAACAGTGTATATATGTATAAATATTTACCTGTTCTACCTAAGTAAAGCTTTTCATTTTAAAACACTCTTTATAGAAATAACATCATTTAAACCTGGCGGAACAAGGGCATTTAATTTCAACTGCCATAAAACTTCTTTCTCTTCAAGTTTCAGACTAGTTGGGCCACCTCTTCTATTTTCAGATATTTTTTCAATGATCAAAAATTAAAATTCATGTTCAGGAAACAGTAAAATATGCCTGGCCAAAGCGTTGTTAATATTTCCTTTCTCAATGTTCATATATTTTGTTCTTAAGCGGTCTATCGGTTTTCCCAATGTAAAAGGCAGAACATTTTAAACATGAACCTAGATAGACTACTCCCCTTCTGTTACAACTATATTTGCCATTGATATAATATTTCTTACCCCTCACTATAAAGGAGTTTCCTACCTTAATATACTTGCACCAGCGACAGTTTTCACATTTAAACATCCCACAATGTGGACGGTGACACTCAGAATTGTTACATTCCAATAAGGCTTTTAAATTCTTTCCCCTTCTAAAAACAACCTGAGGGCAGTCACCAACATGTTTACTAACCAATTGGTCTTCAACCAAAAACACCAATTTTTAAAAATGATTGATTTCAAAAACAGGGCATCTAAGGAGAAGGTAGTAATAAAACTCAGTCTACCTATATCCCCACCAACAGAATTAACCTGTTGAATAAAACCAATATCCCCTTAGGGTTATACAATGGTGGTAGATTAGAAGTAGTTCCCAAATTATTTGGCATGTTGGTTACAAACCTAGCAGCTATGTTAACTTCTTTTATTTCCAAAATTGGTTTAAATAGGCCACAAGACCTTTTGTTGAACACCTCCTGAATAAGGTCCTCAACCAACCTATCCGGGTACCCACGCTTAACAAACATATCTTTCAATAGACTGCATTCCTCCAAAAACTCATTCTCCAAAGTCACCATCCTAGCAGCCCTGACAAGTTGCCCCTTAACAACACCCCTCTTCTGATGAAAAGGGTGGGAACTGGAGAAATGTAAAAATGCATTAGAATACATGGGTTTCCTAAACACCCTAGAGATAAAACAATTCCTAGCAGGGCTTTTAATTAGTTCTACGTCCAAAAAAGAAATACGTTCTGTTTGAAATTCCCATGTAAATTTGAGGAATTTGGTAAATCTGTTTTAGGAAATGATGTAATTATTCTGTTTGTATTTAAGAACATGTTTTTTGTTTAGAAATGTCTGAAGAAGTTTACTTATTCTTGTAAACGAAAGCGCTTACAACATTATTTTTGCCTCCAGTGTGGTGTTTTTCCATCTTTTTTTTTTTTTTTCTGGTGTTTTCTTATTGAGTCTGTTTTTTGTTATTAGTAATGTTTACACCTTATCTCTAAGTCTTTTCACTTTTTTCTTTGGTGTTGAGTTCATTGTGGCATCGTCTACCACCTGACATATATCCTGAATTATTTAGTGGCTCTGTAGCAGTGGATACAACACTGACTGGTGATTTGATGATGCTTATTAAACAGCCATCACAATTTTATTGTGAGAACTGAAGAAAACAGCAGTTTCTATTTGAAGGGGTCTAAAAATCGATTAACAGTACTAACAGTGATCTTCAGCACAATCATTCTAATCACCCCTTGACCAGTATTTTGAATATGAGTCAGGATCAACAGAGTTGCCTGTGCTTGACAGCTGGTTTTATCATCCATTTCTTTTAACAAACCTGCAACATGTACATAGAACAGTTTGTTCACTGTATTAAAACATTTTGAGAAAGAATTATCAATGTGTAGAACTCTTCAGCTGGATAATCTATACTTTCTTAAATGTGTCAGATACAAACAAGTCCCTAAGAGGTTAAGACTGTAGAAATTTCCGAATGGTATGGAAGCAAATTCCATTATACATCAGGATATGTTATTAGATCTGTCTGACAGAATGGACTGTGAATTTATGGCCTTTTTAATGTAGCAAATAATAAATTAACAGATAGATGACTTATGATTGACATTTTATAGATCTGAATATACAATAATTTTTAATAGAGTTGATAAATGTGCCAGCTAAGTGAAGGCATATAAGGGGAAAAAAACTTTTAAGTGTCAAAAAGAGTATTATGAAAAGATTGCCTGTCCAACATCTAAATCTTGCAGTAAGCAGCCTAACAATAATAATTTTATGTACTCAGTTTCAACCCCCCCCCCCACACCCCCCAGAATGCCTCTAATAAAAAGTTCTTCTGGCAGATTAATTTGATTTTTGGGGTAATCCACCTTTAGTTAATAAAATTCATCAAACCAGATTAAATACCCAGTTACTAATTACAACATCAGATATTTCACCAATCAAAAGAGATGTCTTCTGACATCTTCAGGAAGACCCAGGAGCAACAGAGATCACGTTCGCAATATGAGGAGATGAATTTGACCTGAAGAACACATAATGTTTTTGATGCAGACAATGGCAGTTCAGCTTTTTCAATTACAGAAATTTGGAGGTTTCTCCACTTTATCTTTCTTGTTTAAAAGTGGTTTCTCTTTTGTTCCTGTATCAAGGTTAAATGTAGTTGGCCTTTTGGTAGAACTGAGGTTATTCACTAAAAAAACTGAATTTGGGACTTTTTTTCAATCAAGACAGTGACATACAGTTTGAAAAGGGCAATTGTTTACAAAGGCATAGTATTTTAAGCCCTCCTATGTAACCAACTGTCAGCTTGTCCGAATGTTTGTGTGAAGCTAATATTAGATGCATAGCTAATGAAAAACCCCAATGGATTGCCAACTAGCTCATAGATAGGAAACAGGAAAGCAACATGGGAGAAGTTACCTCCACAAATAGACCAGTCACGAGTGGAGTCCCACAGAGTTCGTAGCTGGTACCTCCACTGTTTGGCATTTACTTCTCTGAAGAAAAAAACAATAGCATAGGACTCTAGTCACTGAAGCCCCAAATTACTTAGCCGACCTGCAGAAAGTTTTGTCCCAAATAAATAACTGGTGCCAAAATCTTGGACTAAAACTAAATATCAAAAAATGTATTACTGTATCCTTTGGGAAGTCATCTGCCCCAGAGAACTACCAATTTAACAATACACCCCTACGAGCTGACCCAGTTGTTCAGGGTTTGGGAACTTGTGTGGACAATGACTTAAATTTCAACCAACATGTGTCCATTGTCATAAGAAAGTCCTTATATAGTCCACAACTTACTAACGGTTTGTGTCTAGATCTAGGGATGTCATTGTCCCTTTTTATTCATCCCTCATTAGATCAATCATTAAATATAATGCTCCCTTTGGCATGTGTCTGTCCAGACACATGCAACAACTGAAACAACCACAGAGATGCCTTACTACAAGAATACAATGCCTACACAACTTGGGCAGACTCAATGCCTTGTCACTATTCTCAGTAACCTATAGACTTATTCTCAGTAATCTATAGACTGCTAAGAGGTGACCTGTTTCTAGCATACAAGACATCCTCTGACCCATTGTTAATGGATTTACTGCAAATTAAGAAGTCAAATGGCATGAGAAATACTCAGTCTAGGGATCTAAACCTCAACAGAATGGCTTGGAGGGACAGGTTTATCTTGCATAGGATATTGCTGCTCTGCAACAGACTCCTTACCCATGTAAACAAAGCTCAAAATTATCCATAATTTTTTTGTTTTGTTTTTTTTTTTTTTTTTGTGCAGTCTTGGGTCCTGCAGTAGCATGCTACAACTGCTCTCTGTCCATTTAAGTGTTTCAGTGCTTTTAAGTGTTTTTTTAAAGTCTTTAACATTAGTGAAGACATATAACAATGTGTTAAGTTACTTTCTTTAAGTAACTAGTAAGTACGCCCTCTCAAACTCGAGAGAGTTGTGTCTTTTTAACGCTAAGTCTCTTGGAGGGCTGCTCTTCACAATGACTGACTGTAGCTGGAGGTGGGAAGGATACTGACATAACATGACTGGAATTCAGAAGTTTTTCTTTTTTTTTTTAGTGGATTAAACTACAGAGAGGATAAGAAGTAGTGAGCCAAGTTACTACAAGGAATAATAGTCTCAGAACCAAGAAAAAGCACCCCCTCAGAATTGGGGAAGGTCTGGTTCCAGAAATAGTGGACTGTGGGTGGTAGAAGGTCATATATTCAGGTGACTTGACATGAAATCAGACAGTGTCTGGAGCAGGAAATCTATAAAGTAACACAGCTGAATTTTAAGTTGGTACTGGAGAGTAGGAATGCAAAAAGGACAACACAGTAGGAAATTTTAAAGGGTAACTGTGTAACTGGGCTTCCTGGCAACCAGACTTCTATTGAAGTAATGCGACAGGAAACATGACTGTGTTGGATTGTAGGATTCTAAAAAGGTAACATGGCAGGAAGTTCCTTCGATGTTTGTGAGTAGGAAAGTAATAAGGCAGCACAGCAGTGAATTTAAATAGTTTTACTATGTAAATGGTCTTCCTATAGATAGTAATTGCACTCTAAGCAGCTGTGTGCAACAACAACAACAATGATGAAGGGTTGTGTTGGGAGATGGAAGGACTCAAAGGCTGGGGTTGCCAGTATTTCAGACAGGCCACTTGTGTACAAAACTATCTACTTGAGCTGAGAGCAAAGGCCGCTGTGCACGACATCATCAAGTTGGACATCCTTATGGACGTACCGTGGGAACTAAGACGGAGATGGAGGAGGGGATGCCATGGAGGAATGAAATGATGTGGTAAACAGAAGGTAGGTAATGGACAACAGCAAGGCAATAGGGAGGCAATGAGAAGAAGGTACAAGCCGTACCGCCCCTCTGTGGTCATGGGCAATGTGAGATCGCTTGACAACAAGATGGATGAGCTCATAGGGCTTGTCAAAAACAAATGAGATGGCTGCATGAGCATATACTTGATATGGCAGTAGATATTGATGGCTTCAAGTGTGCAAGGGCAGGTAGAAATTTGGGCTAGAAGTAGGAAGAGCAAAGTGGGGGGGGGGCTTGTGATTTTTCATCAATAAGCATTGGTGCCACCCTGGATACATAGTAATGGAAGAACAGATCTGCAGCCCAGACATTGAGTTATTAACAATGGGGCTACATCCATACTATATGCCCAGAGATTTCTCACATGCCTTTACTATTGCAGTCTACATCCCGCCCTCAGCCATTGCTATGACAGCATATGACATCATCCATTTGGTCTCTGCTAGTCTCCTGACAAATCATCCAGATATCTTGTCCTCATCTCCAGGGACTTCAACCATGTCTCCCTAAACAGAACACTCAGTACTTTCTCCAAGTTTGTCAACTGACCCACCAGGAAGAACAGAACACTGGAACTAATGTATGTGAATGTTAAAGAAGCGTACAGTTGTACAGCCATCCCACTGCTAGGAAAATCACAGCACAACCTGGCACACCTTCTCCCCCTCTATATGCCACTGGTTAAGAGGCAGCCAGCCACCAGCAGGAAGGTCAGGAAGTGGAGGATGGAAGCCAAAGCAACCCTTCAGGGCTGCTTTGAGACCATGGACTGGAATGCCGTCTGTGAGCCTCATGGGGAAGACATCAATAGCCTCACTGACTGCATCAATGAATACATCAACCTCTGTGTGGAAACCACTGTACCCTTAAAAATCTATATGCTGCATCCCAAACAAAAAGCCATGGATCACCAAGGATATCAGTGCCCTCCTGAATAAGAAAAAGAGAGCATTCAAGTCCAGAAACAGGGGTGCAGTGAAAAGGGCACAGAAACAGCTGGCTGAGGAGATTAAGGAGGGGAAGGACAGGCACAGGAGGAAGTAAAAAAAATGCAACAGTGCAACAGTAAAGAAGTATGGAGGGAGATTAAGACCATTACTGGCTATAAGTCTGGCAGCCGTGGGGCAGAGGGAAGTAAAGACAGAGCCATTGAGTTTAACATGTTCTATAATAGGAATGATAGCACGCACCAGACAAACATGTGATGTGGTCCCCACTTGCAAAGGGAAGATGCCCTCCTGGATAGCAAAATGCATACCTTGTTTGCCTCCCCTCCAGTCCCTACTATTCAACACAGGGGAGGGAAAATACACAATTACATTCGGACCACATGGCACAAACAACAAACGCCCACATTCCCACCTCAGCTGGCAAAGCAGAGGCTAGCAGTTCAACTATCATCCTATCAGAGGACCAGGTGATCAGAGAACTAAGAAGACTTTGCTCTACAAAAGCAGTGGAGCCTGATGGCATTAACACGTGGGTACTAAAGACCTGTACCTTGCAGCTTGGAGTGGTGCTACTCAGAATCTTCAACTTGAGCCTCAGTACTGATAGGGTACCTGTGTTCCAGAAAACATCCTGCCTGATTCAGGTGCCAAAGAAAGCATGCCCCGGGATACTTCAGATTACAGGCCTGGGCACTCATGTCACATTGCATAAAAGTCCTTGAGAGGCTGGTCTTGAGAGTACTTCACCCCAAGGTCAGGTCAGAACTAGACCCCCTTCAATTTGCATACCAGGAGAAGATAGGGGTCAAACATGCCATTATCCACTTTATGCATAGAGCATACAGTGACTTGGACAAACCAGGAGAATCCCTCAGAATCATTTTCTTCAACTTCTCAAGTGCCTTTAACACCATCCAATCAGACAGGCTGGAGTGTAAACTGTCAGTGATGAATGTGGATGCTCCCTTAGATTCATGGATCCTGGATTATCTGACCGATAGTTTCCAATGTGTGTGACTGCAGGGTTGTGTGTCTCACACAATGCTATGTAGCACTGTAGCACTGCAGGGGACAGTTTTATTACCTTTCCTTTTCACCCTGTATACCACAGACTTCAGCTATAACACTAAGTACTGTCATCTGCAAAAATTCTCAGATGACTCGGTCATAGTAGGAAGTATCAGGCATAAAGAGCAGGAGGAATATAGCAGGGTGGTGGACAGCTTTGTGAGCTGGTGTGAGAATAATCAGTTGCAGCTGAACATCAGTAAAATAAAGGAGCTGGTAGTAGATCGAGGGAGATCATGATCTTGTCCCCAATGACTTCTCTTTCAATTAAGGGGGTTGAAGTAGAGATTGTTCAGGACTACAAGTATATGGGGATGCACCTGGACAGTAAGCTAGACTGATCCAAAAACTCACAGGTGGCATTTAAAAGGGTCAGAGTAGGCTGCACTTACTACAAAGACTCAATCCTTTGCATTCAGCAAAACTATGCTGCTGCTGTTCTGAGACTGTAGTGGCCAATGCTCTCTTCTTCTCAGTGATGTGCTGGGGTAGTAGTATAAAGAAGGCTGAGGCAAACAGACTCAATAAATTGATAAGGAAGGCTAGCACAGTAGTTGGAGAAGAACTGGACACCCTCCAAACCATGGCTATGAGAAGCACGTTAGCACGACGAAAGTCCATCATAGAAAATATTAACCACACATTCAACCGAGTGGTGGCTGGACAGAGAAGTTCGTTTAGCAGGAGACTGACAAGCATAAAGTCCTCCACTGAACATCACAGGAAATCTTTCCTGGCCACAGACATCAGACTCTGTAACACCTCCTACCATCTTACCACCACCTCCACTGCTGAACGATACCACATGGTGCAATGTTAATCTCTTACCCATGTTTTTTTCTTTTTTCTCATACTTTTTATCTTGCTTTTATCTCTCTTTTTTCAGTGCAATATTAATTATCAATGCAATTATCCTTTGTGCAATATGCTATACCTTAGTTATAAGTATTGTAATGTGCAATACCCCATATCCTAGTGTGAGTGGAAATTAATATGAAAGGCTCCCCCTTTCATGTCAATACTATATGTAGTATCAAACTCGTTTAATACATTGGCTATGGTCAACAGTGTACCTATGTCAGGCGTTGCTGTTATATATGTGGGGGTAACATAACTGCGTATAGTATCTGTCATATTTAATTATGTAGCTTATGTCTTTGGTCTGTGTTTGTGTCTATGTTTATCTGTGCAGTTGTCACATAAGCAATTTCCTGTGGGATCAATAAAGTATTTCTGATTCTGATTCTGAAGTGCAACTTGGCTCAATGGATGGGAAATAGAAAATTTACCCCAGGACTGCTTTCCTTGCTACTTATAGACAGAAGCAGCTCCTAAATGTTTTATTTATGCATGGGTCCCTTCAAACTGTCTATGATATGATCCCAGTTATTCTCACTAAGGATAATATATAATTATTGACCATGGGATGGGTAAGGCTAATCTAGTACCAAATGGGCTAGGTAATTCAAGCACCAAAAGAAAGTTGGCTAGGCTTAAAATGGACCACAACAGCAGATAGCCTAGTACTTACCTATGAACCTATATGAACCTGTTATAGATATTTCATCAGTTAATGACAGGACGTTATTATATGATTTTTTACTAATGACAGGTTAATCTGGGTTAAGAAACTGATAAAAGGGGGAGGGTTAGTATTAATAGATTCCATTGATTATTCTAGAAAAATGCTTTCTATTTTGACTGACCTGGATTTCTATGAGCAAGTTTCTAGAACATGAATCTTTATTGCTTATAATGGAATTGATGTTACATTGCTTTTATTATGGGAGGTGGTTTCTGTTGATTTATATTATTTCATTCATATGAAAGATGAAATTATTCCTACCATTTGCAGGATACCTAATGTCCACAAGGACCATACTAATCCACCTTTTTCTCCTATTGTAGCAATGGCAGTATCCAAAACAGGTTCTTTGGTTATGTTTGTAGATAATACATTAAAATATTTTTATTTATTTATCCTTTTGTTAACCGAGGTTGGTCACACTAGGCTAATGGCCTCTTTCCAGGAGAAACTCTAGGTGGTATTTATTCTTCTAGAAGAAATTTGGCCAGGGCGTCGTGGAACTTCCCCTACTCTTGGTACTCAGGGGAAGAGTTTATGTGTTACACATCTTGACTTCCTGTTTCTTGTCCAGGCATGGAGGAACAGGGAGAAAACACGGCTGATTCAGCTTTTGCTGAAACTGGAGTGAAAGTTGCTGAAAATGTATTTGAAATGGTAGAATCGCTACAAGATTTTTTTCTGATGATGTGGGTGCAGAAAAAATAGTGACACTGGAGGAAAGGGAGATTGTAGCTGAAACAGAAATTTTATCAGAGGAAAACTTTCAGAGGAGATTGTTTGAAGGTGAGACAGTTACATCCGAAAAATGCATAATTACAACCCTCCAACCGGGGGTGGGGGTGAGGGGTGGGGTGTGGGATGATTATTTGGAAGAAATGGTAAATTAAAGTGAGTCAGAAAATGGAGCAGCAATTTCATAGAGTGACATCATGGAAAAAATAGAAGACGAAAAAGGAAAAGAAGAAAATGTGCCAGAAAAAGTTCCAGAGACAAAAACTTATGCACAAACCACTGGAGAAGGAACAAAGAATAAAGAAGAAATAAAAGAAACAAAAAAGAAGCATACAGTATGTGTGAGCAGTAATGTGAGCAGTAAAAAAGAAGAAAGTTTGGATGGGTATGCGGTTTGGGAATCTGTCATAGCACCTCTGGGTGTCAAAACAAAAGAGGCAAGAGCATTTATTGTAATTAATAAAGGCATGTTTTGTGACTTGATATTTTAGGTTGGGAAGGCCATGGAAATTTTTCTGGGTGCATATGAACAAAATAAAAATATTTATCCATGATCAGAATATGTAGTACAAGCTTTTTACAGACAAAAAAAGAGTAATGATCCAGTTTAGAATTGATGTTGAAGCAAAAGAACTGAAAGAACACTTGTTAACTATATGTAAAGAAGTAATGGACACTGCAAAAATATATGATGAAAGAGGACTATGGACTAGGGGATGGGAATGTGGAGTAATACTGAAAATAAAAATGATAATGTTATGCATGTATCTAATATTACTAATGTTCATGGTAATAGGGGTTTTGTGAAATACAGGGATGAACCAAAGACTTGTTTTTTTTTTTTTTTTTTTTTTTGTGGAAAAATTATCATTTAATCAATGAATATGATAAAAAAAGATGTTATTTATGTGGTAAAACAGGGTATAATGCAAAAAAGTGTGATTTAAAGTGCAGAAAATTGTGGCAATACTGGTCATTCATGGCTAAAATGTGAAATGAATGTGGAACAAAATAAAAATGAAGTTACACAGGAGAAAGATATAAAAGAATGTGTTATACAATAAATTTGATAAAAAGATGTGACTGATAAAGAGGTTATACATGAAGCTGAAGAAAATAACAAGAAAAAAGAAACAGAGGAGACAAGTGAGGAAGAAGCTGACAGGCATACAGTAAGAAATAAAAATAATTTGATAGGGAAAAGAGTTTAAGAAAGGAAAAGAAAATTCAAAAATATAATGCTTAGAGAAAATAAGAAAGGAAAGGGGTAAAATGTTATTATACTAACTGTTCTTAAAAGCTGAAAATATTAGCTTTAAATGTAAACAGTATGATAAATCTTAAGAGGAGACTACGTATATTACAATGGTGTACTGCATTAGATGCACATATTATTGTTTTAGAAGATATGAGATCATTAACAGAGGAAGAAAAAACAAAAACTGAAAAACTTTGGAGTGGTGTGGCAGTTTGGAACATGTGGAAAGAAATGTGCTTGGGCACATGTATATTATGTCAAGAAATAATTAAAATATTAGATGTAACCATACTGGAACTAGGACACATTATGGTAATAGACATGAGATGGAAAATATGTATATAGAATTATAGCTTTATATGCATGTGCAACAAAAAAGAGAGAGAAATGATGTTTAAAAATTGTTCTTGAATATGTTTGTGTAAATGTTGACATTATAGTGGTTGGTGATTTTAATTGTAATTTAAGAAACAATAAGAGCAATTCTGATGTTAAAGTGGTTAAAGAAATTATGAGATGTGGAAATTTAAGTGTATGTGAGAATAACCACTGGACCCAGAAAAGGAATGAAATTAGGACAAACAAAAATATTTTTTTAATATCAGATAGTGTAAAAGTTAAAGAAAAAGTAATTAAGCATGTTGGATTTTCAGATCATGTGGCTATATTGGTTAAAGTATAGGAAAATGAAGAATATATAATAATAGGAAAAGGAAAAAGAGAATTAATGAAAAGAAATTAGATTTTGAATAAAAAATAATTTATGGAATTAAGGGAAAATCATATGAATATGAGAGAGTTTTATGAGAATTGGACTGTTTGGTGGGTTAATTTTAAAGAGAAATATAAAAAAGTTTTTTAGAATATATATAAGGAAGAAAAGAAAAAGTGATATAAGATATTAAGTCAAGAAACATTCAGACACTTATTAGAGAAGAACATTTCCTTTTATGAAAAAGAAAGAGAAATATATAAAATGAATCAAATTAAAATTAACAACTTGTTATATAAACAAAAATATTGTCTACAAGAAAAGAAAGAAGAGGTAGCACCATAGTTGAGTAAAATAAGGAAAAATAAGATAATTAAAAAATAAGGAAGGTAAGCAAATAAGACAGCAAGAAGAAATATGCAAAATAATTAAAGAATATGTATTGGAATTATTTGTTAAAAGAGAAGACAACATAGACCAAATGTATATAGGTGAAAAATTAAATAACAAAGATAATGAGTATTTAGAACAAAAAATAACTATGAAATAATTGAATGAAATTTGAAAAGATAATAACATGAATTCTGCAACAGGACTGGATGGAGTTGAATATGGTATGTATAAAGAAATAAAGGAGTGGCAAAAATAATTTTTATAAAAGTTATGAATGAATGGTTAAAAACTGGAATTAAAGAAAAAGAGATATTTAGAGGAATTGTAATGTGTATATTTAAAAATGAAATAAAGAGAAGATAAAAATTGGAGAAATATAACATTGAATAATACAGATTATAATTGTTTATGAGAATAATAACAAAAAGGTTACAAAAATGAATAGAATACATGACCAAAATGTATTCAGAAGAAAGGAATAGGAAGACAATAGTTATTATGGATAATAAGAGAAATAATTGATGATATAAATAAAAATGTCGAAGTGAAAGTTATAATAGGGGATATATAAGTAAAGCCTATGATAATATTCAATATAAGTCATTATGGGGAATTTTGCAGACATATTATGTAAGAAAAATATTACAAGTAATAAAATATGTTTATGAAGGGGTCTATGTGAAACTATGAAGGGGTCTATGTGAAACTAAATGTAAATATCTAGATTGGGGAAGAAATAAAAACAGAATTTGGAATAAAGCAGGGCTGCCCAGCTAGTAATGTAATTTTCTCTTTAGTTATGAATGCAATAGTGAAGCAAATTCATAAAATGTCAAGTAACAGTGGATACAAAATAATGAAGGAAGTACAATTGCCAATAATGTATAATTATGCAGATGATATTGTATTAACTGAGAAAAATAAAGTATGGATGGAAGAAGTAAATGAAAAATTAGGTATAAATTAAAAAATGGTTTAAGTATAAATAAAGAGAAAAGTAAAGGATTTGGTTTTGAAGTTATGATAGGATATATTGAGTTCAATGAATATATATATATATATATATATATATATATATATATATATATAAATATATATATGTATATATATATATATATATATATGTATATTATGAATAATATTTGGAAGGAATCAATACAGACAACAACAATGGGATAATGTACTCAGAGAAGTAAAGGATATGACTATTTTTTAGAAATCATATAGATTTTCATATAGAAAAAAACACACTTGTTGAACACCATGGTAAGAGGAAAATTGCTTATGTTACTAACATCTATATGATTCCTATTAAGTATGAAAAGGAACTAATGATGATTATACTTTCTTTTATTTGGGGCTGTAGACTGAATCCAGTCAAGAGAGGGAGTCTATATATGAAGGAAGGGAGGGTGGCCTAATGTTAAGGTTTTTGCCTTACAAACACAAGGTGCAGTGTTTGAGTCTCACAAGGGATAATTGGCTAGGCTTAAAATGGCTCGCAAGGGCATTTAGCTTAGTACGAACCTATGAACCTATGAAGAGCAAGGAGGCTTGGGTTTAATAAACCCAGTAGTACATGCATCTTTAATTTTATATAAGGTATTAAAAGGAATTATGAAGAAAAATAAAAACTTGATAGAAATGATACTATATTATAAATACAATGAATTGTGGGAAGGAATGGAAGTTAAAATAAAGAAGTAAAATGACTGTGCATGAAGAAACGAAAGTGTACCAAAACAAGATTGTGTTATGGAAAATAAAAAAGAATATATGTGAGAAAAATAGAAAAGAATGGTACTTAAAAATTATGAAAGCATTTTATTGCATTGATCCATGGAAAGATTCAGAAATAGAGATTGTCTATTAGAAAATTACCAGTTAAGGCAAATAAGCCATAAAAGAAAAAGCAAGATAGAATATGTAATAAATGTGGAGAGTTTGAGACAACTGAACATGTGTTTTTGAAATGTAAAAGAGTTAAACATATGTGGAAAGAAATATGTAAACATAGGGTGAAAAGTTTGTTAAAATTTGAGCAAATAAATATGGACATAATAGAATTTGGTTATTATGGTGCACAAAACAGGAAGAAGTGAAGAAACTTGATAGAGTAATATTTTATGTTTCATGGACTATGTTGAATGAGAGGCTAAATGAAATTAAATACAATGAAAAATATACTTTGACAAAGTTTCTGGAGAAAATAATGTTTTGGGTGTGGATAAAAGAGTTTGGAGGAAATGCTTAAACTGAAGCTTATAATGTATGGAGATTTGTAAATAGCTATAACTAATGTAAATATGCAAATATGTGAATAATATGTAATGTATATATCAATTAAAAAAACTGCTCTTTTCAATAGGTGCAACAGGATCTTTTATTTCCACTTGAGCTATGACCAACTCAAGCAGATGGGACCTTGGTTTGAGATATCATCCAAAGAATGACACATTTAGGAATACACCCCCCCCCCCTTTTTTATGCTGTAGTGCAATGTCATCAATCATTCTAACTGGTGTGGGAATAAAACCCACAGCCTTATGAACCAAGGGCAAGTGTGCTACCTGTTGTGTCACTGACACTGACAAATATTTTTGATAGTCATAGTCTTAACGATACCTGGCATTTTTGCACTCAGTCAGTCATATTACATTTGCAGAAGATGTGTTGGTTGTTACAGCAGATGTGAAGGACTAGTTTACTGTTGTTCCACACACTACTGGTATGGACTGGTTTGTAGATGCAGTGCTAATTGATAACTATTTATGGAATATGAAAATAATAATAACTAACAGTTTATGGGGATTAATTTTGGATTACATTTTTTTAATATTGAGGGTGAGATTTCCCATTAGGTGAGGAGTTTGGCAATGGGAGGTGCTTTCACTCCCATTTATGCTATTAGTCTGTTATGGTATTGTGAGAATAAATTAATTTTCAAGACAGTATTCAAACCACATTTACAATTTTGTATGGGTTACTTTGTTGCTATTTTTATTCTATGTTCAGACAATTTTTGGATTTAAATTATTTTTTCACTGTTTAGAATCAATTATTGATTTCTTTAATTTTGTTTGTAATAGCTCTATTTTGGGAATTTGCATATCTTGTGATGCCTTTAACAAAGGTTAGGCTAAGAAGCAATAAGAATAACAGCACTGTCTCCCTCAGAACTTTTAAAAAAGTATCCATAAAACGCATTCCACAGTGAGGAAAAAACAACACTGGACCAATTGAGAACATTCGAATCATTTAATAAAACAAAAATAAACAATTTCTCAAGGAAAATAGATGTGTTTTTATCTCTTTTAATCACAATTCAAAAGACCAGTACTTCCTCAGACTGTTTTATATCTGAGAGCATCAGGTATTTAAAGCATAGCATCTGTCATGTGATTTCCACACATGACTTCAATTCTTAAATAATCTCTGTTTCTTTAAATAACATTTAAAATTAACAGATGTTTTCAAATCATAATTTTACATGACTATAACTATAGTTGCCATTTATTCATTAGATAGGCATAGAAATCATCTCCAGTGACCCTAACATTTACAATGACATGGTCATATACCCCCTCCCCAAAATCCTTAAAATTACTACAAACAGTTGCATATTTAAAAAGAACGTTGACATAATTTTTGTCCTAATTGCATAGATATGCTTGTATATCCTATTCTTGAGAGACCTATTTGTCTTCTCTTTGTAAAAATGATCACGTTACAGACATATGGCAATGTGTACCGCATACTCTGATTTACACGTAAAAACCCTGGGGACTGTAGTAAGTTCTCCCCATATTATGACAATATTTTCCATCACAGTTACGAGCATACTTATACATTTTACAGCTTTGGTATTGAAAAGGGCAGTTTTTCTTATATTATCACTTTCATATCTATTCTGTGAATATTCAGCTATACTTTTGAAGTTTCTAGCTCTTCTATTCACAAATTTGTGTGCATCACCTACAGTTTCAAATTTCTCTTTGGTGGCACTAAACATTTTCCACTGGAGCAGGTCAGTTATCCACAGCCAGTATGACTACCATCTGTGAATGCAGTGGTGGATCAGCTTTGTGGATGGCCCTTCACCCCTGGTAGGTAAACCTAAGAGGACACAACATGTTCTAGTATGAGACTGAGTATAACCAAACAATCACACATACAGGACGTGCACTCCAGTAGGTCATCATGCATACCTTGCATCACTCTCACTAACTGCATTGCTGTGGTGGGACTAGCACATGGATGCAGATTCTGACATGTGTCTATTAGGAACTACCACTCTTCTCTAACCATTAGCATTCCTATTAGCCTGTCCTCACAGTGATGTGTGGGTATCCTTGTTGTCCACAGCCATAGAGGCTGTGCCCATGGTCTGTCAAGGGGATACAGTGATCATATTCCCTGTATGCAACACATGGTCTGTGCTCACTGACCATGTCAGCTCATCCTTGCTGTTATTATCAGGGCTACAGAATCTCCAACATTAGGCAGAGGCAGATCCACAGAGTTGGTGCTGGATAAAAAATAACCTGTGAGTACAACCAAGCACAGTATCTCTTTATATATGTCCCAACACCAGAAGTATAAATGTAACTGAGGTTTACAAATATTAACATGATACAAATAACTAATTTGATTGCATATGTTGTACAGAAGGTTGTGGAGATGGAATTCCTGATGTACTTCCATACTATGAATTAGACAGCTCTAATAATTTGGACAGTGACTAAAGAGTGCAGAGGACTGACAGATATTCTTGCACAGAAATATGTCTACATACCTGGGTCATCTCGGATAGATTGTCTTTGTAGCTGGTCCAGTTCTGCCTCAACATCCACCACCACCACACTGTGAGACTGTGTCAAAATGCCACTGTCTCTGAGAAAGATCAGGAATGCCTCCATCTCCATGAGAGGTGGTTCAGCTGATGGTCCCCCTTCACCCACTGACCTACATTCCCATGCCAGGGATCAAACTCTTTGTTCGCATCTTGTGTATTATCAGTGGCCCTTTGGTACACCATCTCATAACTGCTGTTGTAACTATCAATCACATAGATGTCTGCCACCAAATCTTCCCAGACATGGTCATGGTAGGGCTGTTCAGTAGCATGCAGGCCAAAAAGCCATCAGCCATGGAGACAGAGGGCTACATTGGAGAACTTTAGGTTATGTGTGGATTTCTTAACAGAATCCACACTATGCTTCTGCTTCCTCTGTTTTTAGGTATTAATCTGTGGGTATGGAAAGCAGTGAAATTACCAGCCTTGTTCCTTCCTGGCCCTGCAAAATCCTTACACCCCCAGTATCCCCTTTAGCAAAATAACATGTTTGTGTGTCTGATGCTTATATATCTGCATGTCAGGTTCATAAAGTAACTGCTCAAATGTTTCACATAAAACAATATCCATATAATTGCAACTGACCAAGGTGACCTAACTATTTTTTTCAGGGTTAAAAATACTTTTGCAAATGGCATATGTGCAATGTATACAACAGTCAATTTATGTACTGAATGTGGTATCAAAAGCCCAGCGAGAATGTTTTGAACTGTGCTCTTGAGTATTTGTAGATAAGTATGTCTCCCATTATGCTTAGCCATCCTTTAGCCCAACAGGTGCTTTATCCTTGCAATTCCCCTCTCGGTACCCCTTCTGAATACACTTAGAAGTGCTGACAAACCTATTTCTTATTATGTAAACAAGTGCAATAGCATTTAACAGCAGTTGTACTTGAAAAGATGGAGTTGCCAAAAGTAGCACTTACTTTGTAAAAGCAGAACTTTGTGTTTATTTGAACAATACTTCTATATTTCAGCTATTTCAGGTTCATTTGTACATTATGCAGATTCACCTTCCTGAAGTTGTTGAATATGCTAATTAGGGCTCAGCTCATTCTTGTTTCTGAATTACTGCTAACCATTGTGTTGAAGTCTTCTCAAAGCTGTGCTCACCCCTAGGTTGCTGCAGGCAGCTCTGCACTGGTCCATGTCATGATTCCAAGGAGGAATATGTAATTCTTCATATAACCATACATACATGAGTCACTGTAGAGCCTGCTTTCTTCTCAGAATACATAGGGATGCAGGACTGCCATGTTTTAGACTTTCAGTTGTCATTGTAAACCATTATAAGACAGCACCAATATTTCCCTAGCCTACCATCTGATGCACAAATGAGATGCCTGTTAATATGCACCAACAGTGCAGGACAGAATTGCTTTGGGTGCCAATTTTCTGCCATTTTACCTTGTAATTCTTCAAGGTGGGACACCATAGCTAGAGAAGGAAGGTAGTGTTCCTTTTAGAGTGAAGAAGTTATGAGTGGAGGAGTAAAAAAACTTTCTATGGAAAAAGAATTATCAGGTTTCCCAAATGGTTAATAAATCTAAGAAAAAGAAATATGAACGTTTTAATGTCAATAAATATTAATGCTGATGAATTAAATAGTGGTAATAAGAGAAGAGCACTATTCAAATATTTAAAAATAAACAAAGGAGATATCCTATACTTGCCTGAAACACATATACTAATAGAGGATATATACTTGATGAACAGCCTCGGATATGAAGTTTTGGTGTCATCTAAATTTGACAAAAAAGATAATGTACTGCAATACTCAGCAAAAAATCTGAAATTATGCCAAAGATTTTAAATCCTGTTTGTGAACCTAAATGAATGTTCTCAGCTGTAGTTATTGTTTATAACAATGGATATACACTTTAGCCAACTTTTGTTGGATTCCTGGTTTAGACTTAGAAATAGTTAGGAATTATTTAGAAAATTTACAAGATATATGGAAGGGTAGTCTAATTATGGCAGGAAATTTTAACTGTATTTTAGAGAAACCAATAAAAGTTGTGACAGAAAGGTTAAAGTGCCTGCATCAGCAAAATGATTTAAGTAAATTGCTAACTAATAATAATTTAAAGGTTTAATTATAAAAGGTCCATCTTTTGTACACAGTATCTGTATACACATGGACCCCAAACATGTATTGATAGAATATATATATATATATATATATATATATATGGGTATATGGGTCCAGGACTAATGCTCGACCAGCCAAAATGGCAGGGCATACTTACGTGAAAGTGGTTTTCACTGAAGAAGCACTTTCGCATAAGTATGCCTGTTGCGGAGATTACACTACAGTGAGGATAAAGAAAAATTCCCTTTTCCCCACTGTTGTGCGACCTCGGAGTGAGAATAGAAAAGTAGGTGGGGTGTGAGGGGTGTAGGGGGGCTTGACCCCTGCAAAAACGTAAATGTAATGTTTAGTTTTTTTTTTTAAACACACTTTAACGAAAGCGCTTTTTCGGTAAAAGCGCTTTCATTAAAGTGTGTTCAGTGTTAGTGGATTCGGACTGTTGAATTTTCATTCAACAGTCCTAGATCTATATATATATATATATATATATATATATATATATATATATACACACACACAATATATATATATATATATATATATATATATATATATATATATATATATATAATTAATAAGGTTGACCAGTTTAAAACTCTTCTGTGTCTACTGTCAGTCCATTATGTCTTATGTATAGATTTAAAAATGGATACCAGGAAATTTAGATTGTTAAGCAACATTCCTATTTATATGACAAAATTAAATTTAAAATGAATTTAAAATACATCTTATAGAGCAGATGTAAAATTCCTCATGTTTAGTGGCAATGAAGATGTTAACAAAGTCATTTTATTTGATGCATTAAAGGTACACATTAGGGAGAAAATTGGAAAATGGTCATATAATAGAATTAAAAAATGGGACAAAGAATTACTAGATAAATTACATAAAGCTAGATTGGAATAACAAAGCAAAAGCATTGATAAAGAAGTTAAATTGTTGAATATATAATATCAAAATATTTTATATCACAAAGTTGAAATTTTACTCTAGACACATTTAAAACATAGTTATATAATGGACCAGATTCCAAATGAGTTGCTCTGAGTCTAAGTCTGTCCTGATTCTGAAAGACTTGCTTTCAGTGTAAGTGACTTATTATGGTGTAAGACCTATCTATAATCAGGCTTACACCTTTGGCGAGATTCCAAAAAACTGATCTATGTGTAAGTGGTCACTGACACTAAGAGCAGGTCTTTTGTAATTGGACCCAATGTATTTTAAAAAGTTACATAGACTAGCTAACAGAAGTAAAATAATGAATAGGAGAGCTCAAATAAGTAATATAGTAAATGTAAATAATAATGATAGTAATAAATAATAATAATATATCAGAGCACTACAGATGCAATGTTTGCTTTGAGAGTGTTGATGGAGAAGTGCAGAGAAGGACAGACGTAGTTGCATTGTGTCTTTGTGGACTTAGAGAAAGCATATGACAGGGTGCCTAGAGAGGAGTTGTGGTATTGTATGAGGGAGCCGGGAGTGTCAGAGAAGTATGTAAGAGTGGTACAGGATATGTACGAGGGTAGTGTGACAGCAGTGAGGTCTGCGGTGGGAGTGATGGATGCGTTTAAGGTGGAGGTGGGATTACATCAAGGATCAGCTCTGAGCCCTTTCTTATTTGCAAAGGTGATGGACAGGTTGACAAACGAGATCAGACAGGAGTCCCCGTGGACTATGGTGTTTGCAGATGACGTTGTGATCTGTAGTGAGAGTAGGGAACAGTTGGAGGAGACCCTGGAGAGGGGAAGATATGCTCTAGAGAGAAGAGGAATGAAGGTCAGCAGGACTAAGACAGAATATATGTGTGTGAATGAGAGGTAGGATAGAGGAATGGTGAGGATGCAGAGAGTAGAGGTGGCGAAGGTGGGTGAGTTTGAATACTTGGGATCAACAGTTCAGAGTAATGGTGAGTGTAGAAGAGAGGTGAAGAAGAGAGTACAGGCAGGATACAGTGGGTGGAGAAGAGTGTCAGGATTGATTTGTGTCAGACGAGTACCAGTAAGAGTGAAAGGGAAGGTCTACAAGAAGGTAGTGAGACCAGCTATGTTATATGGGTTGGAGACAGTGGCATTGACAAAAAGGCAGGAGTCAGAGCTGGGTGTGGGAGAGTTATAAAGATGTTAAGATTTGCACTGGGTGTGCCGAGGGTGGACAGGATTAGGGATAAGTATATTAGAGGGTCAGCCCAGGTTGGAAGGTTTGGAGACAAAGCCAGAGAGACAAGATTGCATTGGTTTGGACATGTGCTGAGGAGGGATGCAGAGTATATTGGGAAAAAGATGCTAAGGATGAAGCTGCCAGGTAAAAGGAAAAAAGGAAGGCCTAAGATAAGGTTTATGGATGTGGTGAGAGAGGACATGCAGGTGGTTGGTGTGACAGAGCAAGATGCAGAGGCAGGAAGAAATGGAAACAGATGATCCACTGTGTCGACCCCTAATGAGAGCAGTCGAAAGAAGAAGAAAAAGGTATGGGTGATCTTTTTTCTATTCTGAAAGGATTTTTGAAGACTTAAATAATAATAAAAATATATTTATAGATGAAAGTATTTTAAATAATTATTTAAAAAGTTACCATTCAAACAATTTCCTTAAAATAACTTGATGTTCCTATTAGAATTAGTAAGGTAGGTAAAGCTCCAGGATTAGATGGTTAACTACAAAAATATATAATTTTTTGCCACCTCAGGTAATTATATTGATAAGTGAAGAATTTGATTTAATTCAACATTCTAAAGTAATACTTCCTTGATGGAAATTTGCCTTGATTTCACCTAAATATTGAACAAAGAAAAGATTAAGGACACATTTTGGCATATAGACCTGCTTAATTATTAAATGTTGATTACAAGATATTTACAACAATATTGTCCACTAGACTAAGAGAGAGAGAGAGAGAGAGAGAGAGAGATTGCTTAAATAATTAATTAATAAGGACCAAACAGGGTTCATTATCAACAGGTTACCATATGATAACATTAGAAAAATAATTACATTAGATTTAACAAGATACAAATAGAGGAAAAATAGCCTTAAACAGTTTGGATATAGAAAAGTTGATTTGGTAGATTGGAACTTTTTATTCAAAACTTTACTTGCATTTGGATTTCCAGAGAATTTTGAGGAATTAATAAAAAAGTTTAAATGCTGATTCTAAAGTTTTTATTAAGATAGGTATGTTTATTCCCAATATTTTAAGATTAATAAAGGAACAAGACAGAGATGTCTATTCTCTCTTTTCCTATTTGCTTTAGTTTTTGAACCTTTTTGTTAATTGTATTACATTAAATAAACTATTGAAGGTTTCATTATTAATGCAATCTTAAATTCAATTACTTGCAGATGATATTTTTCTAATATTGGGAGATATAAATAATTTAGTTGGTGAACTGAATAAAGAGATTGAACAATAACAAAACTGAAATCATGCTAATAAACCAAAAAAATGAAATCTACATTTAAAATAAGTATAAATTTGATGAGAGAAAAATAACTTTAATATTTAGGAAACATAATTTATCCATATATTAATTAAATTATCAATATTAACATTACCAAAGTTATTAATGAAATACAATCTGTAACACAATAATGGATTTTACTTTTTTTGTTTTTTTTTACATTTTAGGAAAGACTGATCAGCTTATAAAAGTGATTATCTTACTCAAAATAATATATATCTTACAATCAGCAAAAATATGCCCGAGTAAACTGCTGATTATAAAATTGGAAAATTATTAATATTGTTTTTATATTGCCTAAAAGACCAAGAATTGCATTAAAAATCAGATAAAGTTATGGGAATATTGTGGGATACATTTTTCAGATTTAGAATCTTATTCATTAGCAGCTATTCTGAATGTGGTTATGTTGTGGTTAGATTTTTATTATTCAAGCTATAGGAAAAGTTTATATAGATAGATAATATTAAATCCATACAGAATTATTGATCTAAATAACATTTATATTATAAATAATCAGCCAGACTCAATAAAGCATACACCATCTGTTTGCACTGTGTGCACTTCTACGTACAGCGTGCACACTGTAGCCCACAGTTTTGGATTCAGTCAGTGGCTCTACACTGTGTGTAGAGCAGCTCAAACAAGGTAAAACCGTGGCATGCTAAATACAGCATAGGCAGTTGAATTGTATGCTAATCAACCAATCCAAGACTCAGGAGCTATTCAACAAGCTATAACCATGTAGACTCATTGCTGGTTTACCCTGTGAATTCCAAAACCTATTGGATGCAGCCATGGCAAGGAGTCCACATAGAAACAATGATAGGAGTTGCTGTTGTTTTAATTCATGTGTATGTACAACAAGCTGAAATCTGTGCTGCTGCTGCTAATAGACCAAGACGAAGATGGAAAACAGTTTTCAGACCCTGTTTATCTTATCACAATCTACATGATGTGGAAAATGCAGGGTGCTACAGAGTGGATAGAGACAAACTACAGGAACTCTGCAACCCCTGTCATCCTCAACTCAGAGCCTGGGAAAACTGAGGAGAACTCATACCAGATGAGACAATGGTATATGTAATACTTAGAATTTTAGCTGCAGGAACCATTCAGAGACCAACAGGGGACATGTTGGGGGTGTCACAGGCATTAGTATCCAGGAAACTCTATCAAGTCCTGAATGCTATGCTACAACATGCCAGTGACCACATACATTTTTCCCATACTCCTGAGGACAGGGCCACAAATATGCAGGAATTCTACTCTGTATCACTCTACCCTAAAGTACTGGGTGCCATAGATTGCACACAGATAGAAATTAAGGCACCATTCGGGGAACAGGGAAGGCTCTACATAAATAGAAAGGGCTTCCACTCTATTAACTGCCAAATCATGTATAATGCCAAGGAATCATCTTGAATGTGTGTGCTAGCAATCCAGGCAGTTACCATGACTCACATATCTGGCACACATCCCAGCTGTATCAGATGTTCACTATGGAGGATATCCCACTGAGTCATTTACTGGAGATGCAGGTTATGCACTGGACCTGTGGCTGATGATACCTATCAGAAATGCAAAGACACTCACATAAAAATGCCATAATGTGGCACATGCACAAACCAGAAATATCATGGAGTATGTGTTTGGGCTGCTGAAGTTGTGGTTCCACTGCCTAGATACATCTTAGGTAGTCCTGCAGTACAATCCACATACATGTACTGAAATATTCACTGTACATGCCATGCTACACAACATTATCCTGAAAAAGAGACAGCTTCAGCAGGATTAGCAAAGGGAAGGGGCACACATCCCACTACCAATGGCAAAGTCACCACAGCCACAGCCAGGTGAGGAGTCAGAGGGAGAACCAGCAGCTGCTGTGGGTGTAGGCAGATGTAGACATGCTCAATATGCCCTTGCATTGGCTAAGAGACAATGCATAGCACATTCACTCACCACCTAAGGGACTAAAACCTCCCTCCTATGCACATACATATAGTAACATTGATACCAAGCAATGCTCACAAGCTTTACCTACCCATGTAATGGCTGTGTACTCCTAACATCAGAGTCTGCTCTGAACTAAATCTTTTGCAACTGCTGGATATACAAGGTAAGTATAGAACCTGGAGTGTAATGTTTAATAATACAAATGAAAGGCATATCCTTGCATGTTTTACTTGGTAATGTAAGCAAGTAAAAGGTGAGTGATTTGTACAGAAATTATTTTAACATGTGACAGCAGAGACTTATGTGACATTGATGTGTCCATTATCAAGTAGTAGGCTTCAGGCATTAAAGTTTCACACAGTCATACCTCTCAAAAGTATGGATTGGTCACAGAATGTCCTCAGTTTAGCACCATACTATTGTTCTGAAAAATCATTAAAGAGAGAAGTTAGAAAGTAATGAGACACATTTCAGTTTCAGACTTCACAACCCTCACAAGATCATTAACAATACTGATGCAAAAAATGTTTGATGCTATCAACTGTCCAACTTTCTAAGACCAATATATGTCAAAGATGCAATTACCAAATCAATGTCACAAATGCAGGGGTCTATATTACAATGTCGAATTCACAGGAGTCCGAACATTGTAATATCGAACCCAAATGCTTGAAACATGGAAATAGCGAAGCCACGGAACACCATTTTTTTTCCCAGGGAAAAAAAATTGGTGGGTCGTTTTCACGGCTTTGCTATTTCCTCCACTGTGGTGCGGTCTCAGAGTTGGTATATTTAAGTAGTTGTAGTAGTTTAAATTTAAAGTGTCCATGTTTTTTTTTTTTTTTTGTACCACAACAGGGATTTTTTTTCCCTGGGGAAAAAAATCACTGTTTTGAGTTTTTGTACTTTTTGGGTTTCGAACTTAACAGTTTGATATTACATCGTTCGAACTCCTGTGAGTTCAATGATGTAATATAAACCCCAAATGCAGATATACTGAGCACTAAGTTATGCACCTTGAGCTTCAGGCACAAATGCTATGTATCCCTGAATCCACAAGATAGAAAACAGGGATATGGCACAGTTATCATCACTTGTACAGGGTGTTGTGTGGGGGTGGGCAGGAAGCCGAGGTTGACATAATAGGTCAATGAGTGTGTGTGTGAGTAAGAAAGAGAAGCAGACAGATATTTGGATAAATTAACAAATGGCCAGTGAGACAAAGTGAACTTTAAGTTTCACAGCTGAACCACGTAACTATTGTGTTTGTGTCTGTATGGGTCCTCCAGGTGAAATTGGTGTGTGAGTGTTTGCATGAATACAGCCAAGCTCTGTGCTAGTTCTACATCTTGATATGTTGGACAGGTGTGAGCAGTTCATCGTTGTCATCCCCGACCATGAGAACTAGCTCTGCTAGTAGTTGCTTTGGCACGTCCACAGTCAGATGCACTGCTGTTACTTGAATGTGCCTGATGTCTGCTGGATGAGCTCCCCTCAAAAGGATGCACAGGACCACAATCCCATGGGGTGTGATGCCTAGGAGTGGGCACCTCAACCACAGACAAAGGAGTGGAAGTAGTGCCACTATGGGAGTGTGATTAGGCATGCCATATCGGCTAACAACAGATGATGTGGCTGACCTACATGCACAAGGATACTGTCCCCTTCCCAGCAGATGTTCCATCACAGACACTGGCTGTTCCAACATGTCATTCATCTGATCAATTGAATCTGCAACAAGGTGGAGGCAGTCATGCATGTCAGCCTGTGCCACATCTACAACCTTAAGAATTTCTCTGGAGGACCTATGGGAATGTGCTTGTGCCTCCATGATCACCCTAAACATACATTGAGTGGCATGAGAAGACACACCTGGATCCGGTGGAGGATGGACAGCAGGCCTCCTACAAGCACCCCTAACAACCCTCCTGCATGGCACCTCACCCACACTTTGGCTATGGCCAGCATCAACAGGCACTTAAGCCACAGTAACCACACTTCCCTGATCAAGTGTCTCACCTTCCACATGTCCAATATCTGAGGACTCACTGAATGGGTTGGCATAGGCCTACTGGCTGTATCGGATGGAATTACAGGGCATGGCTGAGTGTCAACCTCATTCTCAAATTCAACCTCTGCAACCTGACTGTGCCTGTGTTTGACCACCATAATCATAAGAGTCTGCTGATACTCTGACATCAGGTGCTAAGAGTCTTACACTTCCACTGTCAGGATCACCTGTAATAAGCAACAAACACAGGAAATAAATTAATAGCTACACTACAATAGTCAAATATATGCTAACAAACTAACAGTGATGCCATTACTATAAACAGAACAGCAGTGCACAAAACAGTCCTGACACTCACATTACACATATAGGTAAAAGTTATATATTTCTTTAAATTGTTCATCACCACTGACAAAAAATATATTTGGCTTACCATGTTTCCCATGGATGATGGCCCTGTAGGAAGTTATGTAAAAGTTAAGGACAACATCATCACAATTAACAGTAAAATAGGAGTAAAACTTTTTGCTCTTTATATGTCCATTAACTATACTTTCAACAAGAACTTGGATGACACGTCCAATCTAAGCCCATGTGTAATCAATCAGAATGTGTTGTTAACTGTAGCAATCTACAGTCCCCCTGACCAATTTATTGTTAAACAGAAATAACATATTTCTGCAAATATTTCACTGTGCAAGAGTATCAATTGAGATACATAAGTCTACCTGGAAGCTCCTCCTAGGTCATATTTGTTGTCTCTGAAACAGTAGCACCAAAGTCAGGGACATGCTGTTCTGCACTTTTCTATGAGCTGTTTGGATCCCTGGCAGTGGACAGGAACTCCTCATTTGCTGCTAGTGGTGGTTCTGTAGCAGCTCTCCCAGTATCCATCCCATCACTGACCACTGCAGCTGCTCTCCTCCATGCAGACGGGATCATGTCAGTGGCTCTATGGCATACCTGATCATATATCCTGCTGTGGCCACCTACTGTATTCACATCAGGAACTATCTCCTGGCAACTTTGCATTCTGTCTGACATATCTCCATGACCACTATCAAGCAGAAAAGCACCATATCATCTAAAAGCTTCCACAATGACCTGATTCTCAGGGTCACTGTAGGGGGGGGTTGGGGGATTGAGATGCCTGGGTGCCATAGTCCTAACTGACCTAAAACACAACAGAAGGATAATATACATAAGTATCACATAACTGAAAATTCATGTTTCCAGATAAAACAGAAAAGGAAGCATTTCACTATTACCCATTGGAGAAACATAAAACAGACAAGATATATGAAATATGAACAACAGAAATTGTGTGGTTGCAATATATTATATTTACACACAAAGCAAGGCTGGAGGCAAAACAAGGAGCATAACAATAGCAACATATCCTTGCTTGTGCCAAAACAGAAATGCAGCTTTGCATCCCCACCCTCAAAAGAACAGGCAAATGGCACAGTTTGCTAACAAACCATCAGCGAAATACGTACTATGCTATCAAATGAACTGTCCCTGAAACATGTCTACAGATTTAACACAGAACATTCCTTTTTAAGCTATTGCCAATCATGTATACCTATAAAATGCCCTGACAAACATGCCCATGCCATCAGTACACTTCTAAGTAATGCACACAGATAAAAGTAGCATTTGCTAATTAATATGTTATATAACAGTAAACATATTTTTCTTAATGACATTTCACCATATGCAGTGTATAGCTGAAAAATGCAAGCATACCTTATCAAGGTTAGTAGTCTTCTGTGCAGATATATGTCAAAGTAATAGCCTCTTCTGTGTTCTCCACAAAAAGAAGTCTCCCCACCTTCAGGAACCCCTAGCTACATGGTTGCTTTCTATGGTGTAGATTCAGGGCTGTGAGCAGGGTGAAGATGCAATTAAGGTGTCAACTCATTCAAATTGCTGAATCCCAAATACTTGGCTCTGCATGGCAGATGTAAATATAGTGTAGGCACTCCCTCAGTGTTTGTTGTTAATGGATTGCAACTGTAAATGAGTACTGATAGGGAGAAGGAAAAAACACAACAACAATCGGACTGCCCTACCTCCAGTGAGTGTGTTAAGTTAGACTTACAAAGTGTAGAAGTAATTTTATTAAGGTTGGAAATGAAAGTAAACAGCACACAATTCACAGGTTCTTTTCATTAACATCTCACCTCCCTTTCATTTTTTGACAGCTGCATATTATTGCCATTTAATATCCTCACACATTTTAAGGACAATGGTATACAATGTCTTACAGACTGCATATCTCAGATTACTGGTCAATAAGACAAGCATGTGCAACAAACACAGATAGGTAAGACAGAGCTGCATTTTTGCAAGCAATAGTCATAAATGGTTGTGTGATCACTAAGTTGACCACATCTAAAATGAATACATGTACAAATAACTGTCATATGGTTTGCTAGCACTGTGGATGATGTTGCAGTTCATTGTATGCAAAATGATGTTAGTTCCCTACAGCAAAGCTGTTTGTGTGGCAAAGAGAGATAAGGCACCCATTACTGTGTTCTGAAGTTTCATTGGATTTAGATTTTAAATCCAGACATATGTAACAATATTTCATGTGTACTAACAAACATTTTGTAGCGTTTATTTCATAGGCTGTTTTTCTTCATTTTAACTACTTTTCTCTTTTATTTTAATTTATTTATTTTCGCCAGTGTTTGCACAGTGTGCAGCTTAGCACAAACAAGGGAAATGGAGATAATGAATGTCAGGTTTGGCTGTGCTTCTCTCATTTGCATGACACTTAGCAATGTGGAAACCAGGACTAGTGGCCCACACTGGAAGCAAACAGAACACCTGCAGACCAGTGTCAGTGTAAAGGTCAAAAAAGATATATTGTTGCAATTTTTGCTTTCTATCATGCAATGCTGCCAAGCAATGTTTTACGGTGCACAGCAAGGTTCCCCAAAACCTTTACTCATTGAACACTTGCAGACAGGATACAGACAGTCAATAATTGAAATCAGATGCATTCAATTAATTCCCATGGGTGCCATGCAAACGTGATAAGTGGCATTGAGTAGCAGTTAACACAGATAACTTAAGAATGACTAGGAAATTATAGAATTGTCATGTAAATAGTTTTGTGGGAGCAGGTATAAGTGTAGGGCTGGAATATCGATGGTCCTGGGTTCTAGTACAGGGTGTGCAACCTATTTTTACTGTTGTGACAGTGAAATTTATAGCAATGAACTAAACAATATACAAGTGTTATTTCAAAATTTTTGTGGCAACAGATGTAAGTGTAGGGCTGCCATACACATGGTCCTGTGCTCTAATACAGGATACGCCACACATTTTTACTGTAGTTCCATTTTCCATTATATTCACTCTCACTTATAACACTTTAGATAGTGGAGCTGATATGAATTATATGTATGAGGGATAAGATACCCTTATTGTGTTTTCAGATGTGTGACCGGGGGTATACTGTCTACTATATTTCTATAAGTATAATTTTGCTATCTGGACTTGGATGGCCTTCAAAATTAAATAAGACACATACACAACTGAATCTATATACAAGAACATTTTCAGGTAACACACATACATGTGTAAGACCTCAAACTGTCACCTGTATTTATGAATGATTCCTATGTGTGAGCAGCACTTCTTGTGTGGCAAATATAGAGAATCACTGCTGTGGAAGAAAATGTTTGCCCCTTAAGCCTAGGCTTGAATCCCATAGTTGAAAAATCAATTTTACCAGTGTATAAAGCCAAAAACAAAAGTGTCAGGTCATGATATTTATGTCCCAAGTGGATGTCTGCAAACCTAGCTTTCCCAACAGTTACCTTCCAATTTTCAATATATATTTCCAAGCTACAACAGCAAACACCCCTCAAATTAAGACCAAGTGGCAGATCAACCTTCCAATTTAAAAAAAAAAAATAATATTTCCCACCTGGTTGACACATCTGCTCTCTGTTTAAAATCATACAAACATGGTTGGCATCATTGCTCACATTTGCACACCACCAGTAAATGTGATGACAGGCATTGGCAGAAAATCATTAGTTGCCATTGCTCTAGTTCAGGTGTTCAACATGTCTAGAGTTAGAGGTGAAGGTGCCCAGTTTAGGGCAAACAGGTGGGGTGTTCAGGAGTCCAGAATATTTACTGGACTCCTGATAAACACCACAGCCAAAGACCTCTGCAGGGGGACTATTCTGGCTCCCAGTACAAGTCTGAGGCTTAGAGTACTTTTGCTCAGGCTGTATTCAGTGCTACTGACATTTCCGTAGGTTCATAGGTTAATAGGTAGGTACTAGGCTATCGGCCCAAGGGCCTACATAAGCCTAGCCAACAAGGTTCCCTGGGTTATGCCACTGAAGAAAGTTATTTTCCTGTGCCACTGTCGAACAGAGACACAGAAGTGATCCCCGGGGTGTATTTCCTATTTCGCATCCACTCATCAAGATTTTTCTTGAAGAGTGCTAATGTAGAACTTTGCTTGACATAGATGGGTAGCCTGTTCCAAAGTATGGGAAGTCTCTGAGACAGGAATCTATCCCTCCAGCATGTCCTGTTTATTGTGGTGACAAGGTTTAGGTCCCTAGAGCATGTAGCTCAGAGGGATTGGGATTTCTTTAGGTGTAGCATGTCCAATAGCTCTGGGTTTGACATAGCTTTATATGTTAGGCAGAGATCACCTCATAGTAGGCGATATGCTATGGAGTAAAGCTGGAGTTTTTTGAGACGGTCAGTGTAGGGCATTTGTTTGAGGCCAGTAATCCTCTTCGTGAGGTACTTCTGTGGCCTTTCCAGCTGCTGCAGATGTCTTGTGAGGTACATTTCAAAAGGGGCGCTGTACTCTATAATGGGTCTAATGAGTGTTGAGTAGAGGGGAACAATGACCTATTTTTTCCTGGATGAAAACCCTTTTATGATGAGATGTGCCATGTAGAAGGACTTCCTGGCTACTGTGGTGATGTGACTATCAAAGGAGAGACTACCGTCCACCTGGGTCCCAAGGTCTCTTATCACACATTCGGTGTTAAGTAGATTGCTGCCTATGTGGTAGCTCATGGGTACAGAGTTTTTACCAAAGGGGATGACACTGCACTTTTTCACACTGAGCTTGAGGCCATGGCCCTGACACCAGGTATCTGTTCACAGCTAATGCCGAAATAGATGGGCTCATACTCTCATACTGATTAAATGGAGAGAATGAGGGAAGCAAGTGGTAAGTATGCAGCACAAGAGAAGTATTATTGTAGCTTTAAAAGTTAAAAGATACATTTTTGGGGATTTTTATAGAGCTGCAACAAATTGAGCATACATATCCTAATTGTAAAAGCAAATATGCATGCATTAGTCTGTAACACAAACCAACTTTAGGAGTCAAGTATAAGACTGTAGCCAGAGGCTTTGAGTTCAAATACCAAGAGTAACAGCTATACAACACTGCATTTCTTTAATATCCTACATAAAATTAAACTCCATACAAGTGGCATAAATACCCTGCTGTTAACTATAATCTGTATAACTGGACCAAGCATCTGTGCAATATACGCACATTTCAAAGATTACTTTCAGCAATCTGAAGTTATAGTGTGTAGTTGCTAGGATATGTACTTAAATATAATACTTCAGATAAAATAGCTGCATAGCTGTGTAAATTCATTGTATGTCACATATGTTGGTACTAATTTGATCTCTTTTTTTCTCTCATCCCAACCCTTATCTCTTTTTTTATTTATTTCCATTATTTGTCTTCAAAATGTCTCCATGTCATCCATCTGTACCAAATCACTAAATGCTTCACAGCACAGTGAGGTAGGCCAGCCACAGTGGATCAGCTTGCCCCCGCTCCACCGTCTCCAGCACTGATGCCCTGCACATTTGGGACCCAACCTGGCAGCACTGCCTCTGCTGCCCTTACACTACCTGCACCCTCAGGTAGTACTGGCCCAGCAGCTGGTGCTGTGATATCCTCTGGTAGCAGTGCAGAGGTGAGGATTTCATCACCTGCCAAGAGATGCCAGGGTTGGTATGTAGGGTTATGCACCACACCACTGGTGTATGCCTACACTGGATGGAGATGCTGATCTCCCTTAATGTACCTATGAGAAGAAAATGTCAAGCACTTCAGCTGCCAGTTTAAAAAGGGGACAGTGATGGCAGTCCAGTGTGTGAGGACTAGATTCTCACTGTCTTCCAGTTTGATGGACATGAGTCTGTGTTGACACCTCCCTCACCCGTCATGGTGCCCACCAACCTTTTGTGTCCCTCACCTTCCCTGTTTCTTGTGTTGTTTGTCTTGTTTGTTTGTATTTGCTTCCTCACCTAGCCAATTTACCTGACCCAGAAATACCTATGTCCTTACCTAGCATTCCTCTCTTACTGAATTAAAAAAATGGGCACCTGACCCACAAAAAAAATATTGTCCTATACATAGCTCTCCAATATGCACACATCTTCTTGACACAGTTGATTTGGTCCAATTGGATATACAACATGATTACATTGTTATCACCCCTCTTTCTGGAGGTGACAGTCCAAATTCGACTATTATTCTGCACACATTTTCATTTTTCACTGTTGAAGAAATTGATAGCTATGGTTCTTTCCGTCCTACCTCCTGCATATCCCTGTATTGCCTTCCCTTTGTTCTTCCCCCTGCTAGCTCCCCATTTCACCACTTTCCTATCTACCTCATTTTAACAACTATAATCTGGTCAAAAGTAGAATTACAAACACACATAAGTACCAGAAAAAGAAATGGATCCCTTCACTTTTTGGCCTCTGTGTTTGTGCAGAGTTTGGCATCACACACCAATGCCAAGCAACATTGAATGGCTCTACAATGCTGTTGTTACTGCCATGCAATACAGCTTAACCCCGCTGCATTATGCCAACAAACAGCAACACATGTACTATAAAGAATTAATGTCATTGTGTTATCACTTTTTACTTAAAAGTAATGGATGTACCTGGATTTGAACCCAGTATCATCTGGGCTCAAAAAATGTGTCAATGCATTTACACCTGCCGCCACAGGGTCAGCTAAGCAGCAGGTGTGTTTCATACACTCAATACTAATCAGAATTTTAGCAATAAGGCTCACATTTGTAAACTGCTTAACTATATGCAAACAGGGAAAGTAATGGAAATGTGTATCTCGCATGTGGAAACCCTTTTCCAACCTTCGCACAAACCCGCTGTTTGCCACTGCTCTATGCAAAGCCACTATTAGCATATATTATTGCTTTTTACTGTCCATTTACTCTTCATGCCATGAAACTGCATGTAGAAACATGACAAAACTGAAGGCCATATTTAACAGTATGTCACATCTTTACAATGCAGCTATTTGTTACCTCCCCACCATGAACTGCAACCCTGGGCTCTCAGTACTTGTTCACAAATATATCAACTACACTACATAAATTAATAACAAATGTTGTGTTATATGTAATGCACATCAATCTGGTAACATCCAGAACTAGAACTATCTTCACAACTGAATATGCATACACATCCATCAACTGACCTTAGGAACTATCGACCCATAAGCCTAACCAGCCTTATCTGCAAGGCTATGAAAATAATCATTATGGACCTTATTCAGAAGGACATAGGTGACCTTTAAAAGAAGTGACCAGACCCAGTTTGGTTTTGTCAAGGGTAGGTCTTGCTTATTAAACCTGTTGGACTTCTTTGAGAATGTCACCAAAGCCCTGGATGAGGGAAAAAATGGTACATACCACCTATCTTTAATTAACCAAGGCCTTTGACACACAATTCCTCATTCAGGTATCATAGAGAAACTCTTGCCTTTGTGGATTAGCCCATACATTACTAGATTGTTAGCCAACTGGCTCACTGACAGAATGCACAATGTCAAATTTGGGGAGTCCACCTCCACCAGTAGAGTGGTTACCAGTGGATTACTACAAGGATTTGTGCGGGTCTCTGCTGTTTGGAAACTATTTTTCTGAAATCCAAGCAAAGGCAGATGGTCTGTGACTTACCAAGTTTGCAGATGACTGTAAATTGGGCACAATTATATATAGTCCCACAACAATGTTAATTTTACAGAAAGGGCTGACAGAGACAAATAATTGGTGCCAAACTCATGGACTGAAACTTAAGGCAAAAAATGACTAATTGTCCCCTTTGGCAAAGAAGTAGCCCCTCCTAATTATGATATAGATAGCAGCACTCTTAGTTCAAACACAGTGGTGTGAGACTTGAGAACACAGGTTGATAGCAATCTAAACTTCGATCACCGTGTGTCCATACTGGTAAAAAAAGCATTCTACATTATGCACCTCATAAATAAGGGCATCGGATTCAAGATCAGGGAGGTCATAGCTCCACTGTACTCTACCCATATCGACCACAAATTGAGTACAATGCTCCCTTCTGTATGTACTGTATGTACCTTGCCAGACACCTGCAGCAACTGAAGAGACCACAAAGTTTACTGGCCAAGATAATCCAAGTCCTCCAAAACATGACATAAATGAAAAGACTGAAAGCCCTGACTCTGTACTCAGTATCATACAGGCTGCTGAAAGGCTGCCTATTCCTGGCCTACAGAACAGTCTTGTACCCTGCCCTAATGGAAATACTGGACATCTGAAAATTAAATATGACAAGAATAACTTGTTCCAGGGATCTCAATCCAGCCTGTGACATAAACAGAACATGCAGTAGAGATGGTTATATCTCCCAGCAATAGACGTTCCTCTGGAATAGGCTCACACTTTATTTGAAGCAGAGCCCCTCAATGATGCTATTCAAGTGCAACCTTGACAACTGGATTGAGGACTGTAAATTCACCCTAGGGGTGGCACTTCTGCCCCTCATGGACAGGGGTAGTTGGTGCAGATCAGAAAAATCACTCTGCTAACAATGACCATCTAAGTATGGTCAATAAGCTCACTAGGGTTTTTCACAGCTAGGTTTGGAAAAGCCCTAGGGCCATTATCCCAGTAACCTATTGTGAACCTATGAAACTATGCAGGCCTCCCAACATCTTCTCTACAAAATCCACTGCTGATGTCATTCATTATAAGTTGTCCTGCAGCCTTGTAAAATTCAGGTTTTGCCATGGTGCTTGTATAAAGTACTGAGCTCTGTAGTCAGTGTACTTAAATAGGTAGAGGGTTCTTTTCTCACTGCAGTCAACTGTGTGCGTTGGGGGGTCTATCTAGCCATAAGAGCATAAGTGTGTATCCCACAGTTACCATTCCAATCCCATGGATTGACAGTATTTTGACATTTGCACATGCCTACACATCCATTTCATTCAGGCCTACCGACATCTTCTCTCCAACATTCACTGTTGATGTCATCCACTATAAGTTGTTCTGCAGCCTTGTAAAGGCCAGATTTGTGCTGTGGTGCTTGCTTAAACTACTGATCTCTGTAGTCTGTGTACTTAGGTAGGCGGTTCTGTTCTCACGCAATCAACTGGGGTGTGTGTGTGTGTTTGTTTGTGCACTTGCTTGACATTAGAGAGGGCCTCTTACACCAGCATGTGGGACACTGCTATTATCATATTCTCATCAACAAATACTGCTAATGTCAACACCTATAAAGTGCTGTCTGAGACAATCCAAGTCAGACTTGAGCTGTGGCACTTGCTTTAAATACAGAGTTCTGTAATCTGTGTAGTTAGATAGGCAGGGGTTCTGTTCTCACTGCAGTCAACTGGTGTGTGTGTGTGTGTGTGTGTGTGTGTGTGTGTGTGTGTGTGTGTGTGTGTGTGTGTGTGTGTGTGTGTGTGTGTGTTTATACACTTGCTTGAAATTATATCGAGCCTTTTAGATAAGCATGTGGGAGATTGTTATTACCATATTCCTTTCACCAGACACTGCTGATGTCATCACTTATAAAGTGTTGTCTGAGACACTCCAAGTCAGACTTGAGCTGTGGTGCTTGCCTTAAATACAGAGTTCTGTAGTCTGTGTACTTAGATAGGTAGGGGTTCTGTTCTCACTGCAGCCAAGTGGGTGGGTGTTTGTGTTCGTCCACTTGCTTGACATTAGAGAAAGCCTTTTACACCAGCATGTGGAACACTGTTATTACCATTTTCTCCTCACCAGACACTGCTGATGTTATCATCTATATCTAATTTGTGGATGTGCACTACTCCTACCATGGCAAGGTCAGAGATTGGCCTGAAATCCAGGCAAAAGTCACCTCAACCTATACAATACAGGTTAAAGTGACATGGCTTTCAGTCTATCCACATACATCATGGCATGGTTTGTAGGCCTTGTGTTTTCTTGTTGTGAACCCCCTGTGTTCTCTCCAGCTGCGGTATGTATCTGTGCCATTAGCGTTCTGATGAGTTTTGAGTACAGTGCTGTTATATAATCCTCATATCTGAATACGATGGCATGACTTATGATGTGCCCAACATTCAGATTGCGATCTACATGTGTTCCCAGTTTTTGCATCACTTGGTTTCAGCATAATGGAAGTGTTAACAATGCTATAATTAGCAGGGAATTCCACTTCGAAGAAAGACAAAATAAAGACACATTTTTGCATTTATTTGCAACAAAAAGAAAAACCACCACAGGGGCACCTGCCCAGGATGAAACTGGCAACCAGTTACTATGAAGTAATCAATTACTTCATAGCAACTGGTTACTGGTTTCATCCTGGGCATGAGCCCCTGTATTTTTTTTGTTTTTTTGGTTCTTAGCTCACTTCTACTAGGGGCTATTGCTGTTTTGCTTTGGTTACTTACATTTATTTGTAGATAGTGTGGCTTTGTCACCAATAGATTCCAAACAGTAAAAAGCAAAGCACACACCCCTGGGATACACCAATGGTGACAGCTCTACTGGTACAAGTTGATTCACTCAATTTCACAGTATGTTTTGTCAATGAGCGAAATGGTTACCCATCTAGTGATTGAGAGTTTCTCAATGATACATACATGGGGGATTGTGTCCAATCTCTAGGCCAGATCAAGATAGGCAGTATGCACTGTCTTACCTTCATCCAGGCCTATCACACAGAATCAAGGGTCTGTGACAACATCACAGATTACCTATTGAATGACTCAGCACATACACCTTCCTAACACAGCTGAATGCAGACTTCAACACACCCTCCGCACATACTATGTTCCTGTAGGGGGGCGTATATCAATATGCATCCATATGAGTTGGGGGGGAACAGCACCTGATGCATACATGTATACACACATCCTGACTCCCCTTGTCTGTGAGGTACACCAACATGCCATCATAGACCTTTTCTAAATGGACACCAGTAATATCTCAGCTGTGTGTAACAGACCTGTGTGAACCGTTAATGCTACATCATGTCTAATACATAAGTTAGATGTCCTTAAAGAGGTCATCGATGGCATGCATGATGACAGCACTATCATTTATTTATTTATTTGTAGTTTGTTGACTGGGAAAGTCCATTGGGCCAACATGAGCCCTGTTTCAATGGAGGCCCAGGGAGAAAAGCTCTACAGTAAAGGTATTTACAAAAATTCAGCAATATATAGTGTATACAATAATCAGACAAGAAATATTTCCAGGAGATAAACCAGTAACACCTCTTGAGACTAAAGGCGCAAACATCTACAATCAGTAATATAACAGTTATTACAATAAGGACAAACACAATGTCATTAGTAGTTAGAACATAATGTTATATAAAACTGTTGAATTACACAGGCAGTTAAAAATGGAAAGAGAAGAGGGTATGTTATGTCTATATAGCAGGTAGCATAGCCACCTAGGCTGAAGTATGCTAAATTCATTGGAGGGGGGTTAGGAGTGGTGGGAGCAGGACCATTCCCAGTTAGAGGAGAGGTATGAATGGAGGAAAGACTTGAAGGATGAGTGATTTTTTGTAGTATGGATATGGGAAGGAAGTAGGTTCCATTTTTGAGCAAGGGAGAATGATTTGAGAAGTTGACCTGGGGCTGTGTGTGTGTGTGTGTGTGTGTGTGTGTGTGTGTGTGTGTGTATATATATATATATATATATATATATATATATATATATATATATATATATATATATATATGCTGGTATTGATCATAATGTCACATAAAGGTATAGCAGTCTCCCTCCTAACACCTCCAGCAGATGTTACAGTGTCAGAACAATGTGCATGATTAACCTCACAGATTGCAGACATTTCATAATAGTTGTACAAGTGTGTTTGTGCAGCACCATCTATGATCACTCAAAATAACATATGTTATGTCAGAGAGATGGGATTACTGGTGGTGTTATTCTGATATGTCCATGATTGTGTGTGCTTCTTTTACTGCTGTCCATGAGCCTTTACCTGTGTCCCATTTGCTAGAGACCTCTGCTGAAATTACACTTATGTTCAGGCAAATCAGTTTGCACAGATTCACAATATGCATCCTACCTCACTTATATATAACATTCCTGATAGAGGTCCTCTACATTGTTCATTTAAGAATGCTTATCTCACAAAGACATTTTGCCCATTGTTATGTCACCTTGTGTGACAGTCACATAATACACATGTTCACTGTGCACTCCATACTGTACCATATTGATATTTGAATGGTGTTGCTGCTGCAGCCATCTTTCATTGACATGCCATCATCTGCTGTACATTAGGTTGTTTCATCTGTGTGTCCCTATTCAATACACACACTTCTCCTGATTGTTTATTTTACATGGCAGTCCCTGTACCCTTATAGATCATTTAAACAACTTCTGTACATAATACCTGGAATGGGATTTCATAATACTCTTCACTGTATACATTTTCTTGTACTGTGTTTGGACCATATGCATAACCATATGTTAAGTCAGCCATGGAACTGTGCTTATTTACGTTTAAATGTGGTGTGTTGCATGAATATGTAATTAGCATTGCTGCTCACCACACATCACCGCGAGAAGCCTACACATCACTGCGAGAAGCCTGCATGGAGTTTACTGAATCCCAGTGAATAAGCTTTTATGGCTATTAAAAACTACATAGAAGGAAATTTTTTAATAAAAGTGGAAATGTTACATGATGCTAACACTGAATATTTTGGAAATCATATTTATAAACTCCATTTGAGTGAAAAATGGAAACGTATACAGGGTTATTTAGAAAGAAAAAAATGTGGTTACTGTGGTCACACATAAAAATAAAAATAATTATGATATGATTGTTTAGATAAAGGTTTAATGTTAAGCGTTGATCAAATCTTAAGAAAATATAATCTGAATTATTGAAAAAGATTAATAAGTAATTCTATATTTGAAACATTTAAAGGTTATATATATTACTAAAATGATGAAAAGAAAAATGCATTTCCACAAATCTTTTGAGTACTTAATTTTCATTATTAAAGGTGAAATTTCATCTAAATTGAGTCTTTCTAAATTATACAAAATAATAATGAGTAATCAATTAGATAAGAAATGTTTGGAATTGTGGAAACAACTAGAGTAAATGATCTTACAGAAAAAAATAAAGGCTTAATATTAAGATATATCGGCTTAACATACTGAAGTTTGTATTGAAACGTATTTACGTGGCAGTACATTCACAGAAGTTTTGTTATACTTTTTATATCAAAATTTAACAAATCAGAGAATTCAAGATATTGAAGATATAATAAAATAACCACAGCTGATTGGATTCATATTTTTATGGATTATGAATATTGGAAAAATGTAAATGATTTTTTAAAGGTATCAGGACAGATTATTGTGAATTTACAACAGCAACAATTTTAACTATTCCTTTAGCAATAAGTAGTAATCATTATAGAATGTTTTGGAGTTTTCTTGCAGTAGCTAGAAAAGTTAATTACTAAGAAATGGAAATCTGATATAATTCCTCTGTTTAAAGATTTTTTGGGGGGATTTAGCCACTATTGTATGTAATAATGAAAATGAAATACAGAACTTTTAATTAATAACATGGTGTAAGCAAATTCTTGGGACAAGTTGACAATGTTGATTACCAAATATATTGAAAATTAGAATTAAAACAAACACCGAAAATTTGAACTGATAATATATTTAACTTGTTATTATTTTGATACTGATGTATGATTGCTGTGTGACATGGAAAATAACTATAATATCTTCCTTTCTTATTTACATGTTGCATATATGTTAAAATTAATATATATATTTTTTTAGAAAAAATATTTATTTACTTCATCCATAAGGATTACAGCAAGAAGATACTGCAGTTAGGCTATCAAGCCCTCAATATAACACCTAAGCCTGGAAAAGATTAGCCCTGGCTGTCAGTCTTGCCATTGGCATCTCATGGACAGGGAGTAGTGCTGTCACCATTATAGTGACATAAAGCTCTGCAATCCTGGCCTCCTAGAAAATTTGGGCAGTAAAGTTAAACACTTTGTTTTTGCCAAAGGGGATGACTATACACTTTTTGGCATTTAGCTTGAGGCCATTGCTCTGGCACCAGTTGTCTGTTTCTATGAGGCCCTTTTGGAGGATGCTTGTGTTGGCTGGAGAGTCGATTATGGTGCCCAGTTTGCAGTCATCTGCGAACTTGGTCAGCCACAGTCCTTCCATGTTGGCCTGTACCTCCGAGAAATATATACCAAACAAGAGAGGTCCCAGGACTGAGCCTTGTGGGACGCCACTTGTAACTGGTTTGGAGTCTGACATGGCTCCAGCAATTCTAACCATGTGGGTTCTGTCCTTGAGCCAGTTTGCAACCCATCTAGTGACATAGGGGTTTATATTTAAGCTGGTGAGCTTATCTATAATGCCCGAGTGGGGTATTGTATCGAAGGCTTTTGCGAGGTCCAGAAAGGCTGTGTGGACCACTTTCCCTTCGTCAATGGCCTTGGTGACTGTTTCAAAGAAGTCAACCAGGTTTAAGAGGCAGGATCTGCCCTTAACAAAGCCGAACTGGGTAGGATCCAGTGTCTGTAGGTCCCCAATATCTTTATTTATGAGGTCCATGATGATCCTTTCCATAGCTTTGCAGACCAAGCTAGTCAGGCTTATGGGGCGATAGTTTCCAGGGTCCGTTGAGGCACCACCTTTGTGGAGAGGGACCACTGTTGCTGTACGCCACTCTTTGGGTACATATCCTGTAGTAAGGCTGAGACTGAACAGTAGTTTTATGTTTGGGTTTAGCTCTTCTTGGAGTTCATGTAGGACACAGCCCGGGACACCGTCTGGTACCATTGATGCTGTGTTTTTTGCTTTGAAGAGGGTGGCTCCCACCTGAGCATCTGAGATGTCAGGGGGGCAGCACTCTGCTGGGATAGATATTTGCCCTTTTGGTGGGGGGGGAGTTTGCGCTGAACCTGTCAGCTAGGATGTTGGCAATGTCTGTGGGTTTGGTGTATTTTTTGTCATTTTGGACTAATTCTGAGCATATCTGGGAATTCCCACCCAGGTTCCTAACATAACTAAAGAAAGACTTGTGATTATCCTTAGTGTCTTGTGCAATTTTTCTCTCGAAGCTGGCCTTTGACGATTTTATGAGTGCCCTTAGTTTTTTGCTAATACTGATCAGAGATGCCTTCCCTTTTTGGGATTTTGTTCAATCATGTAGTAGCTTCCTCCTTCTATTGTATAGTTTGTTTATGGCTGGAGTCCACCAGACAGGTCGTCTGCCTTTGGAGGATTGGGTCTTGGTTTTATTTGGGATTGCATGATCCATGCATTCCTGAAGGTGTTCATAGAATGCATTTATAAAGGATTCTGCGGTCTGGGCCGTATTTTCCACAGGCCCGGGGGCTTTGAAGGATTCCACCTCGGTTTTGAGGAGTGTGAAATTTGCTTTAGAGAAGTTTTTCACTGTGGTTTTCTGGGCAGGGGTGGGGTCGGGATGTGAATATCCAGTGAGATCAGTTTATGGTCTGATCTTACCAGTGAGGGATACACTTCTGGTCTGGAGCATAGAGTCCCCATGTTGGTGATGATCAGGTCCAGTATGTTTTCCCCTCTTGTGGGAGTGGTAACAAGTTGTTCCATAGCATTTGAGTTTATGAATTCTAGGAACCTTTGGGCAAGGGTGTTGGAGCTAGAGTAATGCTCCCAATCTATATTTGGGTAGTTGAAGTCGCCCAATATAATGGTGTTCGGAGAGACCTTCATATTTTCCAATGTTCTCAGGAAGGCCGAGTGGGGTTCCTGGGTTTGGGAGGGTGGTCTGTAGCAGGCTATAAACTGGAAGGCAGTTTTACCCACTGTTAGTTGCACATGGATAGTCTCTGATGCTTCATGCTTTGCCACCAACCTGGAGGTGTGGGTATCTTTGATGAATATCGATACTCCCCCTCCTTTTGTGGTTCGGTTCAAGTTTTGGGGCCGAAAAGCATGGTATGAGGTATAACCTGGTAGTGCTGGGGTGCTCTTGGGAGTCCTGAACCAGGTTTCTGTTACTGCACAGATATCAATGTTCTCCATGCTAAGGAGAGTTTTGAGTGCGTGCATCTTGAGGTTTAGACTTCTGGCATTGAGTAGCATTACTCTTAGTTTCTTATCCCTTGTGATACCTATGGAGGTGGGTTTGTCTTTTGAGCCTTGCCTAAAAAAGGCACTATGGGGGTAGCAAGAGCCTTTGCCAATATCCGAAAGCCCAGGGGTGACAGGTGCAAGCCGTCCCTAGCAAAGCTTTGTGGCTTGTCGTGCATATCATCCCAAGCTGACAGGCATTGGATCCCCTTTGAATGACACCAATACTTAAGCCAATTGTTGAAATTGATCATCTTGTCTTCATATTGTGGCATCATTCTTGGTGAGGGTAAGATGCTACTCAAGGTCAGGGTCATACCAGCCTGGGCTACATGCTCAGAGAGCTCCTCTATGTCTCTTTTCATGTAGTCCAGGGAGGTACGTCTCAGGTCATTCACACCAGCATGGACAATGACTGAGTCATATTTGTACTTGCCTTGGAGTGACCTGAGTGCTTGTGTTATGTGACGGATCCTAGCACCAGACAGGCTGCTCACCGTGACCTTCTCCTTGTTCAGCCTGGTGAGCGGGACGTCAGTGTGCCTGACGATAGAGTCACCTATTACAAGTGTATCAGGTGTGTTGTTTAGCTTTAAGGGCTGCGACTGTTCGGCACACTGGCTTTGTGAGATATGTGTTGCACGTGTTTTGTTTTGGGGTAGCGGTTGCTTGGGTGTCTGCTTTGGAGGTCTCTGCTGCTTAGGCAGATCTTTATTTAGAGCCTCCGAGTATGTTTTTGTGTGATCATGTGTTTGGTTTGCTGTCGTGGTAGGTCTATGTGAGACTGGAATTGTAGTGAGTGTGGTTTCTTTCTCCTCCTGACTGGTTATGCCAGTACTGAGTTGAGAGAGCTTAGCCTCCAGTTTGGCTATATGGTTGCATCTCTCACATGTGTTGGAATTTGTTGGGAGGAGGAGTGGGTTGTCTGTGTACATGAGGCAGTTGTAACATTGCCTCAAGATTCTCATATTCACCAGCTGGACCGGAGAGGAGATTGACAACTGACCTTTGGACATGCTAGAATAATATTGGGAATTCCTTTATAATTGAAAACAAGGGCCAATGGGGAGCGAGGGTGTAGTGCTTTTAATTTTTAGTGCTGACTTATAATTGCTTTAGTGAGCAAGTGCCAGGTAACAAGTGCAATGTGTTACAGGTAACTTAAATGCAAAAACGACAAACAGTAACTTTCTTTCAAGCGAAGCAAGGAAATAAGTACAGTAAGCAATGCAGATATCTTTAGGGATCCACAGAAGCACTGAGAAGCCGCGTTTTAGGTGGAATTAGCATTCCAGGGAAATAACAAGCATACAAACAAAGCTAGATTCAGCAGGCCTGGATCTAGTCTATGCTACAGCAAACAAGGTGTACCAATTTCAGTAAGATACAGTTCAAATATTCAGGCACTATAAACCTTTAACCAGAAATTCCCAGCTCAGAACGGCAGAGTCCAGCCTCTCCTCCCACAAGAGTGCAGACCACTAACCTTCCTAATGTAAAATAACTGGCCTGAAGCCCAAGTGCTTAAACCAGAGCTAGTACACTTTAAGAATAACAGACACTGAGCTCTCAATCAGCAGTTCCCAACTTAGAAGGATGAAAGCTACCTGTCCTGCTACCACAGTGCATGCCACAAACCTTCCTAATGTAGAACAACTGGTCTGAAGCCCAAGTGCTTAATCCAAAAGACTTAGAATGATAGCTACACTTTAACCAAGTTACTACCAAGCAGTAATAAATACAACTGAATACTTTAAATAATGCCTGGATTAGTGCTCAAGTTATACAAACAAAGCTAGATTCAGCAGGCCTGGAGCTAGTCTATGCTACACCAAACAAGGTGTACCAATTTCAGTAAGAAGAAATTCAGATATGCATGCACTATAAGCCTTCAACCAGAAATTCCCAGCTCAGAAGGGCAGAGTCCAGCCTCTCCTCCCACAAGAGTGCAGACCACGAACCCTCTTAATGTAAAATAACTGGCCTGAAAGCCCAAGTGCTTAAAGCAGAATTAATATACTTTTAGAATAACAGACACTGAGCCCTCAATCAGCAGTTCCCAACTTAGAAGGATGTAAGCTACCTGTTCTGCCACTACAGTGCAGACCACAAACCCACTCAATGTAAAACAACTGGTCTGAAGCCCAAGTGTTTAAACTAAAAGGCTTAGAATGAGTTACACCAAGCAGTAATAAATACAATTGAGAACTTTTAAGATGACGCAAAAGCAAAATAAAGTAGGAAGAAACACAAGTACAGTAAAAGCAGAAGAATTTTTTTTTTTTTTTTTTTTACTGTTTATGCAACAAGTTTTAGCAGTACCAAAGGTCTAATAATTTGTTAAAGTTACAGAAATCAGTTTTAGCTAAGTTACTGTTTTATTTAAACCTCTCTAGCAACATTTTCCATTGGTCAATGTATTAGCTCTTGAGCATTAGTCCTGATTGGTTACTGTACCACAGCCACGATTTGAATATGCACCCATATGGTGGTGTCAACGACCTGAGACATACCTCCTTGGACTACATGAAAAGAGACATTGAGGAGCTCTCTGATTATGTAGCCCAGGCAGGTATGACCCTGACCTTGAGCAGTATCCTACCTTCACCTAGAATGATGCCACAATACAGTGATAAGATGATCAGCTTTAATAATTGGCTTAAATTCTGGTGTCATTCAAAGGGGATCCAATGTCTGTCTGCCTGGGATGACATGCTGGACAAGCCACGCTGCTTCGCAAGGGACGGCTTGCACCTGTCACCCCTAGGCTTCCGGATATTGGCAAAGGCTCTTGCCACCCCATAGTGCCTTTTTAGGCAAGGCTCAAATTCTAAACCTACCACCCTAGAACACAAAAAAGTAAAAACTAAGGGTAATGCTGCTCAATGCCAGAAGTCTCAATCTCAAGATGCACGCACTCGAGGCCCTTCTCAGTATGGAGAACATCGATGTCTGTGCTGTGACAGAAACCTGGTTCAAGGCTCCTGAGAGCACCCCAGCACTAGCAGGTTTCACCTCATATCATGTGTTCCGGCCCCAAAATCCGGACAACACCAAGAAAGGAGGGGGGGTGTCCATATTCATAAAGGACACCCACACCTCAAGGTTGGTGGTAACGCACGATGCATCGGAGACCATCCAGGTGCAATTAACCATAGGCAAGACTGCTCTGCAATTTGTAGCATGTTACAGGGCACCCTCTCAAACTCAGGAACCTCACATGGCCTTCCTGAAAACAATGGAGGGGATAAATGTATCTCCAAACACCATCATACTAGGTGACTTCAACTACCCTAATATAGACTGGGAACACTACTCAAGCCCAAACACTCTAGCCCAAAGGTTCCTGGAGTTCATAAACTCAAATGCCATGGAACAACTAGTCACCATCCCCACAAGAGGAGAAAACATACTTGATCTCATCATCACGAACATGGGATCACAATGTTGAACAACGGAAGTATACCCCTCACTGGTGAGATCAGATTATAAACTAATCTCGCTGGAGGTCCTCATCCCGCCCCCACCTGAAATAAAAAAGACCACAGTGAAAAACTTCTCAAAAGCGAATTCACACTTCTAAAAACTAGTGTGGTCTCCTTTAAGGCCCCTGAGCCAGTGGTAAACATTACTCAAACCGCTGAATCACTTACAAATGCCTTCTACCAGCACCTACAGGACTGCATGGATCAGGCAATCCCAAACAAAACTAAGACTCTTTGTACCAAAGGCAAGCGTCCAGTCTGGTGGACCCCAGCCATAAACAAGCTCTACAACAAAAGGAGGAAGCTACTACAAGATAGAGCAAAATCCTTGAAAGGTAAGACACCTTTGATCATTATAAGTAAAAAACTAAGAGCTCTCATAAAATCATCCAAGGCAAATTTTGAGAGAAAAATCGCCAAGGACTCAAAAGACAATCATAAGGCCTTCTTTAGCTATGTTAGAAGCCTAGGAGGAAACTCCCAGATATGCTCAGAATTAGTTCAAAATGATGTGAAGATTACTGAACCTACACACATTGCCAACATACTGGCTGACAGGTTCAGTGCAAACTTCACCCCTCCCCCAAAAGGAGAGATATCTATACCAGAGGATTGTAGCCCCCAAACATCTCCAGCCCCCAGGTGAGAACTGCTCTCGCCAAACCAAAAAACACAGCATCCATGGGACCGGATGGTGTCCCCGGCTGTGTGCTCCATGAACTCAATGAGGAATTAAACCCGCAGTTAGGACAGCTGTTTAATCTTAGCCTCACCTCAGGATACGTACCCAAGGAGTGGCGACGGTGACTGTGGTCCCACTTCACAAGGGCGGTGCCTCCACCGACCCTGGAAATTACCGTCCCATTAGCTTGACAAGCCTTATCTGCAAAGCCATGGAGAGGATCATAATGGAACTCATAAATAAAGACATAGGGAGCTTGCAGACTTTGGATCCAACCCAGTTTGGCTTTGTCAAAGGCAGATCATGCCTTTTAAACTTGGTTGACTTTTGAGACAGTCACCAAGGCCATTGATGAGGGAAAGGCAGTCCATACAGCCTACCTTGACCTGGCAAAGGCCTTGACACAATACCCCACTCAGGTATCATCGAAAAACTCATCAGCTTGAATGTAAACCCATACATCACAAGATGGGTTGCAAACTGGCTAAGTGACAGAACCCACAGGGTCAGAGTTGCTGGAGCCATGTCAGACTCAAAGCCTGTCACAAGTGGTGTCCCACAGGGCTCTGTCCTGGGTCCACTCTTGTTCGGCATCTACTTTTCTGAAGTACAAGCAAACACAGGAGGGTTATGGCTGACAAAGTTTGCAGATGACTGCAAACTGGGCGCCATAGTAGAAAACACATCTGACACAGATATCCTTCAGAAGGGCCTCACAGAAACGGATAACTGGTGCCAGAGCCATGGCCTAAAGTTAAATGCCAAGAAATGCATAGTCATACCCTTCGGGAAAAACAAGGTTACCCTAGCTACCATATAGGTGGCAATCCACTGAGCACAGAAGAAGTCATCAGGGATCTGGGGACCCAGGTTGACAGTAGCCTTCGCTTGACACTCATGTTGCTAAAGTAGTTAGGAAAACCTTCTACATTGCCCACCTGATCATGAAGGGATTCACATCTAGATCAAGGGAGGTCATCGTCCCCTGTACTCATCACTCATTAGACCTATGATTGAGTACAATGCCCCATTCGGAATGTATCTGACCCGACACCTGCAGCAGCTGGAAAGGCCCCAAAAGTTCCTCACCAAAAGGATAAAGGGTCTCAAAAATATGTCTTATGCTGCCCGACTGAAAGAACTCCAGCTCTATTCAGTCTCATACCGCTTGCTCAGAGGTGACCTGTGCCTGACATATAAGGCCATGTCAAACCCTGATTTGATGAATATGCTTCACCTCAAAAATCTAGATCCCTCAGAACCACAAGGGCGGGAGACTTAAACCTTGACACGGTTATCAATAGAACGTGCTGGAGGGACAGATTCATCACCCAGAGACTCCCTATGCTGTGGAACAAAATCCCGGTACATGTGAGGCAGAGCACCTCGCTGGCCTTGTTCAAGAGGAATCTTGACCAATGGATGGGGGATCGCAGATATACCCCAGGGATTACTTCAGTGTCACTGCTTGACAGAGGCACAGCAAAATAATACGCATAGTTTTATTCAAACTAAAGGGGTGGCGAAAGCCAAATAACTATGGGCTAGGCTTATAAATGCCCTTGGGCAGATAGCCTAGTATGAACCTATGAACCTATGAACCTATATATCCAATGCCTTATTATTCATGGTACTCTTAATGGTTACTTTACATTGGTTAATGTCAGCAAATAATTTTAAAATGTTTCTAGCAGTTCTAGACTCTCTAAATGTTATTTTTTACCTGTGTCTCTTTTAATTTATCATTTCCTGATGTTCTATTAAATAAAGAACAAAGTGTTAAAACATTGCAGGTCCAGTGTCCTTTCTCAAAGGGTCATTATTCTGCTTCTTGGTTTAGTGTTTTAGTGTTTCTGATGGGATTTTTTTAATGCAATTATTAACATGCAAATCAAATTTCAGTTAGTCATCCATCATAACCTCTAGAAGTTTTGTGTAGGGTTCGACTATGATAGGTGTGTTATTTAGAGAGTGGATAGCAAAAGTGGTTTAGGTTTTTGAGAAGAAAAAGTAAGTGTTTTTTTAGGATTCAGAAATGGCTGGTTGCAAGAGATCCAAGTTTCAAAAGAGTTAAAGGATTTCTGAGTAACAGAATTTAAGTCAGCGAGAGTGTCTGCAATAGAGATGACTGTAGAGACATCAGCATATTGGACAAGGGCTGACGAAGGGCAGAAAGTATAAAGCAGATTCATAAAGATATTGAATAGTGGGCCAAGACTAGATCCTTGTAGAACACCCATTTTGCTATGGAGAGGCTGGTAGAGGGCAGCGTGCCATTTCACCGATTGTAGTCGATCTGTGAGATAACTACAAAACCAAGCAATGGTAGAGGTGGAGAAGTTAAGGTTGGTCAGCTTGTTCAGAAGAAGGTAGTGAGAGACTGTATCAAATGCTTTTGAGAGATCTAGGAATAAACAAGACACAAGTTTATTGTTATCTCTGGCCAGAGGAATAGCGTTGATGAAGGATAGGAGGGCAGTAGTGGTGGTTTGTTTTGGACGAAAGCCATGTTGTATGGGGGTGAGCAGATTTTCTTGAAGTAGGTATTCCATGATTTGCTTATACATGCATTTTTCTAATATTTTAGAAAGAGGTGACAAGATAGTTATGGGTCTGAAATTAGAGATTTTCAGAGTTACCTCCTTTGTGTATGGGTATAGTATAGAATTATTTCCAAATAGAGGGAAGTTTTGATTCAGAGATATAACGATTTGTCAGTATAGAGACTGGAGGAGCTAGAGAGTCTGCTGCTGCCGCCTGAAGGAAGTAGGGAGGTATGTTATCAGCAGATGCAGAACAGAGTTTTAGTTTGCAAAGTAGTGATTTAATGTAGCTAGTAGGTATTGGTTTAAGGGATAACATGTTAGTAGAATGCGGACTAGAGGAGAGGTCAGGGAGATTTATAGTATTAAAATTAGAGGAAACAGGATTTATCATCCTATTAATGGATTCAATGAAGTTGGAATTGAAAATGGAAGCTGTTTCTTGCTGTGTATTTGTTGGGAAGGGTTTTAGAGATGCAGGGTTACCAGGATTTAGTATTTGGTTTATTGAGTACCAGAATTTTTTTGTATTGGATTTTTCTGCAATAGGTGGGTTATTGCAGAAATCTTTTTTGTCTTTGTTGATATGTCTTTTTGTCAGGTTGCTGAGTTATTTATATTTTTGTAAGTGGATATGGAGTTTAGTATTTAGCCAAGGTTTCCACATTCTATCTCTTGTTTTTATCAAGGTACAGGTAGCATTACATAACCAGGGGGATATTTTAGATTTTACACAGACTGTGTGCAAGGGTGCCAATGAATTAAGAATATTTAGGAAGGTTGAGTTGAATGACTTTACTGCTTCATCTAGGGGGAGATGGGTGAGAAATGACCAGTTTATTTTGGATAGGAGGGTATTCAAGGTTTCTGGGTGGAAGTTTGATTGTTTCCGACATTTGATGCATCTATGTGGTCTGGAGAAATGTGGAGAGAATCTTAAAACTTTTACCAGGAGTGATCACTTAGGGAGTCAGGTAAAGTTTCAGGGTTGTGTTAGGTATGTGGGTCTGAGACTAGTATACAGTCAATTAATGAGCTAGGGTTGTAAGATTTCTTAGCATGGGTGGGTGTAGAGATAAGTTGTGTAAAGCCATGCAAGTTGATACATAAGGGTGAGTTGGGTGAGCAGAGATATAACCAATTTATATTGACTTCCCCAAGGAGGATGATTTCATTATGCATGTGTTGCGAAAGGCAGGAGAGAACATGTACAAGTAAGGGAATGTTGTCACCAGGGGGTATGTAAATGGCTGCTACAGTAATTGTAATATGATTGTTAAGTTTAAGGTTGGCAGTCAGGAATTCAGAGGGTAGAACAGATGGGATTGGTTTATGTAAATATGTCAACATAAGATGGTTTGAGTAGGCAATGGCTACTACTCCACCCTTCTTTAGATGGTCTAGTCAAAGTATATTATGCCCTGAAGGGAGAAAGTCCTTATCAGAGTTAAGTGGCTTTAACCATGTTTCAGTGAGAGTAATAACATCAGGGGAGTGTGCTAACATCTTGGCATGGAATTAACTGACTTTATTTAGCACACTTCTTATATTCATTGAGTAAAAAGATATATATTTTTTTGGGAGAGTTGGGTATCCAGTGAGCGGGTTGGTTAAGTTGCTGATAGGGCAGAGAGAGTTAGGGCCAGGATTTGGATGAATATCACCTGATAGTAGTAGGGTTTTAGGAAGGATGTTAACTTTATAGAGAGAAGGGTAATATATGATGTAGGTTATTTTACTTTTTGATAAATTTGTGGGGGAAGGAAAAGGTTTGATTTTGGGAAGGAGAGGATTAGAAGAAAAAATGGAAGAGGAGTTTTCAAATGAGTGAAGAGGTTGTGTAAAGAATTTGGGTGAGTAGATGTAGCAGCTGGATTTTCAGGTGTTAGTTGGATATTATAGGAGGTGAGAAGGTAAAGTAGAAGTAAAGGTGGCATGTAGAGGAAAGTTGGAATTATGTTGGTTAGGGTACTATGCTAGGTAAGTAGTAGTAAGCAGGAGAGGAGAAATATAAATATAATATATATATATATATATATATATATATATATATATATATATATATATATATATACAGATTCACTTTATATGCTCGAAATCCTGAAATATCAAATTTCAGAATCTCAAGCCCATAAAGTGTAAAGGCTAAAACATTGAACACCCAGAAGAGTGAAATTCAAAATCACGACTTCTATACCACACACACGCCATGCACATACATATACACATACCTTCTTCCCCACAAACAAACACACAACCCAATCCTATGTCCAAGAAGGGGTGCTGCACCCCTGTGCACCCCTGCATGGGGGGGCTGTGCCTCCCACACACCCCCTACTTAAATATACTAACTCCAAGGTCGCATTACATACACAAACACATGAAACACCACCACACAAGCTACACCCCTTTGCACACATACACACCACAGTAACAAAATACACTAACACACACTACAGGCCCTACCCAAAACCCTTAAAACATAAACACTTACCTGAATCCATAAACACAGCGCAACACCAGAACCGCTAATTCAACATCTCCAAATTGCAAGATTTTGAATTTCGCGCTTCTGGGTGTTCAATGTTTTAGCCTTTCCACTTTATGGGCTTGAGATTCTGAAATTCGATATTTCAGGATTTTGAGCATACAAAGTGTTTCCACACACACACACACACACACATATATATATATATATATATATATATATATATATATATATATACATATTTATACATACATATATATATATATATATATATATATATATATATATATGTATATATAGATATAGATGTATAGCTATACAGATATGTAGATATAACTGTATATAGATATACACACGCGCGCGCACACACAAACACACACACACACACACACACAAACACACACACACACACACACACACACACACACACACACACACACACACACACACACACACACACACACACAGACACACACACACAGACACACACACACATATATATATATATATATATATATATATATATATATATATATATATCTGAGATAAAAGGATTTTGGCAGGCACTTTATCTGGGACAGAATTATTAGTCCCTTGGGGTTTTCAAATGTGGACATCGATCAATGATTAATTTGGTTAAAGAATAGTTTTGTACTGTGTCTTTTGAGCCTATGAATTTGCTTTTGAAATTTCTGGCTTTGCTAATTAAAAAGAAGATGAGCATCCAAGGAATTATTTTGTATTTGTTTTTAATATTATGGAAGCTAAGAAGCATATAGTTGTACAATTCTGCAATGGTTTACTGGAAGAAAAGGGCATTTTTGTTTTTCTTCATCTGTGTGAAAAGAATTTTTTTTCGGTCAAAAGACTTTTTGATAATGAAAAGATATGAACTGGTTATGGGAATTATGGGCATTAGTACACTTTGAAAATTATGTAATAAAGCATATTCCTTATAATATTATAATAAACAGAGTATGTGTGAATGTAAGTTATCAATGGCAGCCTACGTTTTTTTTTTTCTGTAGCAAACAGCTTATAAGTGAATGCCTTAAAAGAAGATGCAATACCTGTGGGGAAGTGAGACATTTAGCACAGGATTTTACGCCTATGTGTACTTAATATAAAAGGCAAAGATATTGGTGGTTTATTTGTTCTGGGAATTCTAGCTAGTATATGTGATATAGCACAAAATGACACAGAAGGACAAGGTTTGGGTCTGGACATTTAGAATCAGAAGAAACGGAAAACAAATCTAGTAAAGGAAGTGACAGTGTAATATGTAAAGATGAGGAAAAAGAAGGAAGAGCTTTTGAGGGAAAAAAAAAAAAGAAAGTTCAACTGGGAGAAGCGTGAAAGGTAGAAAAAAGAAAAAATATCACAAGGAAAAGTGGTTCAAAGAAAGGGGAAGCATAATTTCAAAATTCTTTCCTTGAATTTTAACAGCAATAAAATGATGAAAGATGTGCTATTCTATATTATTGTAAAAAAGGCAAAGTGATGTGATAATTTTATTTGGATAAAAAGCAGACCAAGCTAAACACTGTTGAGGAAACTACATATTTTGGGGTTTGAGAACAGACAACTGTTCAGGAATGGTTCTATTATGGATGGCATTTAATGAAACATATTTGAAGTAACTGTAATACAGCTCACTAGGGCTATATTGCTGATTGCTGAATATAGGATAATGTTCCTAATTTACAGTAGTATAGTTGTTCATATCAGGAAATGAGTGGGAGACATTATTTAAGCAGATAATGGAGCACTTCATAGTTAACACAGAATTAATTTGGGGAGGATATGAACTGTAATTTGCAAAAAGGAAAACAAGAAAAGGATGTTAGGACATGTGAAGAAATATGTAGGAAATTTTGTATGTTAAAAAATGAGGAACACACATTTACATATCGAAAAGGAAGTACTAAGATGGGGATTGATTATATGTTCTTTTACAAAGTTTACACATTTGTTAACAAAAAAGTAATGAAACTGACTTTTTAGATCATGTTGTTATTGATTGCTAGCTTGGTTTTGATCAGCATATACTGAAAGTAAAGCTTAAAGAAATGAACAGGAACACGTGAGAGCATGACAGGTTTGGAGATGGAAAGGAAGAAACTCCTAGCTGACCATATATCAGTGAGACCTTGTTACAAAGACTGGGAGGCACAGTGGATATTTACAAGAATAAATATAATAAACCATATGTTCACTTAGAGAAATGCTATGATAACGATGTATATGGAATCTGTTGAGACATTATGAGAGTACGCTATGGAAGGAAAGGAAGCTGCTGCTATTAACAAAGTATTTGTGTTAAGTTTAAAAATAAAGGCTTCTGTTACTAGGCAAACATTTTTATATAGGATAAGAGAAAAAAGTTAATCCATTCTTAAGAAAGCAGGCCATGTAAAGGGAAACTATAGTAAAAGAGGCTGAGAAAGAGAAATATATTTTTAAAGTAACAAGAAGATAATTGAGGCTGTTCATAAATATATAACTAGTATGTTCACAAAAAAGGAGAATGTAGGAAATTTAAATTGGAAAGTAAAGACAATTTCAATGAATACTAACAAGGAAGTAACCAATTATATTACAGCAGAATAATTAAATAAAGCAATTTCAAACTGAAGGAAGTTACAGTGCCAGGATATGACAGAATTGGTTACAGATTTTAAAAGTGGATTGACAAAGGAGAGAGGAAACTATTTTTTAAAGTGCTTAACGAGTGGTTTAAAAAGGGATTAGAAGTAAAGAGATATGTAAAAGAGCCATAAAGTTACTACAGAATTTCAAATGGAATGCTTTAAAAAATTGGAGACCTATTATATTACATAATGTTGATTATAAAATTATGATGATTATTGTACAAATCAAATTTGGAAACATTTTGAAAGATCTTTTATGGAAGGGTGTTTGTTAAAAATAGGAATATAAAAATGTTAAATATAATTAAGGAAATAGTAAATGATATTTCTAAAAGATTGACAAGAATATTTAGTCCATGTAACATTCACACACACACACACACACACACACACACACATATATATATATATATATATATATATGTATACATAAAATATATATATATACACACACATATATAGCTCTGGTAATAAATGGATAAATAGGTAGAGAAATTAAAGTAGAAACAGGGATTCAACATAGATGCCCACTGAATACCGTTTAGTTTAACTATGAATGCAGTAATTGTTAACATAGAAAAGACACTAAAGGAAGTCAGTATTTGTTATCAAACTTTTAGGTTGCAATTAATTTTGAATTGTATGGATTATATTGTTATAGTAAAAATATTGTGTGAGTAGAATATGTGTTGCTGGAATGAAAATAAATCTAGGTCTAGTAGGACTTTCAAGTTTGAAAAAAATAATTGGTTTAGAGGCAAAAGGAAATAGGAGGAGTATGTTTCTCTAGGAAAGAAATTAAAATTCAAGGAATTAAGTTTAAAAAAATGGATAAGTTGTCTTTTGTTAGTTTAATATATAGGATGTTTCTTACAAATGAGATGAATCTAGCCCATACACCGTATTTTGTTCATCATCTTCTCATTGATACTGTTTATTTGGATAGTCAACTTGTTTTGTCTATTATAGCGTGATCCAGGTCTAAACTTGGTACTATATAGATGCTCATTACTTTTCAACCATAAAACTCTTATATTATAGATTTCTGAACAGAAAATTAAACAGATTTTTACTTATAATACCTTCTATACAACACCCCCTGCTCAATACAAAACAGAGAATGCAGAACCTAGATGGGCAGTTTTAAAATTGTCATCATATGGTATGTCTGATAGGAAAGGTTACCTCTTAGAGAAGGATTTAAATTTTTTTTTATAATTTTATTTATTTAGCCAGGTAAGCCCCCTACACAAGTGTCCCTTTCAGGGGCAAACCAGGAGCACTGTCTGGATAGCTGATTTACACAGAATGAAGGCTAGAGAAATGAAGACTGAGAGAAACAAACCATGGACTACGAGAAGCAGATTATTAACAGCTCATAGCCTTAATTCTCTGTGCTAACTGCCTCACTTTACAGATTGTGTTTAGGTATACAAAACATTGTTTTGTTGGATGACTTCATGGGTTAGAGTGCAAACAAAATGACTATGCTACTGTCTCTCTCTCTCTCTCTCTCTCTCTCTCCCCAAGTTAAGGAGCTTTATACATTGGGCTTGTCCTTGGTACGTATACTTACAGAAGCATGCAGTTTAAATCTATCTGTAGAATTATGGGTCTAAAAAGCCAGGTACTGACTTTCCCATTTTTTTTTCCTTTTTTAAATGAAGTTTCCTTTGGCCCCCCAATGCCTGCATAAAGCTTCTGACTTGATCCCATTTCTTTCATCATGGGGAGATACGTCTCCAGAGCCATGGGAGAAAGAGCAATCCATAAGGACCGTCCTTCAGGCATCCTTAAGAATTGATTGTTTCCTTTACTAACATTACACATGTGAAGGTATTTATGATGACCCTAACCCCATACCTAGGCAGGGAAGTGAGCCACCTGTGTCACCAAAGAGGCGCACAATGCCTTCCACATTTTGAATCACTCTTCTATGCACGCATGATGAAAGCTACCAGCTAGTTGTGGCTTGGTGAACCAGATGACAGCCTCCTGGTCATGTATGAAAATGGATAAACTGATTATGTCTGTTAAAGAAAACCTTGACTAAACTGACTGATTGGGCACAGAAGAGAAATATGCTGATAAATGCATCAAAACGAAGCACATGGGATTTCGGAGACATAAACTGAAGAGTGAATATTTAGTACAGTACTCAGTGATTGAAATTGTAGATTCATTTAAGTCCAGCGTATATGGGTAGATCCAGCTTTAATTTTTTTCTGATCATAACAACCAATTGTTTATTGATAGTTAAAAAACAATAGGCTGTATCAATAAATTTATAAAGTCTAGAAAATCAAAAAGGATGAAATTGTGAATTGGAAAGAATACAGAGGAAGTATATGACGGGCATCTGTGGATGTAAATATTTAAGTTATTATAGACATTAAAATATCGAAACCTGTACAGTGTTTTGTATAATTGTTTAACAGGCATCCTTATTGAGGTATATAGGGCATTTAGAGACAACTACCACTGCAAATGTTTGGCGTTGCCAAAGAGTAATGGAGAATCATCAGACAACCTGTGTAGGAGATTATACAAAAACCAGATATACAGTAATTGGTTCTCTGTTACCTCTCAACTATCCAGATTTTTGTAGGATTTCCAGATTTTTGCCTCATATTCTTGGTCTATTTTTCAGAAAATTGTGGTTTTCTGGCAAGTCACTGGCAAATCATTGAGGACTGAAGTCAGAAAATAATGGTAGAAAATTGAGTGTCAGACTTCATATCCTTCAGAAAATGTATGCTAATGCAATACCTGTTATTCTATCAACTTTCTAAGTTTGTTAGTGCAATATTTAAAAAGTGTCCCTATTTTGGGCCTTTGTCCCCCCATTATTTTAGGCTTTGTCCAGATTTTTTGCTCTGAGAGGTTGTGAAGTATGATTCTCTGAGAAAGTAGCTGATGCATGGAAAAGGCTACCAAATTATTTTAAATCAAACACTAGTTTAAATATTTCTAAGAGCGACACGGATACTTGTTATTGTAATGACTGTTTTGGTATATTGGCAGGCTAGGATGGCATTATTGCCCAAACCTGAAATGTTTGTATCTATGTATTTGCAATGTCACCTCACCTCTGAGAAGACAAGGCTGCATGCAGCCAATTCTGCCCCACCAACCTTCCAAGAATGGGCACAACAATCCTTGTCATGCAGCTCTGCCCCACCTCCCTTCCACGAAAGGGCACACCCATCATCCTCAGAATCTGCCCTACCTCCCTTCCCAGGATGGACATACCCATCCTCCCCTTAAAGCTCTATCAAATGCATGTGACACTAACTGAACTCAGGTCACCTAAGCCATAGTAAAAGCTTTATACTTCTAAGCTACCTGAGCTGGCTTGTTCCAGGCCATTTTATATTCTGATATTAGAAATGTTATATAATAACATTTTGTTTCTCTGTATCCAGATTCTGATCCCAGCCATCACCTGTCATGAAAGATTTTTATCTAATACTTCCTGGGATTCAGAAAAGCTTATGGTGCTGCAGAAGCATTTATTGTGATGGTTTTTGCAGCATAAGAAGGTCAAGTGGTTTAGGGTCTGCTCTTCTGATATAGCTTTATGTTGGAAATGACCATAGCGTAGTTACAGGTCTTCTTGATGAAACCATGTGGGAATGTAGCAGTCTGTGGGTGTGGCTAATGTGGCTAATGTTAGCCATGTGATCTCCCATAAAATGGCACTGTCATGAAAATAATAATAATACAGTAGAGTGATTCAGAGACATGCTACACTAAGTTATATTTTTCCACAAGGGGAAAAAGCATACGCTGTCAAAAGATGTCACACACATAGTCACCCTTATGGCTGTGATGATGGCTTGTACCATGGCAACATGTATGAACTACAGACCTGTCTGTGTATTTCTATGTATGTATGTGTGTGGTCTTCTGATATGGATTCTTACTATTACATTAATTTGTAGACCCATACTGTCCAATAAGTGATGGTGGCAAGGGCGGTGAAAACGTAGTTAAACACTGTATTTTGCCCTGAAGATATGTGATTACAGACGTGCTAGCAGCAGGATATGGTTTGTCTTGCAATGACTTGATGTAGGCATATAAAAGTGATAAAAGGCAGCTTTTTAAATAGGTATGAAAATTTGCTGTTGCTATTGTAATGACATTGAGCACAATTATTTTAAAAGTACAGCTGGCTTGAGTTTCTTCATCTTCGGTGAGTGTGCATTTTACAGTCTTGTATTTACATAGCAATCCAAGCCATTGTTTAATTATTGTTTTTCCATTTGTGACAGCAGGTTCAGTTTTCACAACATGGGTGTAAAATTACAGAGGTTATTAACATCACTTCAAACATCATTACCATATGGTAAGGGGGAAATGATTAATTATTTTTTGCTGTAGCAAGTCTTAATAATGCACTATAGCCTTACTATGGTATGATTCTTATGTCAGAAGTGGGTCTACTACAAGCACTCACATGCTACAAGTTCTTTATTGACATGCTTGTTGTCACTTAATCAAAACGGCATGTTTCCTACTTCCCAATATCCCAGCCCTACTGAATTAGATAGCCTTCCCACAGCCTGACCCAAATAAGCTACATAACAAACCAAGAACCATAATTCTAACCCTAAAACTGCCATCTCTTGGTCCCTAACCCTAACATGAAAGCTTATCTCTTTAATCCTAACCCTAAAACCCCCTTTCAGTCTCTTAACTTAAATTGCCCTTTTGCTTCCTAAGCTTAAATTTCACAATTACCTCCTAACCCTAAGCTCCCCTCCTGTTTCCAAAACCTATATTCCCTGATCACTCATTAACCCTAAACTCCCCCATTCCCTAAATCGAAATTTTCTGATCACTTCTCCCATTGCCTAAACCAAACTCCCATGATCATTCCCGAATACAAACATTCCTGATTATTCTTTAATGCTAAACTTCCATTCCACTCCCTGAAAATAAATTTCCCAATCACTCTTTAACTCTAGCACTCCCTCTTTCTTGTTCTTGCTCCCTAACCCAAACCTTAACCCTAAATTCCCTTGTTTCCTACTAAATCTAAGCTTGAAACTCCAACCCCTTTAAATTTCCTCCCCATGGCAGTTGCTCTTAGGGAAACTCACCTGAATGTTAAGTGGCTGCTGCACTCTCTCTGTCTCTCTCTCTTTACTCACCTGCAATAGCTAGTGAGAGTAGAACCCTTAACGTCATCCAGTTAAAAGTTGCCTGTAAAGTCCTTACCAACCAGACACATCACAAGCATTAGGACCTCTTTTCCAGTTGTACTCCCTTGCCAGTAACCACTGTTCTACAAAACAATACCTCACATCCACTTCAAAAATCACATAGTTCAGTTGGAGACGTACTGTAATCAAACTTCATCACTAATTTTGGGAATACAAATTCTAAGACAGTAACAACATCCATCACTTCAGATCTGCCTGAAAATGTTCCACTCCAAATCTTAGCACTGCCTTTGCACCTCCCCTCCTGGTTAAATTCATTGCTGTTCCCCTGTCTTCTTGCATTTATTCATTCCTCCTGTCAACACCATATGAAAATATACATATGGTAGTGTATTGAAACAATGATCTTCCATATTTTCACACTCTAAATAGTATATTATATACTGTAAATAGTTTTGCCCTGAATATATGTATTTCAAATCTTCATACCATTTTCAGGGTATAAATGTGATATGTACAAACCTGGCTATGTATTATTTAATCTGTGTATAGCTCTTCTCCACAAACCTCCACTGAAGACAGAGCCTTTTTGACCGAGATGGATTTCCCTGGCAAGCAATTACAAATAAGTAAATATATCAGTACAAGGTGCCTGCAGGATATACACAGGTAAAAACAAAAGAAGGTTTCCAGTGAAAATCTGTTGTTTAATTTCTTTAATTTTGAGGAAATGACAAAAAATATTTAAAATTAAAACCATGCTTACAATAAAAAGTCAGCTCCTTGGTGAGTTGATGAGATCTCAATATACAACTGTGATATTGTGATACTGGCTGGACATCTTTTCAGCTAGTTAAGTTCTACCTACACCACATCAGAATCTAATTAAACAACCAGTATGCACATACTTTTAATGTTGCTCTAATCTGAGGCATTTACTCATTAGGAAACAAAAGTGAACAATAAACTATAAAACCAAAAACAATTAAGTCAAACCACTTTGAGATATAGCATAACAGTGACTAATAACAACAAACATATAAAATACTGAACATAGACCAGGGATTCAGAAACACTGACTGCAATCATGGCTAGCCCTCTTGTGTTTAGTATGCCTGAGCAATGATCCCCAATGATCACTAACACTGAATATGGCCAGTCAGGTGTGAATGATGACCAGTTCATTAAATCTTCTGGCTGTGGCCGCAACACGGACTATGGAAAGAGTATGTAGGTGCATGGTGTGGCTGCAGGGAAGTAAGAGCAGCGGTAATGCTCATCTGTAGAGCTCAAGCCCCAAGAGTGCATGCAGGGATCTCTCAAACACGATTACAGCTAGAAAAAGAAGTTATGTGGCAGCCAGGGTCATGAGACTGGTGTACTGATCTGTATTTTGACCCAATGGGATATGTGTGTGTGTGTGTGTGTGTGTGTGTGTGTGTGTGTGTGTGTGTGTGTGTGTGTGTGTGTGTGTGTATATATATATATATATATATATATATATATATATATAGGGTCTATATTAAATCAATGAAAATCCATTACATCGAATACCAAAACAGCGACACATATTATTTGAACTGCGAAAATACCAAAAGCACTAAACCACAAAATTTAAAATATCGAACGTTCAGTCAGCCAACCACACCACCCGCTACATACTACCTACCCAAACAAAATAAATAAACCACATACATACACTAACCAAACCCTACTCCTAACCCTAAAGTAAAGCACCAAAACTCAACTTCTAACTCTACACTAAACCTCACATGCACAACTATCTATGCACTATCCTTAACCCCTCCCTAACCCTAAGGTCTGTAACTACCACACACTTCCCCTACGGAGATATACCAAAACAAAATAAATATTACACATAAATACATTTAACAAAGCCCTACTTCTAACACTACACTAAATCTTACACACATTATCTATCTATACACTTACCTTAACCCGCACCCTAACCCTATGATCTGTAACTATCGCACACTTACCTTATGGAGCTATACCGCAGATGGGCCAACCAAAACACTTCCACATTTCAAATTTTGCAGTTTTGCATGTTCAACGATTACGTATTCCGTGCAATACGTGTCAATGATTTTGCATTCATGTTAACGGAGTTTCAACAATCTAATAGGAACCCATATATATGTATATATATATATATATATATATATATATATCTATATATATAGATATATATATATATAGATATATATATATATATATATATATAAATATATATATATATATATATATTGAGAAGATAAGGGAATTAAGATGAAGCTAAGAGGGTTAGTGTAGGCAGTAGGGCAAACATACACAGTTAGCAATGTGGAAGATAATATAGAAGGGGATATCAGACACACAGACCAACAACAGAGATGCTGCTGATGGAGAGGGTGGAAATGAATGTGTCATCTGGGAACAGCACTGGCTGTGAAATTGCTCATAGCTGTGTACTAGCCACTAGTGGTGGTGCAACAGATCTGGATGGTGTCAAGGATGCTGGTCTGGATGCTGCTGCATATAAATGTCAAACAGCTGCAGAGGAAAACCTTTAAAGAAAACATACATGGTTCGTGGAGAGAAAAGGACAAATATATTGACCAAATGCAGCTACAACATCATCAGAGTCTAACCACTATACTAGTGCTACACTGTAAAGGCCAGGAAACAACCACACTACTTTAATAATGATGCACCTATACACAATTCTGAGGTGACTTGAAGCACAGTCTTCATCAGTTGTCTGGTTCAAGGTACTTCATTTATAGACTGAGGTACAGCAACACTCATACAAAAGGCTTTCAAGGAAATATACAATGATTTTGTATCCCACACTTGCTGAATGAAACAGACAAAAGCATATAACACTGAGGAGACTTGAGCCCACAATTGTCATCATCTATGTTATTCAAGGCACATAATTCATAGGCTGAGCTACAACAGTATTCAGACAAATGCCTTCAGGGAAATATACAGCAGTTGTGTGCTTCACACTTGCAGAATAAAAGAATAAGAAACAACTTCTCAGGGCACCACCTTTGGGATCTACACCCATCATCCACAGGCATAGCTGGCAGTGTAATACTTAGCAAAGAAAAGTGCTTGCAACTTGGAAATCATACCCTGATTGGTTTGTGTCACCAGCCACACAAAACCTCTTAGCTTATGTGAGCAGCCAGGACCAGGCAATGACAATATAAGTAGTGTCACTACCAATTGTAAATAATAGGTGGTGGTACAAGGCAGCCTAGCTCTTTGCTATACTATAAGCAGAGCAAGTACTTGGCAGTTGTACATGGACATTGATAGTACTGTTTGTGACCCACTGAATACAATATGATCACAAAAGATAAATGAGTAGGAAGCCCTGCATAGGCATATATGAGGTATGTATATCTATTTGTGACAAGATTAAAGGGTGGAAATGGGAGCATAGGAAAGACAAGAAAAGGGAAGTAAGCAGAACATAGAACAGAAGGTGTACAACTAAGGAATGAGCAGAATGGAGGTGAAGAAAATGGGTTATGTGATGCCCATGCACTGGCCCAGCAATCAAGGAGCCTCAATCCTCACCACTAACACCAGTGAGAGGCATCAATATAGGGAAAGGATAATAAATACACACACAATAAAGTACAATTTCCCTTAAGAGCACACAGAGATCACAGTCAGTCTGGGGCTGATTTCTCCCTTTCTCTCCAGGTCCCCAATAAGACTCCTCACTGGCACAGCTATAGGGTCCAGATCTCAGCCTAGTGGGCAAGCTAAAACCTCCAGCACCCTCTCTGTCCAACAGTGCTTCGTGTCCCTGCCCAAGTAGCTGACACACACACACACTTTGAGATAAGAGTTTATACAACCACACAGACACTCCTGGGGTAGGCTGGGACAGGTTCTTCAGCGGTGCCCCTTTTACCCAGATTATACAGTAGAAATCACTGCCATCACCCAGCTAATATTTATCAGCCACTCAATGGCCCTTATGAAAACGTGTCCAACTATACTGTGCAATACTGTTATCCAAATGGTAAGTGCAAGCAAACAGTCAAAACTTACTTGGAGTGACTTGGTACAGTATCACTATATACATTGAATGTACTCTTAGAGCGTAAATTATCTCTAAACAAAACAGCCACAGTTGAAAGGTTTAAAAATATTTAATAATAAATAAAAAACACAAGACAATACTTCTTATTACACAGTGCTAGTCAAGAGTTCAGAGATCACAGAGCAATACTTAAAATAATACAGTAGAAAAGTTCTGACATCACAGAAAAACAAACTAGTCTAATCTTCCTATTTCCTAGCTATATCTAAGAGAAAGACAGTTCTAAAATCCTACTTACATATAGACACAGGCAGAGTGGTGAGTTGGATGCTCTCAAGACAAATGCTCTAATGCTCTCATTCTTTCTGTCCTTAAATTTATAACAGTACCATGGATTCATTTGAGATTACATCACTTTTTTCTGGTTCATAGGCTAACAGACTCTCAGAGCTTAATAGCCCTTTTGATCTTGCAGCTGGTCAGGAACCAGAACAATAAAATAAATTATACATGCAAATTCTAGCCATTAACTCTGGTCTCAAAACAATAGGCATAATGCCTTTATCTAGACATCTTGGCACCAAGTTTTGACATCAAAGAATTGACTTATCAGCTTTGTTACAGCAGAGTGCACTGTTGTTAGTGCACTGTTGTTATATTTTTGCAGTTCCACATTTAACACCATTTTTTCCCATTTAAGAGAACAAGCCTGTGGCTTATATTAATATTTACAAATGACAGAATTATCTACAAAATTCTATCTGGCTAGGCCGGCAGCCTTCACCTATCTTCACAGGGTAAATATTTTTTGTGGGACAGGTGCTCATTTTTCATGCATAAAAAGAAGGTGAGATGGGGGATGAAGTAAGGGAAGTTAAAGGATGGTAAGAGCAAGAGAATGGGTAACTGGGGAAAACAGAAAAGATTAACAGATTGTGTGGTACCACAGTGAGGGAGGGGGAACACAATGGTGATGGGGAAATCAGATAAACATAGGGGAGACAATAGTGAAGGGAGGTTTGCCCAACCAACAGGGGTGGGCATTGACACAAAAGAGAGGGTAACACCAGGGAGGTGGATAAGATGGGGTTTTGCAGCTGCAGCCCCTGCCAGCTGAGATCCAATAGGAGATTTTTCATGACCCTGGGTACTGTCACCTCTGGGCTCTCTCTCATATAATGGACAGGGGTATGACTCAGTGAATTACCAGTTGAGGTTCTCCATCTATCTGATTCCAACATGTAACCTTCTGTTGATCATCTCCACTACAATAGCTGCAGAAGAGAGACAAACATGTCATCTCCACTGGCACTGCTACTAGCTGGTACTCCAGTCCCTGCATCCAGTGCAGGGCTACCTCTAGCAGGTGGTACAGGTAGGGCAGGTGTTGCAAAGGTGATTGTGGTAGGCTGGTAGCAGATGTGCAGGTTGCATTTGGTGGTGGTAGTGATGGTCGTGATGGCAGCAGCAGTGCAGCCACCTATGGAGGGCTGATGGGCCTTGCCAGAGGGATAGGTGTAAGTACTGATGCTGCTGCATACAATAGTAAAATTATTGGAAATAAACAACATAAGTAAAATAAATGTATGTCACAGAAAGAACAGTGACAAAGAAGGTGGTGGTAAGATAAAATCCTTTACAAACCAGAAAATACTCCTGCACTTAAAAACATTATCACTTCCTATAATAATCCCAGACCTCTTCGATCTTCTCATAGACTGCTAGTTCAGACTATCAAAACTAATAACTCATTCGGTGACTCTCTCTTTGCCAACTCTGTAGGTAGATCCTGGAACTCACTCCCAGCTGATATTACTTTACTTACCACCCTGAGTCAATTTAAGAAAAGACTCAAACAATACTTTACACTAAACTGGCTATGTCAATGTATCAAACCTAACTAACTCTCCTCTAGGATGGAGTTAAAAATTGTAATTTAGCTTAATTATGTTATTTAATCTGGACTTACACCCAGGATTATCTCTAACCTTGGAATTTGTATAACTTAAGTATGTAACCACTGTATATATTGTATCTGTAATTTTAACTTCTTACCTTGGAGCTTTTCTCCCTGGGCCTCTGCTAAAAAAGGACATGAATCCAGTCGGACTATCCCAGTCACCAAATGTAAAATAAATAAATAAATAAAATAAAATAAACTACAATAAAAAACTAAAGCTGATATGTACTTTTCATATGAATAACTTTCACTTAATATCCATGGCTTAACAGACTTAAAAACATATAAACACACATTTCCCAGTTTAACAAAGCTGTTAACTTAAACAAGTGAGAGGGGGACCTGAACCCACAGCTATCAACAGCTGCATTCTGAAAGGCAAAGGGTCACTGTGATGAGCTACATGGACAAACCAACAAGGGATTGTCATCCAACCCACAGTAACATGATGTCTGAGACACATGTACATATGCAATAAAAAATGCTCATACAGACATGACCCCTTACAGGTTATGAGTAAAAGAAATACGTACATTGACATTGATTGTCCATAGCATAGATGTCCACCCACCCAAAATATGTTGCTCATACATATTTCACACATCTAATGCTGTACTGTACTATAATGACACAGGCACCTTAATGAGAAATTAATAGAGTACACATGGGGGGGGGGGGGGTTGAACTCACAGACATTATCATAATGTAGAAGTACAGTCTTAACATCTTGACTTCCTTGTACAAGTAAATACAAGATGCACGCACTTACACACACATGCATACACACACACACACACACACACACACACACACACACACACACACACACACACACACACACACACACACACACAAACACACACACACACAGATGCACGCACGCACACACACACTAACATTCAACTGTCATACTGCTATCTTTGATATGGAAGTTATCATAGAAGTGACAGCGATTTATAAAAGATATACTGTACAAAACTGAAGCTATACTATTTTAATATTAAAAACATACCCTCTTAGGTGCTCCAGTCTCCTTTTGAGCAACTGCCTGTTCACTGCACTCTATCCAGTGGCTCTGGAGAAAAACAGAGCAGTGTGCAATATCTGCGGATTGGCATATTATAAGTTCTACTTACAGTATATCCATTAAGTACAGAAGAAGTAATTAGGGACCTGGGGACCCAAGTTGATATCAATCTCTCATTTGACAACCACGTGGCCAAAGTGGTTAGAAAAACATTTTATATAGCCCACCTAATCATGAAGGGATTCACATCTAGATTAGGGGAGGTCATCGTGCCTCTTTACTCATCCCTCATCAGGCCCATAATCGAGTACAATGTCCCTTTTGGGATGTACCTTACCAAACACCTGCAGCAACTGGAAAGACCCCAAAAGTACCTCACCAAGAGGATCAAAGGGCTCAAACAGATGCCATATGCTGCCCGGTTAAAGAAACTCCAGCTCTACTCAGTGGCATACCTCCTGCTCAGAGGTGACCTGTGCCTGATGTATAAGGCCATGTCCAACCCGGAATTAATGGACATGCTGCACCTCAGAAAATCCAAATCCCATCGAGCTACACGCTCGAGAGACTTGAACCTCAGCACTGAAATAAATAGGACATGCTGGAGGGACAGATTCATAACCCAGAAGCTCCCTTCACTCTGGAATAAAATCCCAGTCCAGGTTAGGCAGAGTCCCTCATTGACCCTCTTCAAGAGGAGTCTTGATGAGTGGATGGGAGATCATAGGTTTACCCTGGGTATCACTTCTGTGTCACTGTTAGACAGAGGCACAGTATACTAACCTCGAAAAAGGGCATAGCAAAATTAATTTAAAATGGGTGGTGAAAGCCAAACACACTCTGGCTAGGCTTATAAATGCCCTAGGGCAGATAGCCTAGTATGAACCTATGAACCTATAAGTTGGCTTATGTTTTCTATCTGCACCATCTAAGCACAAATTTTAAGTTAAAGTTTTCACTGAGTCCCAGCATTGCTGCTGCACTGAGCAGAAGTTGCCATTTGAGTTCTTTAACTTCTAATAAAGTATTGAAGCCTCCAACAAAAGGTATGATCTGTTTGAGTACAAAGAATTTGAATGAACCATTGTTGCACACTGCGTTATGTTTGGCAAGAGCGTTCTTCTAATTCATGTGTCTTATTGCTCTTGTGTGTTCCTTCATCCAGTCTGATATTTTTCTACATGTCTTGCCAATGTAGAAAGTGTGGCATTGTGTGCATAAACACATGTAAACTACACTGGTGCTATGACAATTGAAACTACCTGGAACTTTAATGGTCATATTACAATGAGTAATGGTATAACAATCAGCTTGGTAAATATGTTTGCATGCTACATGAGCCACAGGGTGACATACCTATGTTACCTGGGCTAACTGGGAATGCCAGTTGTAATACATCATGCTAGTGTTTTTCAAATTAAAGCCTAAGGGTTTTGGTCCTTTTGTAGGTAAAGGTGAGATGATTATCTTGCTTTTGGGGAGTTCTTTATTGCTAAGTATAACATCAGAGTTACAGAAAATAATGTTCTGTAAATGAAGCATGTCCCTACATATTGGGAGGGGGAAACTAAGGGTGAAATTGTTTCTTGCAGGGACCTTGGGCTTACTAGTAAAGCTGGAACAAAGAATCAGCTTGAATTTGGTGGTCTGTACTTGACTCACCTCAGGGATGGTGTTTCCAAGCAGGGTTATGGGGTAATTCCTGGCTGTGAAGAGGTGATGTAAAAAAGTGCATTCTTCTAGGAATACCAAATCATCGCTAATGATTCTGGACAAGCTAAGGAACTCACCACAAATAATATTGGTTTTCGTGAAAGGGAGTACCTTTTGTTGGAGACTTCAATACTTTATTAGAAGTTAAAAACCTCAAATTGCAACTTCTGCTCAAGGCAGAAGCAACGCTGGGACTCAATGAAAACTTGAACTTAAAATGCGAGCTTAGATGGTACAGATTGAAATCATCACCCAACTTATTGATCTGATGTTGTCAATTTTCATTCCATCCTTGAGAAATGGGTTTGGTTATATCAGAATAGACTTGGGCATTACTGCAGCTCATGCCAGCCAAAAACTCTACAGCTTCATGTGTACCCAGAATTCCTCTCTCTTTCAGTTACCTTAGATCTCATTTGCTGCTTTCTAAAAACGGTCATGTTTAGCTGATACTCTTGAGCGTTTGTGGAATTAGGTAACATTTTTGGGTTCTTTTTTCAAATTTCTTTTTTTTCATTTCCACCTCTTTCTTTACACTTTGTGTAATTTTTGTATCACCATTGATACTCTATTTTTCCTTTACACTATTGTATAATCCCCAACTATCATTGTTGACAGTTCACTCTCTCTTTCTGTCAGTAATCTTTCCCCTCCCCGTACACATTTATGTACATCTTTACTATCATCACTGATAGTCGTTTCCTAATTCTTTCTTGTTACAAAAAAAAAAAAAAAAAAAAAAATATATATATATATATATATATATATATATATATATATATTTTTTTTTTTTTTTTTTTTTTTTTTCCTGTGCAGGTTTTCCTTATTCTCTTCCTCTGACATGGCTGACAAGGGTAAGACCCCTTTTGGTTTAAAAAAGTGCCAGAAGTGTGGTCATAAAATTCCCTCTTCTGATTTTCATTCTTTAAGTGTGTATTGTCTTGGCCCCTCTGTTTACAGGAAGATTGTAGTATTTGCCATGTCTTCAGCCACAGGGCCTTAGCAGAGAGGTGCAACAAGTAAATTTTAAAAGGACACCTGCCATCAGCCTTTGTAGAAGCCTTAATCACTGCAGATAAAGCAAGGATAGATATTTCTTCTTCCTTTTCGTCATCTGCTGACAAAGCTAAAAAGAGAAGTCAAGTCAGTTCTGACCTCCCTGTTTGTTCTGAAGGCCAAAAGGTTGAAGACCTTGGTTCCAAGAGTTCCCTTGGAACTGAGGGCCTCTGCTACTGGCACTCCTGTGCTGTCAACTTATGTTTCTGCACCAGTTACAATTTTGAGTCCTTCCATGTCAAAGGCCTCAACTCAAGAATTGGATTCTATATCCTAAGCTAAGACTTTTGTGCCTAGAACTTCTTCCTCTCCTTCAATAGATCCCTTTGCTGGGGCATTATCTGATGTGTTTTTACAGAGACCTAAATCTCCTTCCACTTTGTGGTCCACTCCACCAAAAGCCTTTCAAAACTGAATGTGGAGAGGCTGGTGAATAAGATTTTGGGCTAGAGGGCTTTCAGGCCCACCTTTGGTACTGATTCCTTCTGGTCTTGGTGCCAAATACATCCTTCACTTCATAGACTACTCCTCCTCTAACCACCTCAGAGGTCTTATAGTCCTCTGTTCCGGTTCTCCCAGCACCAACTGTGGCAGATCTGGAGTGGTTCACTTCTACTGAGCTGGCAGTTACTTTGAGCTCTTTGGTTATCTCTGAACTGAAGATGTCTTGAAGCTGTGGCTACCCTGTCAGCTCTGGGGAGCAGGTCTTAAATCCAGGTTTTTCTGAGCTGTCCCTGCAACTTGAAGCTTTTGCTCAAGTTAGCTCTGCTCTGGCTTCAGTCTTGAGAGTTGGTTCTTCAGAGCAGGGAGTGACCCTTGTCCCAAGGTAGTCTTTATCAGTTCTGGGCTCCCTTCCCTCTTCAGGGGGACTGAACTTTGAGGCTATGCAGATGGCCCTTTCTCTAGCAAAGATTCAGTTGGTGCTTACCCAATCAGAACAGGTCCCCCCCTCTAGCTCTACTGTTCCACCTACCTCACCACTGAGACAGTGGGTGCTGTAGCCTCAGGCATCACAGCCACAGATACTGTCATCCTCTGATACCTCCCCAGATTATCCCCCTGGAGAGGTCCCTCACAAAAAGAAGTGCAAGAGGAAGCACTTGGATTCCCCCCAGGAATCAGTCACTGAAGATACAAATTTCGATGAGGGGGAGGGATCCCCATGGTCACCTCCTGAAGATGTATCCTTTGGAGACATCTTGGAACTTTAGAGACATCTTGGAAATTCTAAAGCAGGGGGGTTGCTGGCACTCCCAAAACCCTTCCTCTGAGGAGTCCGTTTCCCTGCAGGCACTTGGCACCCACCCATCTACCTCTTGGGTGACTCCGCCCGCTGATGAGCTCATTCAGTTGATTTCACAGTGGGCGTGGATGGCCCCTGACTCTGTCGAGCCCATCCCCAAGAGACCAGACAAGATACTTTCCACACCTGAAGACAAAAGGTTTTAGGCTAAGGGTCTTGCATTTGATGCTATAGTCATAGTGGCCACCACTAAAAAAGAACTAGCTGAGGAGAGTTCCTCTGTCCATCTGCCCAACAAGGAGTCCTGGGCTATGGACAGATTCTGGTAGTGGATCTATGCTTCATTGACCTTCACCATAAGGTCCTTAAACTATTTGGAACATTGCACCACACTCCAATGGGATCTGCTCAAGGAATTTTCTGACACCCTGGCAGGAACTGTAGCTGAGGGAGTCCAGGAGAAAGTGGCTACTCAGTTGGCCACCCAGGAGTCTGTGTCCAATTTGTTCATGAGGCTTATTGCACATACAGCTGAAGGGATGTCTAAAGCAGTGGGTACAGGTGTAGCATTAGGAGACACACCTGGATGCCCTTTGTGATTCTGCAAACCATTCAAATCTTCTTTCGTCAATGCTTCTTTTGACAGAACATCCTTGTTTGGCCTGAAAGTGAAAAAAAACTTTGTCCAGATGTGAGAAAAATGATAAGACCCTTTCTGCTGTGGGTGTACACTTTTCTACCCCCCCCCCCCAAGGTCTTTTTCTAGGAATCAGAGGAGTGGTGGAAAAATGAGGTTCAAATAATCCCAAGGGCCTTTCCGAGACACACATGGAGGGAGTTTCCCCAGAGGCAGAGGAGGGAAACAAAATGGAAAATGCTATCCTCCCAGCAGAGGTGGTCCACAAAACTAGGGCTTCAGGGATTCCTTCCCAAGTAAGCCCTTTCAACACTCCTGAAGGAGGCCTGATTTTCTTCCTCTGGAGGCAGTTGGGGGCACCTATCATTGCACCTAGACACCTGGCAAGACATAACATCAGATTCCTGGGTGCAACAGAACATACCCAGAGGCTATACAATTCCTTTTTCTCAACCTCCCCCTGTTTACAAGAAAATCTCCAATGTTCCACCCAATCAGAGAGATTTAGCTGTACTGGAAATCCAAAAACTGCTGGACAAAAGAGTCATCCAACAAGTCCTGCTAGACCAAGAAGGATCCAGAACTTACTCAAGATTCTTTTTAGTGTCAAAAAAAGACAGGAGACTGGAGACCAATTTTGTATCTCAGTGTACTGAACAAATTGGTTTGACAAACAAAATTCCAGATGGTCATGGTACAGTTTATTCTTCTCATTCTGAAAAACAATGACAGAATGTGCTCAACTGACCTTCCGTATACGTATTACCATATAAAAATGGACAAACGCTCCAGAAAGTTCCTCCATTTCTGGCTGGGAGTCAGTCATTACCAATTCAGAGTACTGCCCTTTGGACTCACCACAATCCCCAGAGTGTTCACCAAATGCATGACAGTAGTAGCAGCTCACATTAGACTGTAAGAATTCCGAGTTTATACATACTTGGATGACTGGCTCATAACCTCTTTGGCTAAACATCAGTTGATAACAGCCAGGGACTACACCCTCAACATCTGTGCCCATCTAGCATATCACGGTAACTCACAGTAAATCTAGAGAAGTCTCATTTAACCCCAACACAGGGCAGTACTGAATACTCAGATAAAAATAGCATCTTTTCCTCCAGAATGTCACCAGAGAATTTTGGTTCAGGTTCAAAAGTTAACCTACAGAAGGAAGGTTCCAGCATGTTTAGTTTTACAAACTCTAGGATCCATGGTAGCTTCTATAACTCTAGTGTCAATAGCCAGGTTACACATGAAAATTCTGCAATGGCTACTAGCCTCCCAGTGGTCCATACTTCTTTACCCATTGTCACAACAAGTCCTGATCACCAACCATTGCAAAATGGATCTTTTTTTGGTGGATGCACTGATCGAGTTCTTCATGGTTGTACTTTGGTTTTTCCAGAACCCACAGTCATAGTGACCACAGTCACCTCCCAGATGGGGTGGGGGAATTATCTGACACTTGGTCCCCAACAGAGGCCAATTTGCACAGAAAATGTCTTAGAGATAAGAGCGGTATTTCTTGTGCTGCAGGCCATTCAGACAGCTCTTCCTCAGGTGATTATTGCAATTGAAACAGACAATACATCAGTAGTTTAGTATATCAACAGACAGGGAGGAACCAAGTCTTACCCCTTTTGTCGAGAAGCCCTCAGAGTGTGGCAGTAGATGATCTCTTCCAACAACTTTCTAATAGCAATGCATATACCAGGGAGTTCCAATGTGATTGTGGGCAAGCTGAGCAGATGCATCCTTCAGCCTCATGATTGGTCTCTCAATCTAAATGTGGTAAAAACGGTTTTACCTTTGGGGTCAGCCTTGCTGTAATCTGTTCACATTGCTCCTAAACAACAAATGCAGCAACTACTTTGCCCTGGTTCCCCCTCCTGAAAAGTCACCAAGAGATGGCCTCTTCCATGACTGGCCTCCCAGTCTCCTATATGCCTTTCCCCTGATACCTCTAATTCCCAAATTTTTACAGAAAAGCACTCAGGTTGAAGAGCACAGTCATCCTCATTGCTCCTTTTTGGCCTCAACAGGTTTGGTTCCCCTTCCTTTGGCCTTATCTAACTCAACAATCCTTGATTCTGGATCCAGTGCCAGATCTCCTGTCCCATCTGGATGGTCTAGTTCACCCAAACATTTTGAACCTCAAGCTGACTCAGTGGTTCCTCCAGTTCAATTACTTGCCAGGAGTCCATATATTTCCTCCCCAGTACACCACATTCTTTTTCAGATCACAAACCTTCCACTAGAAAACTATACACCAGTAAGTGGTAGAGATTTACCATTTTGGCCCTTGAAAAGCAAATTGATCCCTTTTCAGCTTCCATAGAACATGTCCTAGATTTTTTTAGCCACTGTGTTTAACACTGGAGCTTCTACTTCTACCAGCAAAATACAATTAGCTGTTATCTCTAATTATCATAATGGCTTGGATGAACATTCTTTAGCCTCTCATAGACTTAGTAAATCATTCCTAAGAGGTACTCTCCTGTTAAAGACCCCATTCAATGATCCAACCCCTACTTGGGACTTGAAGCTAGTACTTCAGTCAATGAGACATTCTCCCTTCAAACCCTCTGCAGAATGTGACCTGCGGTTTTTATCCTGAAAGTCACTCTTTTTGCTAGCCATTACCTCTGCCAGAAGGAGCTCAGAGATCCAGACCTTATCATCTGAACCTCCTTATCTTATTTTCATAGGATAAGGTATCTTTGTGAATGAACCCCTCCTTTTTACCCAGGGTTGTATCAGAGACTGATATTAACTAGACAATTAATTTACCAGTTTTCTTTCCTAACCATTCTAACAAAGGAGAGTATGCCTTGCATTTATTAGACATCCATAGACAACTACATTTCTATCTTCACAGAACAAAAAAAAAAATCTAACATGATGTAGTCAACCATTTGTTTCTTTATCCATTGCAACGTTGGGCAAGGCAGTCAGCAGGATTACTCTCTTTAAGTGGCTGAAAGACTGCATTTCATGAATTTATGATAACAATAATTTAAACTTAACTAAACCAGTCAAAGCACATTCTACAAGGTCTATAGCCACTTCAGCTGTCTTTCAATCCAGAGCTTCAATGGATGACATATGTGCAGCAGCTACTTGGGATAATCCTCATGCCTTTACTACTCATTAAAAATTGGACCTGATCTCTAGGGGGCAATTGTCCTTTGACTCAATGGTGCTCAGAAATATCCTTCCATGACTCCACCCAAGATTTAGGTAGCTGGGGACTCTGTCCTATATGTCAAGGATGGAATGAAGATAGACAATATCAGACAAAAAAGTTATGCACTCACCATAACGTTCCATCTGTGTTGTCTATCTTCATTCAGCCTTGACTTCCCCATCATCCCCCAACCTCAAAGATTTTTGGCGGAGTGGATCAAACTCACTTGAAGTATTATCTTGTACAAGCACAGTAGATAAGGCTTCCACCTAGTTTACCTTGCAGATATCTGTATGTATATGTATATATGCTTTATATGTTTTGAAATCTTTTCTGCAAACTTGATCTGAGGTAATTGAAACAGAGGGATTCTGGGTAGAGGTGGAGCTCTTGAGTTTCTGGCTAGAGTGAGCTGTAGTAATGACCAAGTTGGTTCTGATATCAGAACCAAACCCATCTGTCAAGGATGAATGAAGATATACAACACAGATGGAACGTTATGGTGAGTACATAAATTCTTTTTTATGCAACACGTTTTAGTAGTACCAAAGGTCTAAGAATTTGTTAAAGTTTCAGCAATCAGCTTTAGCTAAGTTACTGTTTCATTTAAAGTTCCCTAGCAAAAATTTCCATTGGTCAGTGTATTAGCTCTTGAGCATTAGTCCTGATTGGTTACTATACCACAGCCACTATTTGAATATGCACCCATACATCCAATGCCTTATTATTCATGTCACTCTTCCTGGTTACTTTACATTGGTTAATGTCAATGAATCATTTTAAAATGTTTTTGGTGGTTCTAGAATCTCTAAATGTTATTTTTACCTGTGTCGCTCTTAATTTATCATTTTCTTTTTTTTTAAATAGTTTTTTATTTTCCAAATAATATAATATTTAACAATACAATCATCAATAAACAAGTATTATAAACCTTTATATACATTATGTACAATTGATCTGAACAAAGGAGGAGAAAAAATTAATAAAATATATGAAATTAGTAACAAAATGTTATAATATTCAATTAATAAAGTATAAAATTACACATGAATTATTTAGGGTTCATTTTTAATGTCCAAATAAGAGTTAACATTTTTTCCCAAGGATTGTTTGTACATGTTTTTGGTGAAATTCTTGATTCCTTCTCCTTGATTTCTAATGTTGCTGTTTCTTCCATCAATCCCAAGAATTCTTCCAGAGCAGGTTCTTGTGAAGCCTTCCACTTTCTAGTTATACATTTCCTTGCCACAGCTAGTATGGAACAAAGTAGGTATAGGTTTTTTTTATTCATTTCAATAGTATCATTACATTTAAGAGGACTAACAATTTGGTTAAAATAAAGGTATCTGTGAATATTGCTTAGAGAAAAATAGTAATTTCTTCCCAGAATTTTTTTTATATTAATACAATCAAAAAATATATGAGACCAATCAGCCTTACAGTTTAAAGAACATCTCCAACAAATGGATTTATCAAGTGAATTGAATTTGGCTAGTTTATCAGGTTTAATAAATGCCCTGTGAATATATTTCCATGTAAATATTCTCCATACTTGTAAATGAAATGTTAAGTTAACAGAACATAAACAATTTGTTTTACTATCGATTGATAGATTAGTGTGACATCCTTTTGCTATGAAATGCCAAAATCTTGGATTATTGTTAGTTTTAGATGTTATCAATATTTTGTATAATTTTGAAATTAGAATCATACAATTATAATTGTCATAAATAACTTGATATTAGACTTTGGACTAGTTTTATAATTTTACTATTAAAATCCTTAACATATGATAATATACTTTGTAGTATCAACCAATCTGCTGATGGAATGTCATATTTATTCTGAATTTGTTGAATGTCTAATACTACTTGATTCTCTATACAATGTTGCCAACAAATGAAGTGTTTCCCCTCCCATCTAGTTAAAATAACATTATGAATTTTATTGAAGAAATTCTTTGTAGAGCTAAAGGGCATTATCAAGTCTAGCCAAATCTTAATTTCCATGTTAGTATATATAAATCTTCTGAATAAATTGTAAATATTATTTATATAATTTAAGTTTGTTAGTTTTGTTATATTATATTGAATATTAACAGTCAATATGTGCCACATCTTATTATTTCGTTCACTTAATATATGCAATTTTTAATTAATTTATTTTCATTGAGAAAAATAATAGTGTGCAATGTTTTCCACGTTGAGGAATAATTAGGCTCTATCCAATTAATGATAGTTCTTAATATGGAATGTATGATTCTAGATCTGGAAGTTTAATTCCACCCATTTCCCAAGATCTAATATGATGTGTATAGGCTATTCTATTTCTTTTTGGATACCAAAGAAAGTTTAATAGAATTTTATTTCTTTCTTTCACAGTTTTCTTGTTAGGTACTATAGGAATCGCTTATACAATGCCATTAATTTTTGGAAGTATTGTCATTTTTATTATTTGTAATCTGTCTTCAAGTCTCAAGAGCATTTTATTCCAGCTTACTATTAACATTTTTATTTTATTAATTATGTTACTATAATTTGTGGCTAATGTAGATTCCAAATTATCACATAGTGTTATTCCTAAATATTTTATTATGGGAACTTGTTTTCCTATCACAAAATAGTAGTTAAGGTAAAGTCTTTCTTTTTATTCAAATGTATATAATTAGATTTTCCCTTGTTAAATCTAAGGCCAGAAATATGAAAAAACCTTTCCACTATTTCATCTAGTTTTTGTACTGATTTCTCCGAGACAGATAACGTGAATAAAACATCATCAGCAAATAACATCATTTTTGAATTGAGTTGACCATATACATCTATGCCTGATATATTAGAGTTGTGGCATACTAATGAGGCAAATAATTCAATTTCTAAGGCAAACAGGATGGGAGACATTGGACAGCCCTGCTTTGTACCTTTGGTTATTTAAATAGCCCTCGAGGTAAATGGCCCAAGTTTTACATAAGCTGAATTGTTTTTATAAATATTCTTTATTAGCGTAATACAATAAGTAGGAAATTCAAACAATTCTAAAGCCTTAAAAAGAAAATCCCAGCTCAACGAATCAAAGGCTTTTTTCTATATCCAAAGCTAATATTAGAGCTTCTCGGTTGTTTCTGTTTAGAAAATCTATGAGTGTTAGAATTCTTTGTATATTATCATGTGTGTGTCTTTTTATAAATTAATCCTGTTTGATCCTCATTTATTATATGTGTCAATGATTTTTTAATTCTACTAACTAAAATTGACATGAAGAATTTATAATCATTGTTCATTGTTCAAAAAATTCATTGGCTTTGTCCCTGTTCTAAACCTGGCTAAATCCTACTTTTTCCCCCTTAATGCTCTTTTTTCTATACCCCTTCCTTCTGGCCGTTGTCCCTTCTACAGCTTTAATCAATAGAATCCAACTTTATTCTACCCCTTGGGTTTTTTTTCCTTCTTCTACTTTTCTCTCTTTCTCTTTCTCAGACCTACAAATCATTACTTTAGAATTCTGAGTGTTCTTGTACTCAGTTTGTATTTATAACCTTTGCACAGACTGTGAGATATTATTCTTAGACACATTTTTTTTACTTTTTTATTGTATTTTAAACCTTGCACAGACTGTGAGCTATTATTCACAGAAACAAATTTTGACTCTCTTAAAATCATTTCTAATTTCTTTATATTTGAATTTAGTCATTTTTAATTATTGTAATCTTTTTTGTAATTTACTAATGCTTAGAGCTTATCTCCCTGGGCCGCTACTGAAAATGGACATGTATCCATCTAGACTAGCCCAGCCAACAAATGTAAAATAAAAAAAAAATAAAAATAAAAATAAATTGTTAAGTAAAGATATTGGCCTATAAGATTTACACTGTAAAGGGTCTTTGTTTTATTTTATAAAGGGTGTTATTAAGGAGTATCTCCATGAAACTGGAGTTGTGTTTTGTGCTAGAATTTCATTCAAAGTTTTGGGAAAAAATGATATTACTGAAGATGGAAATATCTTATACAATTCATTAATTATTTCATCAATTCTCTGTGTTTTATTACTTTTACTTTCCTTGATTTTTGAGTAATTTCTTTTAGAGAGATTTGTTTTTGAATGTCTAACTTTAACTTTTCTGGTATCAACTTTACCTTTACTAATTTCAGGTCTAAGTTTGATATATTAGTTATATGTGAAGTATCATTATAATGGTCAGAGAAATAAAGTTTAAATGCATCTAGTATATCATGTATATCCGAAACCTTTTTGTTTTTTTTTCCTTCCTTCATGTATAATACTTGTAATATTATTTTCAATTGAATTTTTTTTAATCTTATTGCTAAATTATGCATATGTTTGGGTGATACTGCATAGGAACTAAGTTTTAACCTTTCTACAGCTATATTAGTTTTGTGAGTTAGGATTTCATTATATCTTTTGGTTAAGTCTTCCATTGCTTTTTTATGATTATTTTGTGTGTAAGTAGATGAATTAATAGTGAGATCTGTAATTTGTTTTTGGATGTTACCTAATTCTGATTCCCACTCTTTTAGCTTTTTTATATACCATGAAATAATTTTTCCATTTAGCTAGGCTTTCAAGGTATCCCAAAGATTAATTGCATTTATTTCAGTAGTGTAGTTTATATCTAAAAAGAATTGTACTTCTGAATCTAACCAAAGTTTAAATTGTTTTCATTTTGTAATGTAAGCTGGAATTCTTGACATAAAAAATAATTTCTTATAATCTGTATGTATTTTGAGAATTAATGAATTATGGTCTGAAAAGAGACAAGGGATTATGGAAAATTTTATTATTTTTGAATTTAGCTCTTGAGATATGAAGATTTTATTAATTCTTGTATGTGTCCCAAATATGTCGTCTTGGTGTGAAAATAATAATGAATTGTTCTCCTTATAACTAAATGTGTCAATTAGATTTAAAGTTTCTTCCTGTTTCTTAAGTAGCTTCCCTATAGAACTTACACGTAAATTCATTTTGCTTGTGGTCTCTGATTTATCGAATATACAATTAAATTCACCTCCCAAAATCAAATTTCATTTATATACTCTGGTTATTAGATCCATGTGTTTTCTTATTGTCCCAACCTCAATACCTGGAAACCAATATATATTTTCTAATGTCCAGAGTCTATTGTTATATTTTGCTATTACTATGGCTAGGAGTCCTTCTTTATCTTCATATTTGTAAATGATATGAGGCATAGTGACATTTTTTTCCATAAAATTAAAGTTCCCATAGTCATTTTCTTATATGAAGAGTGAGATAAGATCATATATTCATTAGGATTCCAGCTAAAGCTATCATTTGTTTTGAAGTGAGTCTCTTGAAGAAATACTACTTGTACTTTATTTAATTTTAATTTTATGTATCTTAATAAATTAGATCTTTTCCTTGGATTGTTTAAACCATTAGTGTTTAAGGATAAAATAATCAAGTCCATTCTTGGTATTTAACTTTACATCATATTTGTTTGTATTATATTTTGTAATACCATACCAAATGTAAAATGTGTAACTACTGTGTTAATGATTCTCATTGTAGTCAATATTTTAATTTTGGTCAAATAACTTAAAATAGAGTTTAGTTCAGGTCAATAAAAAAAAAGAAAAAAGAAAAATGCCAAAATTACTTGTATAACAAGAAGTATATAAATATTTTTGTAAACCTTCTAATTTACATGAAGTGAAATACACTTCCAATCTGCTAGATGAGAAGAAATCTAACAGATTGCCAACCATAACTTCCCTCATGAAAAAAGAAAGAAAAAAAAAACTAACCCTTTTCGAGCTCCAGTACACTTTTTCTCTTATCTTGGAGATTTAACAATGTTAGTTATTGTTTTCCCTATATAACTATTAATAATGAATTAACATAATGTGTGGAAATGAGTATTGATTTGGTAATACAATTTAATTTTAGACTAGATTAGACTTCTTTTTCAGAATATAATCATCCTATCATACACTACTTCAACATTCATAAAGTAAAATCTCATTTATAACACAGTAAATGTTGCTTAACATTAGTTGTCTTTAGCCTGAGAGTAGTATATATATATATATATATATATATATATATATATATATATATATATATACACACACACATATTAATACTCTCCAATATTCTGATATGACCAATATACTAATGATTATATCAAATAAACACTCTCCTACATACTAAAAATATATTATAACTGAGTGAAGTAGATTTAGGAATGTATCAATAAGTGAAGATAAATATGGGCAAGTCTATTCAGAACACTTGAATCATGCTACAAAAACTATATAGTCCATAGAATGAACCCTTAGAGTTGTGTGATAATGTAAATATGTTTGAGTGAACAATACATGTCATAAATCTCTACGTATCACTCACATGCTTTCATTTAGAGACAAATGAAAGCATAACCAGATTCAGTTTATTTTATGTCCACCCATGAATGTAGTTGTGACAAATTAAAAGAAAAAATGAAGAAAGACAACATTAGACCATAGTGATCACTCACTGATGATGAAACAGAAACAATTTGCCCTGATAAGTGGCCGTGTGAGTGAGCAATTTATAAACTTCTTAGTACTAATGCATAGTTATAATATCAATTCATATTATGAGAATATCATCACAGAATATTGAACAAAATGCTAGTCAAGACAGAGCATTACTGAAGCTGTTCTGCACAGCCACAGTTCCTTAGAACTTTTATAATAGAGTGTTTATCAAAGACTGTGTCATGCAGCAAGATACAAGAGTAGGCAGACTCCCTTCCTTGTTATTAAATTGTTAAACGTAATGACACTATAAAAAATACAAAACATATTAAGCTGGACAGTGCCTTAAGAAATCTCTCTATCTCATATCTATTTACTTAGTGTTCTACTTGAATTTCTCATCAGGAATTACAATTTACAAATCTGTCTTATTTTACTACTTGAAGCAGTAGCAAAAGCAGAGCATGAAGACATTTTCTCATGGGACCTTTACTTTAAAGAAATAAAGATGAAATTCCAAGGTAAACTCGTTTTATCAACCATCTCACTAAGAAACTGATAACCTTATTATTTAAACAGTTTTCAATATTCAGTAAAAATATCAGCTGCATAATAATCAGCTATACAACTAATGTCTGAAGGATTAAAGGTAGTTTATGTTATAAATCCCTGCCTTAACCAGATGTGTAGCATACAGAATATCATTTAGAATTTGCATTTCTTAGGAACCTATGTCTGTAGATGTGTAATTCAGACAATTCTTGGTAGAATTAATTATATCTAAACTACTTTATTATGCTAATTTATATGCAATTTTACTATAGGTTTCCCAGTACTTCCCCATCATCAAGGCAACTCCCACAATACATCAACAGGCACTTGCAAGACTGTCTGAGATGCCAATTTTATGAGTTATAGAACCATGGCTTAAAGTTTTGTTGGGAATAAATCAACTGTTCATCATAGTAAATAAGTACACATGCCCGCACAATTTAGTAGTGCAGTTAAACTACTTGCATGTTAGTGTAATAATTTTGGCTAATTACCAGCACATTTGCCACTTTACTGAAAGTTGAACCCCACTTACCAAAGATTAGAAAGCACTAAAGGGTGAGGAGACTAATCAGTAATTTACTAGAGGGTCTCACAGCTACAAATAACTGGTGCCAAAGTCATGGCCTTAAGGTAAATGCAAAAAAATGATTACCATACCATTCAGCAAAAACACGGCCCCTACTGATTACCACATCAACAGCAACCCCCTAAGCACACAACCTGTGGCGAGAGACCTGGGTACTCAGGTTGACAACAATCTCACATTAGACTATCATGTAGCAACATTGGTTAGAAAAGCCTTTTACTTGGTTCATCTCATAAGTAAAAGGATTGCATCCAGAAAAAAGCAGGTTATTACCTCTCTGTACTCCTCCCTCATTAGGCCTAAGCTGGTCACAAGTGGTGTCCCACAGGGCTCAGTCCTGGGTCCACTCTTGTTCGGCATCTACTTTTCTGAAGTACAAGCAAACACAGGAGGGTTATGGCTGACAAAGTTTGCAGATGACTGCAAACTGGGCGCCATAGTCGAAAACACATCTGACACAGATATCCTTCAGAAGGGCCTCACAGAAACGGATAACTGGTGCCAGAGCCATGGCCTAAAGTTAAACGCCAAGAAATGCATAGTCATACCCTTCGGGAAAAACAAGGTTACCCCTAGCTACCATATAGGTGGCAATCCACTGAGCTCAGAAGAAGTTATCAGGGATCCAGGTTGACAGTAACCTTTCGTTTGACACTCACGTTGCTAAAGTAGTTAGGAAGACCTTCTACATTGCCCACCTGATCATGAAGGGATTCACATCTAGATCAAGGGAGGTCATCGTCCCCCTGTACTCATCACTCATTAGACCTATGATTGAGTACAATGCCCCATTCAGAATGTATCTGACCCGACACCTGCTGCAGCTGGAAAGGCCCCAAAAGTTCCTCACCAAAAGGATAAAGGGTCTCAAAAATATGTCTTATGCTGCCCGACTGAAAGAACTCCAGTTCTATTCAGTCGCATACCGCTTGCTCAGAGGTGACCTGTGCCTGACATACAAGGCCATGTCAAACCCAGATTTGATGAATATGCTTCACCTCAAAAAATCTAGATCCCTCAGAACCACAAGGGTGGGAGACTTAAACCTTGACACGGTTATTAATAGAACGTGCTGGAGGGACAGATTCATCACCCAGAGACTCCCAATGCTGTGGAACAAAATCCCGGTACATGTGAGGCAGAGCACCTCGCTGGCCTTGTTCAAGAGGAATCTTGACCAATGGATGGGAGATCGCAGATATACCCCAGGGATTACTTCAGTGTCACTGCTTGACAGAGGCACAGCAAAATAATAGGCATAGTTTTCTTCAAACTAAAGGGGTGGCGAAAGCCACATAACTATGGGCTAGGCTTATAAATGCCCTTGGGCAGATAGCCTAGTATGAACCTATGAACCTATGAACCTATGAATCTACTGTATTCACTATTTATTTGGTTACTACTTAATCAATTCAATTGAACATGTCTAGGCAGTGTGAGCAGAGGAAAATAACAACACTGCACAGTACAGGGTTTACTATGTCATCTAATAAAGCAATGTGCACATTATATTCAAATAAGCAGGAGTTATAAGTACAAGGTAATAAGTCCCTTTGTAGCTTCTGAAATTAGATGATGATTTCTGTTACCAGGTTAATGAAGTATTCAGTACAATATGTCTTAATTTTACTTATTATGTGCATAGAAGTATGTCACAACTGCAGCTGAAGTGTGCATCTCACACACATATTTTCCTATTTACACTTGCAATGCTGTAACAGATGCTTACAAAACTATCAGACATGTCATTTTACTGGATCACCATAGCATAGTGTATCTTATAGCCTAGGTAGGAATAATGCAGAAGGAAGAAAGGACTGTGTTTACTTCAAGTGTAACAATGTAGTCTGTAATGCTTCTATTACTTTTTCAATTGGATGTTATTCAATTTTACTGTAAATTCTTCTTTTTTGTGTTACCTACATGAAAAACAGATACTCTGTCATGGATTTCACACCTATTCTTTTTATTTATTTGGTACTTATGTATTATCGCAACCACATTTTCACGGTAATACCGCTCACTTACCCGTACGCAGATGTAAACATTAATGCTGCTATGTCAATAAGTGTGTTTTCCTTCACATTGAAAGGTTGTTTTAGGCAGAGGTCTCATGGAAAATGATGCAGATCATGTTTTTGGTGTACTTAAGCTGTTTGCGCTTGCCGCTTCTTGATCGGTAATGCACTGATAAGCCGTTGGAATGTACTCACATGTCAGCACTGATAGCGGTACCAGTAAAGAATAAAAGGGTTAAGGCTTGTCACCACATTCCCTGTCATCACTCTTATTATGAACTGTATGCTGCAAAGTTTAACATCTTTTTATTTTTTTGGTCTTTTTCTTTTTCTTTTTTTTTGTTGTAGCTGTCAAGAAGTAGTAGACAAGTGGACAACTGTCAGCGTATGAGTCTATTACATTTAGCGGCTCATGGCTTGAGATATGGAATGTGTGTTACACACAACTGCTGTGGAAAATGTACTTCCGGTGACATGATATCGGGGAAACGGCATAGCGTGAAACAAGCAGTCATTCCTTACATGTTATACTGTCTTTTCTACCTAAACAATGCTTTTTAATAAAGTTAACATTGTCAGTGTGATTCTGTATATACTTATAGTTAAATTGACACACCAGGAAGAGAGTGGTATTACCACGAAAATGTGGTTGTGATAATACATAAATACCATTTATTTAAAAGAAGTCAGGGTTTGTAGATTTTAATAATCCAAAGACCATGTTAAATGAGCTTAAAATATACTGCTTGTGCAACTGATATCACACTACAAGTGCTACCTTAACAACAGACAAGCAGGGAATTCCTTAACTGATGATTTCCACCTTAAATCTTTCATAGCAGACAAGGGAAGCTCTAACTAGTGCACAAGAATGTTTTAAAAGACAGCATTGTCCGAACCCAGTAAAGGAACTCTGTTTATAGTGACTCTAACTGTTTTTTCCACTTTTAAAAATATGAATATCTATGTTACTTTTAAAATGGGAATTTGAAGTGTAGTGAAGTCAGTAAGCCATAGAAACTATGAATGTGAAGTTGTTCAATCTCGCCGTTCATTCATCACTGATGGGTACGGAGCCGATCCCTTGGCTACGAAACAGCAGTTAGCAAGCTCGAGGTTTGCCAAAAGCTCGAGACCTAGTTCTTATCCCATGATGCACTGCCTGGAATACCTCAGATCTAGTTTGCCGCAGGACAGATCTCATGTGTTTCCAGAGCTCTATTCTTTTTTGGACAAAAATAGGATTTATGCAAGTTAAATTCTTTCTTTCAAATAACTAATTTTTATTTATTGTTATTTACTGTTTACCCCTTTTTCCCATCTTATCTTTTGTATTAGGAAAGTGTAATTTTTTTGTAAGTTAAGTGCCCCCTGGGCTTACTTGTCAGGGCGTAGTTGTGAATTAACAACTAAGTCTATAGTTAACAGCAGTTGTCTTTATTTTAGTTGTGCAGTAACAACTTCTTTAATTTTTTTTTAGTTTACTCTATAATTTGAAGGATATCACAGGACAAAGACAAACAGCCTAAATCAGGCTTCAAAAAATGTCCATCACCGATGGACATACGCTATGCGTATATTGTTTGGGCTAACATCATCTTCAGGAGTCATGTAGCATATGTCATGCTTTTCCTCCAAGGGTTTTGCTCGAGAGAAAATGAAAATTAATAGATAGAGGCCTGCTCAAGCATTCCTTTGATGAGGTTTTGTTTAGCCAGGATGGGGCTGGTCAGTCCCCTATAAATTCAAAATCTTCATTGGCTTCTAGTTCTAAGTCATCGAAGCATAAGTCTGCAAAATTGGGAGAATCTGCTGGAACATCGGCCCCAATGCCTTCAGAGTTGACTGTTTCTATTGTTCGGAGTCGACCTATGCCCCTGGAGCCGGTATCCAAGACTCCTGCTTCTCCCCTTCTTCAATCTTTACCTTCTGTAAAATCTTCTAGATCTTCTGTCAGCCTTTCTGATTCAGACATGGATCAACTGGTGCAGAAGCTGCTGAAGGCTCCGGGATTTTCCAAATTGCTGTCGGCTCCGACCATTGTGTCAGAACTGAAGACCACTGTTATGGACATTTCTCTTCCTCCTCTGAGCCACGCCGGTACTTCGGAGCCGGAGGGAGCAGACCTGATTCTTGTAGAGCCCATGGAGCCGAGGCCTGCTTCTGCACTATCGGCTCCATCTGCTCGGACTGCATTGGCGCTGACAGTGGAGTAGTGGAGTCTAGGAGGCCATGCTTTCCACTCAGCTCCGGAGGAGGCAGTCGCACTTACTCTCCCTTTTGGGCCTTGGCTTGGGTGAGCTCGGCTCCTACCTTGGGTTCGGAGCCTGCGACCTCAGTGCAGAGGGAGCTGGTGGTTCCTTTGGGGACTTTGTTCCATTGTGTCGGAGTCATGACACCATCGGAACCAAGAGGGGAGCTTTGTCCCCAGTGACAATCTCAACTTCAGGTCTAGCCTCTTCTTCCCCTATAGCTCCTTGGTCTGCTTCTGTTCCTGTCATCCCAGCCCAGCATCGAGACCCTGAGCCTCAGGTAACCCCACAGGGTGTTCCTTGCTCTTCTGAGACCTCTCCAGAAATCCACACTGAAGCAGGTTCCAGGAAGAGGGTGTGTAAAAGGAGACACTTAGACTGCCTACAGGAGTCTCTGACATCAGACACTGACTTAAATGAGTCAGAAGGGTCCCCACAATCCTGCTCTGAGGATATCTCCTTTGTGGAGATACTTGAAATCCTTAGGCAGAGGGGTGATTGGCAGTCCAAAAGCCCTACTGAGGATGAGTCAGTGCTACTGAAGGCTTTCAGGTCTCAACCTTCCACCTCTTAGGTGTCTCTGCCCTATGATGAGCTCATGCAGCTGATCTCTCATAGGGCGTGGGAGTCACCGGACGTGATGGAGCCTGTTCTCCGGAGGCCTAATAAATTCATCTCTGCCCCAGCGGATATGCAGTTTCTGACTAAAGGAGTGCCTGTTGATGCCATGGTGGTGGCAGCAGCCACCAAGAAGGAATTATCCGAGACTTCTTCATTGGTCCATCCCTCTAACAGGGATTCTAGGGTTATGGACCTATACAGGAAATGCATCTTCAGTTCAGCGACATTTTCATTGCAATCGCTGAACTACCTGACCCACTTTAATAGACTACAGAGAGATCTCCTCAAGGAGTTAGGAGATACTCTCCAGGGTTCTGTAGTTACAGGAGTTGCCGACAAAGTGACCACCCAGCTTGCTACCCTTAACTCCATAGTAAACTCATCCATGAGGCTCATTTCATATGCAGCCAAAGGTTTGAGTAGGGCTGCAGGTTCAGGAATCACCTTACATAGACAGTCCAGGATGTGCCTATGTTTCTTCGTGAAACCCCACAAGTCTTCTTTCATCAATGCCCCATTCGATGGCACCACTCTCTTCGGGCCTAAAGTGAAGGAAACTCTCACAAGGAGTGAGCAAGATGGGAAGACTCTGTCTGCCATTGCAGTCCGTTTTGTCACCCCTACGCAGCCTTATCCCAAAGGCACTAAGGGAGGAAAGATGTTCTGAAAATCTCACACAGCGTTTCTAGACACCCATGGTGATACCCCCTTTAGAGGCAGAGGAGGGGGTAATAACGGAAGATGCCGCTCTTGTGGCAGAGGGGGCCTGCAGCATCAAGGTGACAGAGATCAGTTCTCTGGTCAACCTTATCAGCATCCCTGAAGGGAAGCCCGACCGTCCTACTCTGGAGGCAGTTGGGGGTCACTTATCCCTGTATCCCTACACCTGGCTAAAAATCTCCAATGACAAATGGGTACAGAAAATCATTTCCAGAGGATATATCATACCATTCACCTCCTTGCCAAAAACCCTAAGGAAAATCCAAGATGTACCACCCCATTACAGGAAACAAGCAACTTTATAGGTCCAAAAGTTGCTAGAAAAAAGAGTCATCCAGCCAGTCCCAGCAGACCAAACAGGATCCTGATCTTACTCAAGGTTCTTTTTAGTACCAAAGAAAACAGGAGACTGGAGACCTATATTGGACCTCAGCAGACTCAACCAATTTGTAAAGAAGGAGAAGTTCCGGATAGTCACGCTTCAGTCTATTCTTCCCTTTTTAGGGAAAGACAATTGGATGTGCTCAATAGATCTCAAGGATGCTTATTACCACAAAAAATGGATAGGGCATCCAGAGAGCACCTGCATTTCCAGCTGGGAGCCAGTCATTATCAACTTCGAGCCCTGCCCTTCGGTCTCATTTCAGCCCCCAGAGTGTTAACCAAATGCATGGCAGTGGTAACAGCTCACCTGAGGCATCTTGGATTCCAGGTGTTACCGTATTTAGACGATTGGCTCTTTTCTGCCACCACCAGGCATCAACTAGTTCAATCAAGAGACCATACTATGAGTCTCTGCAATCTGTTGGGCATTACCATCAACTTCAAAAAGTCTGCCTTATCACCATCGCAGCATAAAAACTTTATAGGAGCAGAGTTAGATACGTCAAACATCACTTTAAGGCTACCATTAGAAAGAATCCCTCTGCTGCATCAGCAAATCAGCTCTCTAGTATCAAAGACGAAAGCACCAGCATCAGAGGTGTTAAAAAGTTTCGGTCTGATGGCTGCTGCAGTCATAGCCATTCCTCTAGCGAGAATGCATATGAGAATACTTCAATGGTTACTTTTCACTCAATGGTCTTACCAGGAACTTTCCATGAGTCACACAATATTGAGCAAAAACTCATGCAAGAAGGACCTTCAGTGGTAGTTGACGTCTCTTCATGTAACCGTAGGTCACCCATTTGTATTTCCACCTTCCATAGCCTCTGTGATCATGGATGCCTCAATGATAGGGTGGGGGGGGGGCATTATCAGGAGAGGACTGTTCAAGGCACATGGACGGAACAGGAGTTACATTTGCATATCAACATCCTGGAGATGAGAGCAGTACTTTTGGCATTGCAGTACTTCCAAGACTCTCTTCCTCACTGGACCATTGCAATTCAGAAAGACATGTCAGTGGTCTGGTATTTGAACAAACAAAGCGGGAACAGATCTTACCCCTTATGCCAAGAAGCCCTCAGAGTTTGGCAGTGGGCTGTATCCTCCCAGCATTTTCTGTTGGCAATGCACATCCTGGGAAGATCCAATGTGATAGCAGACAAACTGAGAAGGGCAATTTTATTGCCTCACGAGTGGTCCCTCAAACAAGAGATAGCGGACAGGATTTTCTGCAAATGGGGCCAACTTTGCTGCAATCTTTTTGCCAGTCATCTAAACACCAGATGCAGAAGCTATTCTGCCCTGATCCCCCCTCTGGGGGAGTCCCCAAGGGATTCACTTGTACACGATTGGTCCCCGGGTCTTCTCTATGCATTTCCACCAATCCCTCTGATTTCAAAGGTTCTACAGAAAGCTTTGTTGCTAAGGAGGTCTATGATTCTAATAGCCCCTCATTGGCCTTGGCAGATTTGGTTCCCATTCCTACTTCAGCACCTAGTAGAGGAACCATGGATTCTGGACCCAGTTCCAGACCTGGTGACACATCCGTTGGGGAATCTCCATCCTTCTCTACAGTCTCTGCAGCTCACAGCTTGGCTGATCCAGTTCCCCTCAGAGCCAGGCTTGATAATATTTCTCATGAGATGAGACACATCTTGCTGTCTTCCCAAAAGCCTTCTACCAGAAGATTATACCTCAGCAAATGGAAATGATTTTCTTTATGGGCCTCCAAACAGAACATTAACCCTTATAAAGCACCCATATTCTCCATCTTAGAATTCCTTACCATGATTTTCAACAAAGGTTCAGCAGCAGCTACAGTACGAATTCAAATGGCTGCCATTGCTAACTTTCATCTAGGAATAGATGGATTTAACATTATGGCCCATAAGCAGTCTAGAGCCTTTCTCAAAGGGACCTTCCACATCAGACCCCCAGTGAAAGTTCCTTATGCACCATGGAATCTAAACTTACTATTGTCCCAGATTATTCTTCCTCCCTTTGAACTAGCATCATCCTGTGAAATGAAGTTATTATCATAGAAAACTGTTTTTAGTGGCCATTACATCTGCCCATAGAGGATCAGAGCTTTAAGCCTTATCTATCAAACCACCTTATTTGATTTTTCACCCTGATAGAGTATCACTCAGAACAAATCCTTCCTTTTTGCCTAAAGTTTGTTCCGAAACGAATATTAATCAAGTCATTGAGTTACTAGTCTTCTTTCCCAACCATTCTAACAAAATGGAGTATATGCTACACAAACTTGATGTTCACAGACAGCTCAGATTTTATCTGCACAGAACTAAAGATATTAGGAAATCAGACCAACTCTTTTTATCCTTTTCAGAAACCAGAAAAGGTAGGCCAGTGGCTAAAACAACTCTATCTAAATGGTTATCGGATTATATTGCCTTTGTTCATTCAGCTGCCAATATGCCTTTGCCTCAAAAGATTAAAACTCATTCTACCAGAGCAGTATCTACATCTGCTGCTTTTCAAGCCAAAGTGCCTTTAGATAATATTTGTGCAGCAGCCACTTGGTCTAAACCTCATACCTTTATCACTCATTACAAAGTGGATAAGGCCTCCAGGGACAGGGCCTCTTTTGGGTCCACGGTCCTGAGAAATGTACTTCCGTGATCCACCCGAGATTTGGGGTGCTAGGAACGCTACCCATTAGTGATGAATGAACCACGAGATTGAACAACTTCACATAAAGAAGTTATGTACTCACCATAACGTTCCATGTGAGTTGTTCTATCTGGCCTTCATTCTCACGTCCCTCCCTCCATCCCCCATCTGGCTGACAGTTGACCTGGAATCTAGCTTCATCCTGGTTATGCATTCCTTGTTATTTTTTGTTGGAATAATTATTATCTGACAAAAGTAGTACATGCAGCAAGCAAGATCTGAGGTATTCCAGGCAGTGCATCATGGAATAAGTGGCTAGGTCTCGAGCTTTTGGTAAACCTCGAGCTTGCTAACGGCCATGTCGGAGCTGATGGATTGGCTCTGAACCCATCAGTGATGAATGAAGGCGAGATAGAACAACTCACATGGAACGCTATGGTGAGTACTTAACTTCTTCTTAAAAATTTTCAGTTCCTATTATGCAACAATGAGGTGAACTAAATATACTATTAATAAAAAGGGAGATGAGAAAAAACATTTGTGTATATGTTGTTTCTGTTCTTCCTTTACATATAACTAATTATACTAAAGTGAAAGATAACATTTGAATCTGGTTTTCCTCACTGCCTATGAATGAGATGTAACTATATTTTTAGAAGTCACTCTAAGTTATAAAACCATTTAACATTATCAGACACAACCACTAGACTTGTGATGACTATGTTGCGTAAAGTATAAGTTTAAGAAAAAGTATAAATGTCTCAGAGTATAATAGGCAATATAATAGATAAACTACATACATTTTGAGGTAAAGTCCAGAAGTCTATATAGGTTCATAGGTTCATAGATTAGTACTAGGCTAACTGCCCTTCGAGCCATTTTAAGCCTAGCCAATTATCCCTTGTGAGACTCAAACTATGCACCTTGTGTTTGTAAGACAAGCACCTTAACCATTAGGCCACCCTCCCAACCCATCTTTATTGATCTAATTTAATATTAATATCTTTGTTGATTCTTTGAGAGATTTGGAAGACTGTAGTTTTAGAATTTTCTCTTTGTTTCTTTTTCCTTACATCAGACCAAATATTTTTTTCTGGAGATCTTTTCAAGTTGATGGAAAAGTCCAGTCCATTTCTTCAGGAATTGTGATGATATTATTATTCTTGATGATGTCATCCTTTCCTCTCTTATCCTACCTTTAATAACCACCCCTGCCCCTGGCTAACCCACTGTCTCAGTGGGTTAGCCAGAGGCAGGGATAACCCACTATCTCAGTTTTACTGCCCCTGTCCATAGCTGTCTAACCTCCCTTCCTAAGTCCCTATTCTCTTTCAAATTGCTCTTCCAAAACCCAAACATCATTCAGCCAAACTGACAGCCCATACCTATCTTCCCTTCTCTCCCTCCTCCCCTCCTTCAACTTCCAGAAACCAACAGGAATCTTTTCTAAAATTGTGGCTTGAAAGTCATCAGGATTAGAGTTATGAAATTCAATAAAGTGATTTACCACAGGACTTTCATATCTCTGTTTTTTTGAATATTCCTTACATGTTCCTGTAGTCTAGTTTTAAAATTTCTCTTGCTTTCCCCTATATAAACAAGACCACATGGACATTGTAAGGCATAGCTAATACCTTCAGTATCATAACTAAATATCTCTAAGGTACAAAATGTATAACCACTGATCGAAGAAAAAGTCCTGACAACATTTACAATGACCACAAGAAAAAGTACCCCTCGAGAGGGGTACACAGTTAAAGTAGAATTCAAAACAGGTAACTGAAAATAGGTATGTACTAGAATGTCCCTTAAATTTCTAGCCCTTTTATATGATATACCTAAACAAGGTAGAAATGCAGTCAGCTCCAAGACAGGAACCCACGAGAAAAACATAAAATTAATACCATCGACCACAAGATAGGCAGGATCCAACAATAAGGCACAGACCAGGAATAAAGATAGATGCAGTTTAATCCAATAGTTCACACAGACTAAGCGCTTTCTCCAGTACAACTGGCTTTATCAGAGTCATTTAACAAAACACACCCAGTTTTTCCTTCCTTTAAATAACACAGTAAAGTTCAATTGATCAATTATCAAAATCAATAAAATAATTATAAGTGTTTACTTAAAGAAAATTCATCATTAATAAAATGACATTATATATAAAATATACTTGATTACTATTGTACAAAAAAACCTACCAAAACTCATAATTGTATGAATATTTAAAAATAATAATAACCTTAAAATTTATGCAATATAAACAATAAATATAAATATATACACTTAATTGATGCATTTTGTTTTACACAAAGTTTTGAAATTCCTTTATTCTTTTATAAAGTTTGTAAATTCATCCTATAGTGTGAATTTAATAGTCAAAAATGTATTTATAACAAACAAATATACATAAAAAAGTAATATGAATATTTTATTTGTGTAAATATATAATCTATTAGAATGAAATTCAACTGTCAGTAATAATATTAATGTAATTCTATTATGGATATTTGCTTATTGAGAACTTGAAAAACTTCTTATATCATGTAAATCTAAAACATACTTTAAATACTAATGATCATAACAATTATCAGAACTATTTGATCAAAAGCCACTTCTCAAATAATTTGTGCACGGTGTTTTAATACAGGCTTTAAAGAGATACATTCATTAAGCCCAGGAAACTTCGTGGCATTCAATCTTATCTGCCACTCTGTTTCACGTAGAGCTACACTATTGCTGGCATCACAATTAATGTTTGGTTTCACCCTATCCACTATGAAAAATAGAAACTTTTTAAATACATGACAGTTTTTAGAATGTAAGTATAGGGCGTTGTGTTCATCCATCCTTCTAATGGAGCTACAATGCTCCCTTACTCTTTCTTTTAGACTTCTTGTCGTCGTGCCCACATAGAATGCCTCACAAGACATACAAGATGCTATGTAAATGCAATTTCTTGTGGTACAATTACATACACCTGGGCATGCGATGGTACGTTTGTAGCCAGCAACACTCAAATAGGTCCCCTCAGCAATATATCTACATATTTTACATCTACCACATTTGTTCATACTTGATCTTTTATATCTATAACTAGTCTTCTCTAATATATCCTTCAAGTTGTATCCCCTAGCATATGTTATGGCTGGTGTTGTACCCAATGTTGCTTTTATATCTCTATTTAAAAAGTGTTCCCAATAAAAAGCTTGTTAGAGACAGTGCGGACTATAAAAATAAGACTGCTTATCCTCCGGGGCGTTATAAATCATACCCTGTGACGAGAACAGGTTACAGGATGAATTCAGTTAATTTACGACAAGATATGACTGACAACCTCCAGGTGGAGGAAGTTTTTTTAGACCCACCAGTACCACTCCGCCGGTCAGAGAGGTTACAGAGCAAGGGGCCGCAAAATGGCAGGACATTACACCCAAGCCCCAGGAGGAGAGGGAGGAATCTACAGGAGGACTTTTGAGTAATGAATTGTTTGTTGATTTTTCTTTATACAATGACATTGAAGCGCTCTATTTTGATAATAACAATCATATCAATTTTGATAGTCAAGTTGATATCAGTGTTAATTGTAATGAATACACATTTGTGCAATTTTCAACAAATTTAACAATAACTGATCAAAGTGAAATTATTTTGGACCAGGATGTGAACATGGCAAACAATGTTTTGTTACCTGTAAGTGACCTAGTTGAATTGAGCAACACACTTGAAACTGAGGTCACGAAAAATAACAACAGTGGGCAGAGTTTAGTCATGAATAAGGTCTATGTGCCTGATAGTTTAGATATTCACAATGTAAAAATGGATGAAATACACGAAACAGTAGGAAGGGATTGTTATGAGGGGGAAGTAAGTCACCCATTTAGTAGTGGTAATGACAGTGAATTAGACAACTTGTTTGGAGACATTTTGGAGACAGCATCTGATATGAAATATGAAATTCTCAAAGAAAAAGGGTTTATCATTTACAATTATACTGATTTAGAGATTAATGAAGTTTATTTTGAACTATTCAGTAGGGGTAACAAATTTGTACCTAAGTTTAACATCGATGTTACACAATTACTTGTAAATCTGAAACTCTATATGAGAAAGCTAAATTTGCAACTATATTTCAATGCGAGACAGTTAAGGGATACACCCCATGACATTAAACAGGAACTTGGGATACTGAAAAGGAAAAGTACATTCATGCCACCACCCAATTTGGAGCTTAATGCTTTTGAACATTTAGTGGAATATGAATTTAGGAAAATCTGTTCTCAGAAAGCTAATAGTGAGGACAACTTAACTAATGTTGAGAGAAATTTGCTCAATGAATTGACTGCATCTAAACAATACAGGTTTATGAGACCTGATAAGGGTGGGGGATGGTCATAATGAGTAATGTTGATTACAGTTGTCAAATGATGAGAATTTTAAGTGAAGAAGAAACATACAGTAGAGTCACAATAAATGAGGTCAACAGAGCCTACCACAAAATTGATCTATATCTACATGATGCCTTGTACCAAGGGACTATTAATGAGATAGAATTTGATTATCTTTCGGTGAAATATCCTAAGATGGCTAGGTTTTTTGGGATACCCAAGGTACACAAAGGAACGGAGCATTTACAATTCCGGCCAATAGTTTCGGCTAAAGGGTCTAAAACCGAACCTTTGGCGGCTTATGTGGACAAACAGTGTAAGAAAGCACTAATTGACGCAGGTCATATTCTTAAAGATTTCTGGCACTGCCTTGAAAGGTTAAGGGATGTGGAGTTTGTGGACAAGGATTATCTTAGTTTTTTGACAATTGATGTCATTAATTTATTTTCAGTGATTCCACACCAACAAGGCATTGATCTATTTTATGATAGTTTGTTGACTAGTCCGAGTTTTGATGAAGGAAAACTGGAGTTATGTTACGACTTGATGGAATTAATACTAAAAAACAACTATATTTCATTTGAAGGAGAAATATATCAACAACTAACAGGTGTAGCAATGGGGGCACGGTGTGCCCCTGTTTTTGCTAATTTAGTGTTATTAGCATGGGAAAAAGAACATATTTTTGGATCCAGATACTATAGTAACATTATTTTGTACAACAGATTTCTGGATGACTTGCTAATAGTTTGGAAAGGTGATGAACAAAGTGCTATAGACTTTGTTTCATACCTTAACGAGACATCTAATTTTCTTAAATTTACCTACAAGTGGGATAATGATATAGCTAATTACTTGGACATTAAAATTTTGAAAAATGGAACTGAGTTCACTAGCACCATATATAGGAAACCGAGTTATGCCAACTCGATGTTACATTTTGCAAGTTGTCACCCGATGCATCAAAGGAGAGGGTTAGTCAAGGGCCAAATGGTCCGTTTATCTAGACTTATTAGTGATGAGGACACCTTCAGGGCAGAGATATATATACTCATAGGTATGTTTCTGGAAAGGGGTTATCCCATAGAAATGTTGACGAAGATCAAAAAGGAGATATATAGGAAGAGGAGGGACAAGTTTGTACCTATTTTGAAAAATAAAGGTGAAACAACACAAGTAGTGAATGTGAAGTATGGGCAGACTGATACTAGTGCTGGTGAAGAAACCCCAAGATTCATACTTAGATATAATGAGAAGGCACCTGAATTACGTGCCAATTTTAGGAGTCTTTGGGAACACTTTTTAAATAGAGATATAAAAGCAACATTGGGTACAACACCAGCCATAACATATGTTAGGGGATACAACTTGAAGGATATATTAGAGAAGACTAGTTATAGACATAAAAGATCAAGTATGAACAAATGTGGTAGATGTAAAATATGTAGATATATTGCTGAGGGGACCTATTTGAGTGTTGCTGGCTACAAACGTACCATCGCATGCCCAGGTGTATGTAATTGTACCACAAGAAATTGCGTTTACATAGCATCTTGTATGTCTTGTGAGGCATTCTATGTGGGCATGACGACAAGAAGTCTAAAAGAAAGAGTAAGGGAGCATTGTAGCTCCATTAGAAGGATGGATGAACACAACGCCCTATACTTACATTCTAAAAACTGTCATGTATTTAAAAAGTTTCTATTTTTCATAGTGGATAGGGTGAAACCAAACATTAATTGTGATGCCAGCAATAGTGTAGCTCTACGTGAAACAGAGTGGCAGATAAGATTGAATGCCACGAAGTTTCCTGGGCTTAATGAATGTATCTCTTTAAAGCCTGTATTAAAACACCGTGCACAAATTATTTGAGAAGTGGCTTTTGATCAAATAGTTCTGATAATTGTTATGATCATTAGTATTTAAAGTATGTTTTAGATTTACATGATATAAGAGGTTTTTCAAGTTCTCAATAAACAAATATCCATAATAGAATTACATTAATATTATTACTGACAGTTGAATTTCATTCTAATAGATTATATATTTACACAAATAAAATATTCATATTACTTTTTTATGTATATTTGTTTGTTATAAATACATTTTTGACTATTAAATTCACACTATAGGATGAATTTACAAACTTTATAAAAGAATAAAGGAATTTCAAAACTTTGTGTAAAACAAAATGCATCAATTAAGTGTATATATTTATATTTATTGTTTATATTGCATAAATTTTAAGGTTATTATTATTTTTAAATATTCATACAATTATGAGTTTTGGTAGGTTTTTTTGTACAATAGTAATCAAGTATATTTTATATATAATGTAATTTTATTAATGATGAATTTTCTTTAAGTAAACACTTATAATTATTTTATTGATTTTGATAATTGATCAATTGAACTTTACTGTGTTATTTAAAGGAAGGAAAAACTGGGTGTGTTTTGTTAAACGACTCTGATGAAGCCAGTTGTACTGGAGAAAGCGCTCAGTCTGTGTGAACTATTGGATTAAACTGCATCTATCTTTATTCCTGGTCTGTGCCTTATTGTTGGATCCTGCCTATCTTGTGGTCGATGGTATTAATTTTATACCTAAACAAGGTGGAAGTATACTAGCTAAATCTTTAAACTTAAATAAATAGCTCCAATAATATTTAACTAAATTAATTATAATGGAACTAAAAACACCATATGTAGTGACAAAATACAGCTTTCTCATGACTTCTTCTTTCATCATTTTATTACCAAATTCTACCATATTTAATGACCCAAAATTTCTTAAGGGGAACACACAAGATTTAGCAGTCACTGTACTCACTGCCAACTGTAACAAATCTTTGTTGTAACCCAGAGATTCAAACATTAAACACATTCTTTTGACCTCTATATTAAAATCATGGTCATTATTACATAGTCTTCTTAATCTTAAACATTCACCATATTATAGAGATACAATAGTATGGGGAGGATGGCAGCTACTGCCTTCTAAATATTTACCACCATCAGCCTTTCTATGGACTGATGTCAATAGTTTATTATCATCACTTAAAGTTAAATTAACGTCCAGAAATGCAGTTTTGATGCCGATATGTAGACCATCAAAAGAAGCAACAAATATGCTATTTTGTAACCATTCAAACAATAAATCAACCTCCATTAATACTCCCTTACATACAAAATAAGATTGTCAATAAACTGATAATATTTAACTACAATTTTTTTTTTTAAAATCAACATGATATAAATATTCTAAGTCATATAAACCCATAATCATATTAGCATATGTGGGGGCATGGCCGTACCTTGAATCTGTTTATAAACTTGATAGTTAAACATAAAAAAAATATTAGTTAAGCAAAAATCCAACAATTCCAAAACATAATTAGATCTAGGGCTATCACTCACAAAATATTTGACTGCTTCTAGACCAAATTTATGTTGAATATTTGTTTAAAGACTACATACATCTACAGTAATAAAAAAAAAACATATTCTCAGACAATTCAAAATCAGACAGTGTATCTAAAAAGTCAGTACTGTCCCTAATAAATGAAGGTAATTTAATCATATAAGGTAATCAAAACTTATGTAAAAACAAACCTATATTTGATAAAAAATATTTTCAAGCAGAAACTATTGGTCTACCAGGAAGGTTAAATTTATCCTTGCGATTTTTGGGTAAACAGTAGAAAGCTGCCAGCTCACCATCATTACAATTGAATCTTTTATCCGAATCAACATAGGAAAAATAACCTAATCAAAATCCCTTAAGAGTCAACATCTCAAAATCAGATATGTCTTTCTTATACTCACTCATATGGCTTTCTTTGTTATGATCTTCTTTTGGACTTCATAGTTTCTTTCTTATGTTTTATCATCTTTAAATGTGACATACACATATGAAGATATTGCTGGACATTCATAATCACTATCTTGCCTCCTTTATCTGAAGGCTTAATGACAATTTTATCATTTCTAGCCAAAAGTTGTATCTCCTTCCACTCATGAAGACAAAAGCTACAAACAAGAGGACAGAAACAGTAAAGTGTCTCAAGGGACTTACCAAACGTCAGAATGGAAACATTCTTCAGAGGAGGCTGCATAGAGGGGTAAGTGGGGCACAACATGATAGGCGTGGAAGAGTGGCCCATGGGAATGTTGGGAAGGCTTCTTTGGTTTTAAATCAAGGCTTTGCAATTGTGAACCTGCTTTCCTTTCTACCCTTACTTAGAAATAATCTATGAATTACATGTATCAGTTGCAGTATGGGCAGTAAATGTTAAGCTAGTTTATAAGTATATTCTTTTTCAAACAGTCAGTATTTTACTTTATTAATAGATACTGATAAACACATATTGCTTACATAATATTAAGGTGTTAAGTTATTACTATTGTATAATATACCTTGATCTTACTTTAGTAAGAAACACAGCTGAAAAGCATGCTTGAACCCAGCCAGTTATCAGGTTAATACATATATTTGAATAAATTATAAGTTTTTCTCCACAGATGAAATTTCAGATGGACAAAATGACATTTCTAAATAACAATCTAAAATCAAAACTGTGCTGAAATGGAAAAGTGCATGAAGATGATATGCGTTCATCATTATGGAGTGTGGACAGATGCAAGATTAATGTCTTAATGTTAGTATAATTAATATGCTAATAACCAGTACTTAGTTGACACTAAGGGTGAGGTTGCCCATAGCCAGCCTGGTTTGCATATGTGGCTAAAGCCAAAGTGGGTAAATTCACCCTTATTATCAGCTGGCTGGCAATTCCTAGTATTATACATTGAGTGTCAAGAAAGAAAGAAAGAAAGAAAGAAAAAAAAGAAAGATATATCTGACTTTTTAATAAGTTTAATGTATAGAAGAACTGTTTGCAGAGTTTGCATAATTTTGCTGCAGATTCAGCACTGGCATTTTTGTTCTATATTCAATATGAACACATTATTGTCTGTGTATAGACTTATTTCTAGTGTGCCTTTATGTTCTTTTTGTTCCCCTTCCTTGCTGGCATTCTTCTCTTAGAAATGTTGGTCATATACCTTTCATTGTTTTCTTTTTTGTATACCAAGAGATCCAGGGACAGTGATAGTCAGCCATCTCACAGAATATTGTATATTCCTGACACAAATATTGTTTATAACCATGCAATTACACACCTTCTGCTGCTAATAAATATATGCATCCTGCCAGGAAATAGGGTCAGCTTTGGCACGTCTCTTCTTTTTTACATCATTACATTAAGGATTCAAGGTCAGACATGAATGAGCACACTTTATCTGCATCCTTTTACCTGGATTAATGCAGCTTACTATTCCAATAATTAAATTATGATATAAAGAACATTAGCCATTGTGTTGCACTTGCTTTGAAAAGTTAAATTTTAATCTAAATATCAGAATCACAGAAATTTATCTGCTTGCAGAATGCAGCTTATTCCTTCCATATGTGAAACTTGGCATCCTAAACTACATAGCTTACACCTTATAATGCATTAATTGCTATAAAAATGAAATGGTGCCAAGCATTTTGCATTCCTATAAATCTCTGACGTTAACTCTTATCTTCAGTTATCTTAGTTAGAAAAACATATGTTTCCTATTCTGCAGTGAGCATTAAAATAATTGAACAATACATTTGAATGGGTCTGTGTTAAATTAATTTATATTTAGTGTATCACCTCTGTTTAGCTTTGGGGCCAGTAGGTCTAATATGAAAATTGTTTGCATAAAAGTATGCATTTTCCTGCAGAATTAAGGAGTAAAACACAACAAAATCACAATAAAGGCCCCAAATCATAGATAATGTTGAGTGATGTTTTTAATGCATGGAAAGTTCAGAAAGTAAGATAACTTGAATTAACATGCATTTTCTAAATTAAGACAAGTCAGTAACTGTAATGGCTTCATTTATGAGTCCATGATACTAAAGTCAACAAGGACTCAGCTTGCCTAATGCAACATGTGGGGCACTCATCCAGATGAAACGTTTTAAAATGAGTAATTTTTGGAAAAGAAGCAACCTATATATATATATATATATATATATATATATATATATATATATATATGTATATATATATATATATATATATATATATATATCAACACTATGGTTTTACCAACAACATAAACATTTAAAAAGGAAAAGTACTAAAAATAAAAAGAATCACTGTCAATAGCTACTTAAAAACTATATTGCCAAACATTAACATCAAAGGCATCTGTGAAAATGATGGCAAACCGGATGTATGAGCAGGAACGTCATGGTTGATATAAAGAATGTTATTCAGAAAATGTCTCACACATGCATGCTTTCTTGAGAGCTTTCAGTACTCAGTTCACATGATGTAGTATTTCTTCAAATCTCATAAATATGATAGCAGCCACTTTTTAAAAATAGTCCATATGCTTTCCTCTGATATAGGTTTCATCCCTATGCAAATTAACTTTCCCAGAAGCAAATGCATTAGGTTGCATTAAGTCTTTGCATGAACTAATAAAATCTGATCAAAAAAGTCGGGTTTTAAACATTGGATGACTTCCTGGTCTGTGAATATATATTTAGGTTTGCAAATGTGGTCAAGTGACATACTAATTTTTATTCTATGTTACATCTTTATCTGAGGGCCTTCTGCAAAGAGTAACACTTGGGTAGGATCCCATCCTGAAATTCCTAACAAGTGGCAGGTGTTTGGTAGGTATGATGAACAAATTTAGGACACTTCCCATTGTATACAATCTGCAGTGAAGTATAATAAGCTAATTTTGAAGTTTTAATTTGCTGTAGCCTGCTTGTTTTCTTACAAGAATTCATAGAGAATAGACAGTATATATTATATATTCTCAGCAATTTATTTACTGTGGCTGTACATCATCTAAACCAGATGATTTCAACATGCTTTTATGTCAGTTTTAATCATAATGTCTTATTTTTGGGTTCCTATTTTTTCCTTGAACTTGAAACTGTGAAATTTGAAAACATCGAACATCCACATAAGTGATTTCTTTCCTTGGGAAAGAAATCACTTGGTCATCCTTGTCAGTTTGCCATTTTCCCCGCTGTAGTGCAATCTTGGATTTGGTATATTTAGTTATGGGGGGTGTGGGTGGCATAGCCCCCCATGCTGGGGGGGTGTGGGGGACCCCCCCACTTTGTAGTGTTTGTGGTTATTTGTTTGTGTTTGTAGGGCAAGTGATTTCTTTAAGAAATCGCTTATGTGGAGGTTTGATATTTTGAAAGTTCACGGTTTTAGAGTTGATAAAGAAGCATTCGAAGTAACGCCTCTTCGAGGAAATAATATAGACCCTTATTTTTGATATCAGGTTACATTTGTACTGGATCCTGAAAGTTGTTGCTTTTTTTACACCTGCTGTTAAGCCTTGATTTTGTATATTGCTTTTATCATTATAACTGAGGAACCTACTTGATTATTTCCGTTCTCCTATGAGTGCTTCTTCTTTTTCTTTGGGTACTCCTCTACTTCTGTTCCTGCAGTCTCATCCCATCTGACCCCTCCCCGACTATGTATTGTCCCTATTGTTGCCTGACTACATGAGAAATTAAGACAAAATGCTGAGTAAAACACTTTATAAAACTTGATAAACGCAAAGCTTTCGGGAAGAACCCTTTCTCAATACTAAAAACAAACATACAACAAAGCTCATGCTTATATACAAGCCAAACAATCACATGATCGCAGCCAAGATCAGGTGACAAATTTAAAAAAATTTAAAGAAACATACTACAAAAATACAAAAATATAATATGGAAGTACAAATTGCAGAAATATACATATAAATGTACAATATAAATGTTATTTAACATTGCCCTGTAATCTAACAAGAATAGGTTTAATACTAACTGTATTATTAATGCCAGGAGGACAATCAGCCTCCATGCGTACAATCCACTGGTACTCCTTGGTCTCAAGACAATTATTAACATCTCCACCACGTTTCAAAGGAACTACTAAATCTATAACTCTAAACCTAAATTCATGCATATTACCATGGGACTCTATGTGTTTAAATAAGCATTATTGGCACAGTGTCTCCTAATTTCTGACTTGTGTTCAATAATCCTGTCTTTAAGTCTTCCAGTTTATAGCCTGCTACAGACCACCCTCCCAAACCCAGGAACCCCACTCGGCCTTCCTGAGAACACTGGAAAATATGAAGGTCTCTCCAAACACCATTATATTGGGCGACTTCAACTACCCAAACATAGACTGGGAGCATTACTCTAGCTCCAACACCCTAGCCCAAAGGTTCCTAGAATTTATAAACTCAAATGCTATGGAACAACTTGTTACCACTCCCACAAGAGGGGAAAACATACTGGACCTGATCATCATCAACATGGGGACTCTATGCTCCAGACCAGAAGTGTATCCCTCACTGGTAAGATCAGACCATAAACTAATCTCACTGGATATTCACATCCCGTCCCCACCCCCTGCCCAGAAAACCACAGTGAAAAACTTCTCTAAAGCAAATTTCACACTCCTCAAAACTGAGGTGGAATCCTTCAAAGCCCCTGGGCCTGTGGAAAATATGGCCCAGACCGCAGAATCCTTTATAAACGCATTCTATGAACACCTTCAGGAATGCATGGATCATGCGATCCCAAATAAAACCAAGACCCAATCCTCCAAAGGCAGACATCCCGTCTGGTGGACCCCAGCCATAAACAAACTATACAATAGAAGGAGGAAGCTACTAAATGATAGAGCAAAATCCCATAAAGGGAAGGCATCACTGATCAGTATTAGCAAAAAAACTACGGGCACACATAAAATTGTCTAAGGCCAGCTTCGAGAGAAAAATTGCACAGGACACTAAGGATAATCACAAGGCTTTCTTTAGTTATGTTAGGAACCTGGGTGGTAATTCCCAGATATGCTCAGAATTAGTCCAAAATGACAAAAAATACACCGAACCCACAGACAATGCCAACATCCTAGCTGACAGGTTCAGTGCAAACTTCTACCCCCCTTCCCCACCAAAAGGGCAAATATCTATCCCAGCAGAGTGCTGCCCCCCTGACATCTCAGATGCTCAGGTAAGAGCCGCCCTCTCCAAAGCAAAAGATACACAGCATCAATGAGACCAGACGGTGTCCCGGGCTGCGTCCTACATGAACTCCAAGAAAAGCTAAACCCAAACATAAAACTACTGTTCAATCTCAGCCTTACTACAGGATATGTGCCCAAAGAGTGGCGTACAGCAACAGTGGTCCCTCTCCATAAAGGTGGCGCCTCAACGGATCCTGGAAACTATCGCCGCATAAGCCTGACTAGCTTGGTCTGCATAGCTATGGAAAGGATCATCATGGACCTCATAAATAAAGATATTGGGGACCTACAAACACTGGATCCTACCCAGTTCGGCTTTGTTAAGGGCAGATCCTGCCTCTTAAACCTGGTTGATTTCTTTGAAACAGTCACCAAGGCCATTGCCGAGGGGAAGGTGGTCCACACAGCCTTTCTGGACCTCGCAAAAGCCTTCGATGCAATACCCCACTCGGGCATTATAGATAAGCTCACCAGCTTAAATGTAAACCCCTATGTCACTAGATGGATTGCAAATTGGCTCAAGGACAGAACCCACATGGTTAGAATTGCTGGAGCCATGTCAGACTCCAAACCAGTTACAAGTGGTGTCCCACAAGGCTCAGTCCTGGGACCTCTCTTGTTCGGTATATATTTCTCGGAGGTACAAGCCAACACGGAAGGACTGTGGCTGACCAAGTTCGCAGATGACTGCAAACTGGGTGCCATAATCGACTCTCCAGCCGACACAAGCATCCTCCAAAAGGGCCTCATAGAAACAGACAACTGGTACCAGAGCCATGGCCTCAAGCTAAATGCCAAAACGTGTATAGTCATCCCCTTTGGCAAAAACAAAGTGCCCACAAATTACCACATATGTGGTAATCTATTAAGTACAGAAGAAGTAATTAGGGACCTGGGGACCCAAGTTGATAACACAAGGATAGAACAAAAAGTCTTCAGGAACCAGTTACAAGTGGTGTCCCACAAGGCTCAGTCCTGGGACCTCTCTTGTTCGGTATATATTTCTCGGAGGTACAAGCCAACACGGAAGGACTGTGGCTGACCAAGTTCGCAGATGACTGCAAACTGGGTGCCATAATTGACTCTCCAGCCGACACAAGCATCCTCCAAAAGGGCCTCATAGAAACAGACAACTGGTACCAGAGCCATGGCCTCAAGCTAAATGCCAAAACGTGTATAGTCATCCCCTTTGGCAAAAACAAAGTGCCCACAAATTACCACATATGTGGTAATCTATTAAGTACAGAAGAAGTAATTAGGGACCTGGGGACCCAAGTTGATAACACAAGGATAGAACAAAAAGTCTTCAGGAACAACAGAAGTCACAGCCCAAGTTGATAACACAAGGATAGAACAAAAAGTCTTCAGGAACAACAGAAGTCACAGAAACGCCAGTAATTTTAATGAAGCTTTCGGGCTCTCAACCCTTCATCAGCATACATAGTGTCAAATACTTTACATTTAAATAGAGGTAACAGTTAAGAACTCATGACCAAACCAACCAATAAAAATCAATCAATAAAATGTACATACAATAGGATATTTAGAAAGCACCAGTATGCACCCACCACATGTATTTAAAGGTATAATGAAGTCTCAATTTATGAGATTAAGCAGACTGACAACAGATGAACAAGTTTATAAGTAAGAAATAGATGTGATGAAAACTGAATTTAAGAGATGTGGATATGCGGAGCACCTTATTAATATTAACATTGAACTTGTAACACAAGGTAGAAAAAAGGAATATAAACCAATCTTTCTGAGTAATAAGATAAATAGTAGTGATGAGTTACCCACTTCTATGTGTAGAAAAAATGCATTGTTGAGATATGTAACCACATATTCTGGCCACACAAAACAGATATGTAAAATAATTGAAAAGAACTGGCCAATTTTGATGGCCATGCCAGAATTAAATCAGTTAGTAGGCCCTAAACCAAGATTTGCATATAGAAATCATCAGGCTTTAAAGAGTATGTTGTGTTATAAAGATTTTGTAAAACAACCAGTTTCACTGCACAATAAGTTAGGTACACATAAATGTTATAGCTGTACATGTTGTGGAGATATTTTATCAGCAGATCCCTATTTTAAGCATCCTGTTACTTTTAAATTATTTCATTTCAACTGTACTGCAAACTGCAATACTACGAAACTGGTATACCTCGCTACGTGCATGATGTGTGACGCCTTCTACGTAGGTAAGACCACGCGAAGGCTAAAAGATCGCATCATAGAGCATAGGTCTGAAATTAATAGGCAGATACAAACCAATGCCCTATTTAAACACATATTAGAACATAATAAGCATAGTTTTAAATTTAGATGTATTGACATTGTACAAGTGGGTATGAGGGGGGGTGATGTTAACAATCTTTTAGAAATAAAGGAATTAGAGTGGATAATAAGGTTACATGCAGACACCACTCCTGGTTTAAATAATGCCACTAGCATAAAACCCATATTATTAAGAAAACAGATGAATAACTTATAGAATATAATAGTTGTAAATAGATATAAGAAATAAATAGGTTATTATGGGTACAAAATGTTTTAAATTGTTATTATTTCTTAATGAAAATTCCTTTTTGTATTTTTATAAAATATTTATGTTGTGCTTTTTGAATTTTATTGATTGATTTTTATTGGTTGGTTTGGTCATGAGTTCTTAACTGTTACCTCTATTTAAATGCAAAGTATTTGACACTATGTATGCTGATGAAGGGTTGAGAGCCCGAAAGCTTCATTAAAATTACTGGCATTTCTGTGACTTCTGTTGTTCCTGACCCAAGTTGATAGCAATCTCTCATTTGACAACCACGTGGCCAAAGTGGTTAGAAAAACATTTTATATAGCCCACCTAATCATGAAGGGATTCACATCTAGATCAGGGGACGTCATCGTGCCTCTTTACTCATCCCTCATCAGGCCCATAATTGAGTACAATGCCCCTTTTGGGATGTTCCTTACCAGACACCTGCAGCAACTGGAAAGACCCCAAAAGTACCTCACCAAGAGGATCAAAGGGCTCAAACAGATGTGCTCGGTTAAAGAAACTCCAGCTCTACTCAGCGGCATACCGCCTGTTCAGAGGCGATCTGTGCCTGACGTATAAAGCCATGTCCAACCCGGAATTAATGGACATGCTGCACCTCAGAAAATCCAAATCCCATCGAGCTATGCGCTCGAGAGAATTGAACCTCAGCACTGAAATAAATAGGACATGCTGGAGGGACAGATTCATAACCCAGAGGCTCCCTTCACTCTGGAATAAAATCCCAGTCCAGGTTAGGCAGAGTCCCTCACTGACTCTCTTCAAGAGGAATCTTGATGAGTGGATGAGAGATCGTAGGTTTACCCCGGGTATCACTTCTGTGTCACTGTTAGACAGAGGCACAGTATACTAATCTCGAAAAAGGGCATAGCAAAATAAATTTAAAATGGGTGGCAAAAGCCAAACACATTCTGGCTAGGCTTATAAATGCCCTGGGGCAGATAGCCTAGTATGAACCTATGAACCTATGAACCTATGAAGACGATATTCCATAGGCAGTCAGAAGTGTTCTTGTCCTGTTCACTGCAAAACAGCTAGCTGGGACAAGTTCTGTAGGCATTCTATCTTGTTTTCCTTGTGTGTGTGCTGAATTCTCAGCTGAGGAGATGGAACTAGTGATAACAGACCAGGGAACGAGTGGGAACGCTGCTGGCCATACCAGAAAGCAGCTTTTGGACCAGAGTTGGAAAACACTGACAGCAGAAAAACAAGGTGGTGGGGTGCATCCTCTGAAGGATAAACTCCCAAAAATTCCTCTCTCTGTACTATGTATAGTTATTGTGACACACAAGGATTGACACATCGGGTTTCTTTAATGATTCCAGGGGTCAATCAATAGAAAAGTAGGTGGGATAAAGGGAAACATATATAAACGGAAGCTGGAGCTGTTATCGTTCAACACCAGAGGAGACAGACAAGTACTAATATAGATACAGACGATCACGTGAGGGTAATGTGAAGAAACCAGCCTGAACAAGGAAGACATAGATGGGAGGAGTGGGCACAAGCAGCAGATTCTATGAACTAATTACTTCCTGGTCTTCTGAAAATGTTTTTCCAATAGATTATAAATATATGAGGAAAGTCTGGAATGAATGCGCTGACTTCATGACAGAATAGTATGCCTCTGTGATGCAAGGATCGACAGAAAAAGAGCTACTATCTTGTTTAAACTTGCAAAAAATGTAGCAGGTTAATGAACATAAAAAAGAAGTAAAAATAAATAAAAACAACTTAATCAAATAGGAAAAGTAACCACAGCAGCAGTTACAAGAAGTAACAATTTTCCTTTCCCAGTGAAAGGCAGTAAAACGGTAAATTCACGTAACTGCTGCTTCAGTTACTTTTGTTGATTTTTTCCCTGTTTTTTTATGTTTCTAAACTGCTGCATTTAACAACTGCTGTGAACATTTAAAAAAAAAAGGAAAAAAAACAATGCTATTGTGTGTGTACATTTCAGAGTGCGAGTATGTGAATGTCCATGTGCGTACATGTACGTGTGTGTGTGTGTGTGTGTGTGTGTGTGTGTGTGTGTGTGTGTGTGTGTGTGTGTGTGTGTGTGTGCGTGTGTGTGTGAGAGAGAGAGAGAGAGACAGAGAATGAATGCATACACCTTAACTGCTTTTGCTCAGGAATTCTTGACCAAGCTAATAATAAAGGGGATACAGAGACTCAAAATAGGGGAGGATTTTTAAATATTGCCCTAATTCAACTAATTCAAAAGGTAACTCATCAACATGCTTTTTTTCTGAATAATAATTATGAAACTATAATGTCTGCATTTATTGCCTGACTGCAACCATCTGGAAATTTAACAAAACATCAAAACATATTTCAAGGATAAGAGCAAAAATATGAGGCAAAATTAGGGACTTTCTCCAGAATCATGGACTGCCAAGAGGTGTGTCTTTGTATGTGTGGGAAGAGAAGGGCAGTTGCAATGCTTTACATTATATATATGTTTTCAATCATTTACTTACAAAGAGGCATCTGAGGTATAATTGCTGAGCACATTGTTTGTGTGTGTTTTTGTGTCTATGTTTGTGAATCTGTTTGTACATTTGAAATGCCGACCATGTGGAATTGACATCTCTGTACAGTCTGTAATGGAAAGAATTCCAACTCCGCACTGTAGTTTGATTTCGGAGGTGGTAGATTTAAGTTAAGGGGGGTGTGGGGGGCATAGCCCCCCTGCTAGTAGTTTGAAGGTAAGTTACTGTTGTGTTTTTTTTTTTTTTTTATATTACATGGCCAGCATTTCAAATGTCGATCATATGGTCTCGGCCATATGGTCTTCGACATTATGAAATGTCGACCATGTATAGTAGACCCACACACACACACATATATATATATATATATATATATATATATAAAACTATCTCTCTCTCTCTCTCTCTCTCTCTATGTACATTATGAATTTCAGCAAAATATTATTTTTGTCATCTAATGCCGCGGTGGTATGGCAGTAGCGTTGTTACCTCACAGCAAGTGGTTCTTCCTTTCGATTCTCGGCTTGGCTTGGCAGTGCCTTCTGTGTGGAGTCTACATGTCCTCCCTGCAGTGGGGTAGCATTTGAAAGACATGTGTGCATAAATGGGCGTGCCTTCGTTGAAGGATGGGCGTCGAGCTGGCACCTCGGCATTTCATAAAAAAATATCTACTGCCAATCATTAGCGGACCAGAGTTCCACTGTGGCGACACCTTACCGGGAAAAAGCCGAAAGACAAATAACAACTACAACAGCATCATTTTTGTCATCTGTTTAGTCAACAAAATTTCTTCACCTAAGCAGATGGTTGACAACTATGTGAGATCAAGCAATTCCCAGGGTTGGGGTATATGCCCTTTCTGTGGTAATATGCAATTTCGGAATTAGTATTTATAACTAGACTATGGTGTAGCCGTCATGGGAGATTGACCCCCTGCAAAAAATGATGTTTTTGTTTGCTTTTTAGGTTTTATTTTTGCATGTGCTGAGATTGTTGCTTGGAGAATGCATAGTAGCATGTCACTTTCTGCAATATCTACATTTTCTTCTTGATGTTTTGAATATTAACTTTTGGGTCTTTGGAATATATTCGATGCACCTATATATACCTCCAAGATTCTGACTTTCAGTCTTGCTCTTACAAGGAATACAGTTGATGTCTTTGGAATTTCACAAGAACCTCTTTGTTTGATTACTTTTGTTATATCAGAGGTGAACAAATTAAAGGTTAGTAGATCCAGAAATGACCCACTGTTATGCTTCACTCTTTTAATGAGGACCTCCTTAACACCATCTTCATTCACCTCACTGTCATATCAATCTAGTGTCAGTGGCTTGATAAGTAACATAGTCACCTTTGGTGTTACAATTCCAGAAGACTGCAGGTTCTGTTCCCACTCCAGGTAACTGAATTGCTGACACCGCAGTGCAACGTTAGAGGGATGCCATACTCCTGAGTGTGTTGTCAGATGAGTTGTGACACCAAGGTGCCATCGGCTTGTATTGTTTGGCAGCTCATGTGGATCTTAAAGATCCCATAGCACCTGTTGAAAAAATTATGTCCAATGTGGAGTTGAAATGTTAGACCTTGAGCAAAAGTTAGCCCTATATAAAGATCTAATTATTGGATTTTTTTTTTACCCATTAGTGCTTCTTCAAACATTTTTGCTATAGTGTCAAGGTTAGGGGAAAAATCTTCTGCTGTTTAGGAGCACTTTTCTTTGGTAGTGGCATAATATTTGCATATTTTAATTTCATGGATATGATTTTAGGGGTAAGAAACAGACTGAAGATATGTACTAATGGAGCAGCTGGTAATTTATTTCACATTTCTAGAATTAAAGTTTGAATAATATAGTGAGAGTTTGTACAGTGATTGGCTAAATTATTTAGTAACTCTTTGATTTGTTTTTTTTGTAATAGCTTTAAAAGTAGACTTGTTGGTTGTTAAGGTATATGATCACAGTATCAGAGGAAATGCAAGGAAATTGAATTTTGCAACCATTTATGTCTCCCGGAATCCACCCTCAAACTGAACCTTGTCTTTTGAGAAGAGAAAGGCCAGTAAAGCCAGGGGAGAATTTGTGAATACCCAAACAGATTTGTCCAGTTCACATTTGAAGGAAAACAATGTCTCACACTACTTAATTTACAGTGGGTATCTATTCCAGAGGTGGTGGAGATGTCATGTAATAAACCTCTCACTCCACCTTGTTTTATCTTCTGTTGAAGACTTAGATCCTTTGCTCTGGTATTTGTGGAACTATTTGATCTGTGGGGATATAAAGGTCAGTCCTGGACTAATGGGTCCCTGATTGCTCAGACAATAAAGCAAAGATATGACATGAAGAATAAAAAGACATTGCTTACAGTCTTTTCTGGTAGGTTAGGATTTTTAAGCCAGTGATCTTCTTAGTTTGGAATCGTCGGGATCTCTCTGATTAATATGTCTAAGTAAAGTATTGTATTTAATAATTGGCCTAATCCATCCTAAATATAATGGAATAATGACCTCTTTGGTGAACACCCTCTCCCATGCTGACACATACCGGATCTTGAAAGATTTAACAAATTGTTGAAGCCAATGAAATTTTCTTTGTATCTAGGCATCATTCTTTGAGATGTAAGGATTCAACTCAGGGAAAGAGTCATGCCTGCATTTGTGACATGCATGGAGGGTTCAACATGTCTCTCTGCATACTTCTAATGCTTTCATTTGCCAAGTCACTCACACCCACATGAACTACTCCATATCGTAGTCATATTTTCCAGGTGAAAGGGCCTTAAGGACCCTTGAGAAATCAGAGATTGTGGCCCCTGAAAGATATCGCACCTTCACCCTGTCTTTGTCCATCGTATTAAGAGGAGAATCAGTGTGTCTGACTACAGGGTCACCAGTCACTAAAATGTTTTTATCTTTATAGTGGTTCTGTGCCTTGTATCTAGAATGATTTACATCCTGGTAACTCTTTGTTGGAAGTTTCCCAGAAGGTAATGTAGAGTTTAATTTTCACTGATACTTAGTCTTTTGTGGATCTAGGAGACTTTGCAAGGACTTTTTTGCAGTCTTAACATAAGACATTTTAGTTTGCGTTAGTGCAGAGTGTTGTGCATATGTGTGCATCTCACACTCAGTGTCCTTTTGTGAAAGTCAGGACACCGTGATAGTTAGATAGTCACATCTATCACAAACAAAATGTGCTGTACGAAGTAAAAGTTCATTTTCTATGAGCATTAGGCAGTTGCTGCACTGCCTAAGGACACTAAGTGTATGAAGTTGGCAACAGAAGGAAGAGAAGCAATCTGACCTTCCATTTGAATCCAGGGATTAGGAAAATGTGTTCAAATTTGCAATTAGATGAGATAGCTATTGGACTTTACTTTGTAGGAAACAACCAGTTGTTCTCAGTAACTATTGAATATGTGCCATGTAGAGCAACTACTGAATGCTAAAGGAAATGTGAGGCAATTGCAAGCTAATTTTGCTGAAGTAGGATATATATGAGCTGTTTGAGGCTACTATGCAGACCAGTTGTGTACAGTGCAGCTTGCTGAGCAACTGTGGGCAGCTGTCCATACTACAGATACTGCTAATCACACTAATCGGTAGTGATTTGGGTGGGTTATATGGTTCAGGGAAAACATGTGCCAAGATATCTGTGTGTATACTGTGCATGGTTAAACTTGGCTATGCAATAAGCTGCATTGCACAAACACGGGGAACTTATAAAGCATAAAAAGCTGAAAAAAGCTGAAAAATTCAAACACGCACACTGGCAACATAACACCACAGAAATCGTAGGCCTACAAATGGATAGGTAATTTCTCTACTCTCACTAGACTTAAACCAGTAGTAAATCCCATCAATATTACTAACAATCAACAAGAAAGTACAAAGCTATTAGAATAAACTCAGTAAGAACACAAAATGTACTTATCCCCGGCATTATAGGCCTGGTATTTTAGTCAAACTTGGTGGAAAATTATCAGAGTCACTAGCTTTGGTTCATGTGATATAAATGGATTAGACTGATGTAGTTGTGCTGTGGTTGTGAAGTACTGCATATGTTAAGTTATACAACTTTAAGTATTTCAGGAGTTAGTTTTGATTTTTGGTATAATTAAATATTTTTGATTGGCTAGGTTCTTTACAGCTGTTGAGAATAATTTAGATTGGCCTAAATTGGGCTTTTGAATATTTCTGCAGTGGTCTAATTTGGCTTGATTTGTAAGAATCCTATTAGGTTTGCATAACAACTTGTATAACTCATTTTTTTCAGTGTCATTTGAGTTTTTCTTTTCTGGCATGCCAAGTGTGATCCTAAAGTTTGGTTTCATGAGCTAGTTGTGGATGTAGCAGTGGAGCAGTCTGAGGTCATGACCTCCTGGTTTAGTTTACTTTGAATAGGTATTACTGCATTAATAAATAGATCGTGTGCAGAGTCTGAGTTAGTAGTTAGTTATAGTGGGGCCCAGTCTACTTAGATTAGCTGATCTGTTAGTTATCCTTAGAAGATCCAGAAATATTCCCTGGCATTATGTACTTAGGTGGATGGGTCATAAGTCTGAAACAACATTTTAATATTATGGAGTTGTGGTCACTAGGGCAGTTGGGGTGAATGTGAATAGATTTGCATTTTGGGGATGCTTTTCAATACTGTCATAGCAGTTATTTTGTTTTTGTTCTTGCTTGTTTTTGGTAGTAGGATATAACAGTGTGTCTTGTTTGGCAATTTGTGCTAGATTACAAGAGTTGTTGAGTCTGTCAGTTCTGAATTTTATTGGGCTCAGGTAGTCTATATTAATATCCCCAAGTATGATTAAATCACCATTTTTGGCATTTTAAGTATTCTGATGACATTAACATTGAACACAGTTAACAATACAGACAACCATTCACACATGCACAGTATATTAGATTAGATTTGTTTGTGGGCAACCATTAACCTGCAGCTCTATACAGGTAGGAGTCAGAAACAGTATTAATCTAATTGTGGGTGGATTCTCCTTGTAATCCATCCAGGACCATATGTATCCTATCTTAATAAGTAACAAACTGGACTTTAACACATACACTGACTCATTATGAAGTTTCAGTAACAGAGTTCTGGGGGTGTTTTAATGGGTATAGACCTAAGAACCCAAGAAATAATAACACTGGTCTATTATTTGTCTGTAAGGGAGGTTTATATGAATTTTAATATTTACAGAAGGTGGTGACTTAGTGGCATTCACTGCCAGAGTCATTAAGTGCAGGAGGCAGTGAGGAGGTTCTGTGGGGGGTTGTATATTGTTAGCTTTCAGTGAAATGAGATTCATAAATATAAAAGCTAAGTAGGTGGGAGGCTATGCCCCCACACCCCCAATGTGGGGGGTTGTGCTCCCCACACCCTCCTAACTACATATATATATATATATATATATATATATATATATATATATATATATATATATATACTAACACCAGGATCGCACTACAGTGGGGAAAAGGGCATATGCGTTTTATTTGCCCAACAGTACTTACATTCAGTGAAATGTGATTCAGTGAAATGAATTTTCAGTGAATCAAAGTAGACCTATATATATATATATATATATATATATATATATATATATATATATATATATATACATATATATATAGATATATCCTGTTTTCTGTTGCACTTCAGTTGGCCAAAGTATAGGCTGCATTCAGACTGGCTAAATTCAGTTCTGTTTGTAGACTGAGCACTAAAAATCAGGACATCTTTTTTTTGGAGAAGCCCACCTGTACCCGCGTGGCAGGAGTGTACAGCAACCCTATCTTATTGAAGGTTACTGGTTCAGGGCTCAGTTTGAGCTATTTCACTGGTTTCTTTGTATTACCTGCTTTGATCTTGCTTGTGAGTAATGCACGATCATGCACCACTGCACAGAGGGGGCAACTCTTGTGGGGTTATAGACACAAAAGAGCCAATAAAAGTATTTTCCCTTTGAAGTGGCTGCTATCTAGCAGAGCAGTTCTTGAATATCTCTCAGCTGTTCAGTGAACCTACCCAGCAGAAATTTTCCCTCTTATCTATCAACATCAGACCCTATAGATCTCCATAGGTTAGTCACCCTAAAATAGCTCCCTGTCTGATACCACATCTTTTTTCCTTATCTGCTGCAATACCAGGTTCAAACCTTGCATTTTGGATTATCAGTTTCCTTCTGTTTCTTCTGCCAGCCTGGTGGACATGGGTTTTTTGAGGCAGTGTAGCAACTGCCACTTGTACACTGACAACCTGTTACTCCTAAATCACTCAAGTACAATTTGTGAGAGATGTTCTTTCACTAAGAATCTGTAATCACTGCTCTCTTCTGCCCAGAACAACAACACTAAACAGGCTGCCAGCTCACACACCACGACTCCTATTCATAACATGCACCCATTACATAAACCTTCATATGCAGAGGTACTCTCCAGAAACCTACCTAAACACCAGAGACCTCCAAAATGCAAACATGCTACACCTAACACAACACCCAAAGCACCCAATACCCCTAAAAACACTAGCACCTGTTTCTCACCAAATAAGCTCTTAAGGCAATGCACAGCTATTACAAATGTTTTAGTTGTACTTGACTCTATAGTGAGACATACAAATGCCCCCCTCATCAGGTTGAACAAGGAGAAGGTTACGTTCAGCTGCCTGTCAGTTGCAAGGGTTGACCAGATCACACATGCACTCAAGTCTCTCCACAACAAGTACTGTTATGACTCCATCATAGTTCATGTTGCTGAGAATGACTTGAGATGCACCTCTCTGGACTAAAGGAAAACAGATATGATTGAACTCTCTGAATATGTGTCCCAGGTAGGTATGCCCCTAGCTTTGAGCAGCATTTTTCCCTCGTCTATGATGATACCACAATATAAACTAAAAATTACTGACTTCAATAGTTGTCTTAGTTTCTTTTGTCATTCTAAGGGGATCCAGTTCCTGTTGGCTTGGGAGAACATGGTGAATAAACCATGCTGCCTTGCCAGAGATGGTCTTCACCTGCTATGTCAAGGATTTCGGTTGCTGGCTATGGCACATGCCTCCCCCATAATGCCTTTTTTAGGCAAGGTCACAACAACAAAATTCCCGATGTGAAAATGTCAAACACAAGGAAACTAAGGGTCATGCTACTAAATGCTAGGAGTTTAAATTAGAAACTGCACTCTCTGGAAGCACTCCTCTCCCTGAAAGATGTTGACATCTGTGCAGTCACAGCAACCTGGCTCAAGGCCACAGAAAGTACCCTGGCCTTGCAAGGCTACAATGCCTTCCACACTTTCAGACCGCAAATTGAAAGTGTGAGAACCAAAGGAGGTGGAGTATCTATCTTCATTAAAGACAATTGCACCTCTAGACTGGTTAGACAAGAAAACTCTGTGAGCTACTCCAAATCCAAATTAGCATGAGTGAGCCCCCCCCCCCCTTTCAGGTCATCATCAGTTACAGGTCTGCTTACATGAACCAAGATGCCCACACAGCTTATTTAGTCATACTTGGGAAAATTAAGGTACAACCTAACACCCTAGTCATGGGTAACTTCAACTATCCTTCCATTAATTGGGAAACTTATATGAGCCCAAACTCACTCGCACAAAAGTACCTGGCCTCTGTTAACTCAAATGTCCTGGAAGAAATAGTGGACCACCCCACAAGGGGCTCCAGTATTCTAGACTCAGTCCTCACCAATATGAGGGACCGCTGCAATGCTTCAAGTGTAGGGCCTGCACTGGTTAAATCCTACCATAAATCAATCATTTTTGAAGTAGCAACAGCACCAGAACTCCCCAAAGGAGAAGTCAGGCTAAATAACTTCACCAAAGTTAACTATAGCCTCCTAGGGGAAGTTATACTTGACTTCCAAGCTCCAGTTTCCACAGATGGCATTGCCGACTATACTAAGGTATACACTGATGCTCTGTGTAAACATTTACACAAATGTATAGATGCAGCCATGCCGGATAGGATTAAAGCAAGATCCTCAAGAAAAAAACAAACCATCCTGATGGACATCTAGCATTAATAAATTATACAAATAGCAAAAGAAGCTGCTGTCTAAAAATACAAAAGTGAGATCCCAGAACTGGAAGATCACCCTCCCCAGCCTAAACAAGTTAATAAGACAACTTATAAAATCTTCAGACAGCAACTATGAGAAAAAGTTAGCAACCATAGCCAAGGATTACCATACGTCTTTCTACATCTATGTCCATAATCTAAAAAGTGAGACTCATATGTGTGCTGAACTAATTGTGAATAGCATCACACACACTGACCCTGTGGAAATAGCAAACCTACTAGCAGACAGGGTTTGGCAAAAATATCACCCCCTGTCCCCCTAAAGTATACCACAAACCATGTCTTCATCATCTCCTCCTCCCTGCATCTCCAAAGAGCAAGTCATCAATGGTCTCTCCAAGGCTAAAAACACAGCCTCCATGGGACCTGATGGTATTCTGGGCTGCATTCTTAATGTTCTAAAACAAGTGCTAGCTACTCCATTAGGCACTCTATTCAACCACAGCCTGAGTAATGGCTTTCTCCCTGCTGAATGGAAAACAGCAATTGTTATTCCCCTCCACAAGGTCAGCTCAGCAACAGACCTGGATAACTATAGACCCATAAGTTTAACCAACCTCATCTGTAAGGCAATGTAATGAATCATCATGGACCTCATAAATAAGAATATAGGTGACCTCCAAACCCTGGATCCATCCCAGTTTGGTTTTGTCAAGGGCAAGTCATGTCTGCTAAACCTGGTGGACTTCTTCAAGAATATGACCAGAGCCATAGACGAGGGCAAAGCTGTGCACACAGCCTTTCTTGACTTGGCCAAGACCTTTGACACTATCCCACATCCAGGCAACATTGACAAATGAACCCAGTTGAATATCAAGCCCTATGTTGTCAGGTGGGTTGCAAATTGGCTCACAGATCAACAGCACTCAGTCAAAGTGGGAGACTACCTTTACCAGCAGACCTGTCACCCCTGGGGTCCTACAAGGGTCAGTGCTGGGCCCTCTCTTGTTTAGCATATACTTCCCAGAAGTCCAGGCCAAAATGGAGGGGTTGTGGCTAACTGCAAATTAGGTGCTATCATTGAATCCCCTAGGGATGTCAGCGTACTTCAAAAGGGGCTTACACAGATCAATGACTGGTGCCAAAGCCATGGTCCTAAACTAAATGCTAAAAAATCCATCAGCATTCCCTTCTGTAAAAAACGTGTCCCTGCTGATGATAAAAGAAACAATAATACCCTAAGTACCAATTCAGTAGTGAGAGATCTGGGAACACAAGTTGATTGTGAGCTCAACTTTGGCCACCATGCATCTACTGTGGTAAGGAAGGCATTCTGTGTCACTCACCTGATTTGCAAAGGCATCTCCTCAAGAGCAAAAAATGTTAGAACCCTCCTGTACTCGCCCTTTATCAGGCCTATTATTGAATATAATGCTCCCTTTGGTATGTACCATACCAGACACCTGCAGCAACTTGAGAGACCTGAGAGATTTCTAACTAAGAAAATTCAGGGTCTCCAGCACATGTCTTATAAGGACAGACTGAAGTCACTGTCACTGTACTCAGTAGTGTATTGACTACTTAGAGGCAACTTATGTCTGGTTTACAGGGCGATGTCTGACCCAAATCTAATTGAAATGCTGCACATCCGTAAGGCAAATGGGACTGGGTCACCCATTCCAGGGACCTCAATCTAGCCTGCGACATAAACAGGACCTGCTGAAGAGACAGATACATCTCTTGGAGGTTGCCACTCCTCTGTTATTGGCTTCCAATCCATATCAAGCAGAGCACCTCCATGACCCTGTTTAAGTGCATGTTGGATGACTGCAAGGGAAACAGTAAATTTCTGCTGAGGATTTCCCTGGCTTCTCTCCTCGACACGGGTAGTCCTTGCTAGAAAAACATTGGGCATAGACAATATTTGTCATCAAGCATTATATTGGGATTTAACAGGTAGGCTTGTAAAGACCCTCAGGTCAATAGCCTAGTAACATCCTATGAACCTATAAAATAAACAACAGATTAATCTGAAGGCAAAATATATGACACAGTCTATGATAAAAATAAAAACAACATAAAAATGAATATGTAAGCTAGTGTCAACCTTTAAAAATACTGATGCACAACAGGTCAATATTAATAAACATAATAAACATAAATTAATAAACATTGATAAATGTGCTGCACTGGTTTCCTCCCACATTCCAAAGATATGCAGTAGGTGGATTGGACATTAAATTGGCCATAGGTGTGAGTGTGCATGTGAGTGTGTGGTGTGGAAGAACTAGTGTGGCAGGACTTGTCACTTAGCATTGTAAACCTTGGCTCTAGATGTTTGTCACTGTTGAAGTGACACCCCACTCCCATGTGTAAAAATAGGAAAAAGGGGTTGAGGAAGGATGGATGAATGGATTAATGGATTAATAAACATCAAAAGAACAAAACTACAAAACACTGATCAAGAAAGAAAAGCAAACTCTTTCCTTTTTCAGTCAAAAGAAAGAACAAAGAAAACATACATCATAACAGTGATACTGTTAGGGAAAGAGTTTTTCATAAGGTAATGTGTAGGATTATGGTTAGGGACAGAGGTGCTGTTAGTGTCCCAAACCTCAACCCTACACGCAACCTTATGAAAAACCCTTTTCCTAACAATACTACTACACAAGACACTCAGGCACACATATACCTCATATCACTGCACACACATACACACGCACACACACACACACACACACACACACACACACACGCACACACACACGCACACACACACACACACACACACACACACACACACACACACACACACACACACACACACACACACACACACACACACGTACACACGTACACAAACACACCAGTAAATCTATTCCCTTACTTAACCCATATCTAAACCTAATCCACAAACATTAACATACACACACACGCAAACACACACACACACACACACACACACACACACACACACACACACACACACACACACACACACACACACACACACACACACACACACACACACACACACACACACACACACACACACACACACACACACATATCACTAAATCTATTCCTTTACTTAACCCATATTGTAAACCTAATCCACAAACATTAGCACACACACACACATGCACACACACACACAGACACACACACACACACACACTACTACACTAATGCCAAAATGTTCACTATATCCAATAGCGTTGGCACTAAAAAACTCAACAACCTAGAGATGCTCCGACCACTTACATTACTGGTATTTAACATTGCAGCCTTTCAATCAAACATTTGCATCATGTCAAAGATTTGTCAAAGGCTGTTTTGACAATTTGACACAGAGCCATAAAAATATATGAAATATGGTGGATCAATGCTTCAAAGCTTTACTTTTCAGTTTACACTTGAAATATATGTTCATTTAAACCAGGTCTTCTGCTAGCTTCCATTAAAATTTGCCAATGATATTCTTCACAGTCCTGTATGTTCTCCATATCACCCCCTCTTAGACCTAGTTTTACTTTTTCTAATGCACATAAAATAAACTTTTTATATGAATTGTACACCCTAACAAGCTTTTTAGTAAATGATTTGGATTTTCTAGTTATCACTGGATGCATAATGTCATGTATTCTAGCTGATAATTTTCGTATTGTTTGTTCTATATAAATGCACTGTAAGTGTAATATTCAGTTGAAAACATATCCTGTGCCATACATGCCATGTGTACAGTAACTGCCATACTATAGATGTTCATGCTAACATTTCCTAACACTAAGGACTATTAGCTATGAAGAAACATTGTGGACACACACACCACATGTCTCTGTTCTTTTATCTAGAGGAACTTCCTAATTCAGGTACAATATTAACTGTCCTCCCAGATTTAATTTTCTCTTTTTATGAAAACAAGTTCCTGACCGGAAGCATCCACTACATCTTTCTGTGTATTGAGAATAGAGCAGTTCTTAACATTTAATAGCTTTTGAATCTATGCTGATGTAACACCATAGCAGTATAACTATGTGATATGTTTTTTTCAGGTTCAGGAATATTACCTTCATCAAATTGAAGCACATATGAGGTTATTTAACATGTACATTGTTTTACTATATCTATATGATATTGTAGTAATGTCACCTTTATGTTACCCCAAATTTTGAGCTTGTCCATTAAATTATCTACTTTCAAATCAAAAAGCTCTTCTTCAATAGTCAAAACAGAGATGCAAATTACCTGAGGTTTAACAACACTATTTTACATATGTTATTTGGATCCATACTACTAAAATGTAAAAGTGATGTAATTATGCATGCATTTGGAAATGTATGTTTTTATTTTGTTCTAGAAAACAATAGACTATTTGCTATTTTTACAGTAAGCTTAAGAAAACAGGTGCTTTTATTCAAATAAGCTGCAAACATTTCATGCTTAAAAAGTTATACATATTTCATGCTCAAAGGTATTTCAGATACCATGGCAAGTGAAACAAATACAACACTTTTTTTATAATATAACCTCCTGCTCTACAAATCCCATCTTAACTTAATTACATTCTCATAAGCAAGACAATTGTAATTCAGACTGTCTACCCAACTTGTTCCACGTAAATATCCACTCAGTGTCCCAGTACACCAAATCCTTACTTATCTTGCTTCACTATCCTCACTTAATAAATTCCAAATGCTCCTTGACATATTATCCTGTTCTTCTAATCTCAGAAATCTGGTCATTTATCATTCTTAGTGAATGCAATCATAACTTTCCTGATATACTCTCCAGTGACCTCATTGAGCATCTAGCTGATGGTGGCTTCATTCAGCCTGTCAAAGAATCTTCACAACCAAATTTCAAATCAGGAAAGCACTAAATCCTTGAGTTTGCCACTACTGAAATAACAGACAAAATTACCCATATTATCTCCTACTCACCTTATTTTAGTGAATACTCACATAGCTCCTTCAACATTAACAATATTGCAGTTAAAACCACTCCAAACCTTTTAAATTTTGTTATAAATCCGTGCAGAAAATTAGTAACCTAAAACATTATCTGCTATCACTTGATTAGACTCCAGCATTCAACTCTCAAGATGCCAAATGGGTTGAGGAACCCAACCACAGCAATCTTATATAACCAAGACAATTTTTCCCTGAAATCATCAAACTTTGCAAAACAACAAAAAGTGACTGGCTTAACAAAGAATTGAACTGTGAAACGGCATCTCCAGAAACAATACCAATCCTGAGACATAAGGCAAAAAAAACAAATCATCATTACTACAACATTGCCAAAGAAGCTACTAATAAACATAAACATTTCCCTTTCAAATCATAGCAACAATCTCTATTGTAAAAACTTGTACACTTCTCAAAGGAAGTCAGTATCCTAACTGGATATAAAACAGTTGCAACTCTCCCCCAGCTCACTAGGTAAATTCACCCAACTGACTTTCTCACAGAATTTCATAATCTTCACTATGTATCAGACTTCACTAGTCTATAAGTTTCCTTCCCATTTCTTCGCCACCATATACATAGTTTTCTACTTAAAAAAAAAAAAAACTTTCTGCATAGACTTTGTACCTCTCCTTCAGCAAATTCCTTTAGATGCCTCCAGAGGATCTGATAACCTACTCCTCTGGTTCGTCTTCTTTGTTTTTTTTCCATGCCCCTTCCCTCATGATGAAACTCAATAGCTCCTCTATTTGCATTGAGTTAGCAATTCATTCTGTGATTGCTGTGGTGAGAGCTCAGTGGCCTATTCCTTCCTTCCTGGGAATACTCCATGAGCTCATCTGCTCACCCTAAGAGTCAGGTGGTAGGCAGCAAGCTAGCTTGCAAGTACTATGGGGAGGTCCATCTTGTCCCTTGTGTGGAGCATATTCCTTCCCTGCAGGCCTCTTCTGTGCTTCTGGGTGAAGACTGCCTCTGTATACTGAATTCCACTCTGCTCTCCATGTGACTTGCACATGACAGTGTGTGCTTAGTAGACTTGAGCTCCATGGGGTAGACACCTAGTGCTACCACTAAGTATTACCCAAGTGGGGAACCAAAGCTGCTACACTCCCCACAGGATGGGTAAGCTGGCAGTGTGGCACACCTCATCACTAAGGGCTTTTCATCCAGAAGAAAGGAGGTCATTATCCCACTGCACTCATCCCTGATTAGACCCATTATAGAATACAATACCCTGTTTGATATGTACCTCTCAAGACATCTGCAACAACTGGAAAGGCCGCAGAAATACCTCACTAAAAGAATCACAGGCCTAAAGCAGATGACCTATGCTGACCATCTAAATACACTCCACTTATACTCAGTCACACATCGTCTTCTCAGAGGCGAGGTCTACTTAACATACAAGGCCATGTCAAATCCACATCTCTTGGACATGCTACACTTAAAGAAATCCCAATCCCTCAGAGCACATGCTCCAGGGATCTAAACATTGTCATCACAATGAACAAAACATGCTGGCAGGATAGGTTCCTGACCCAGAGACTCCCCAGACTCTGGAAGAGACTGCCCATACATGTCAAGCAGAGCACCTCTGTGGCCCTCTTCAAAAGGAACCTTGATGACTGGACAGGAGATAGGAAATTCACCCTGGGGATCATGTCAGTCATCCTGCTAGACAGGGGTCCAGGGAAGTAAATATTGTGGGAAGAAATAGCCAGGGAATTGTTATGGCTAGGCTTGTATAGGCCCTAGGGCCAGTAGTCTAGTAGCAACCTATGAAGCTATGAAGCTATACGTATCCAGGACAACTAATTTTTTGAAATTTACTCACCAGATTAGTACTAATGAGATGAATTAATTGGACGTATGCCTGTACAGGTCAGAGCACAAATTTAAATCAAAAATTCATAGAAAAACAACCTTTTCAAATTCCTACCTACACTATTCTAGTGCCCATCCACCTCATCAAAAAAGAGGGGTGGTAAAAGGACAATTAGTCACAGCAAGTAGGATGACCTCATGTGATATCTTTAAAGAATGTGCATTCATCATGGATATGTTTAGGGTAAGAAGTTACCAAAATTTACTTTTGGATATATGCAGGGAAGTCAATGAGGGTAGAGGTACACATTTTGCACCAGTATTAGGATCTTATGAAACATTTGTCCCATTGACCATGGCTAGTGCTAAAGATGATCCTGGTTTTGGTTCTGCTTTGATTTTAACTTATGATAGAGAAAGTGGTTTAGTCAGAAACATCATAGACCAAGAATGGAATAAATTTGCTAGACTTTCTGATTTGGATATCCTTTTTAAACAACCCTTGAAATATATATACAAAAAGGGAAGAAATATAAAAAATATTTTTGAAGGAACATCCAAACAATGTTTTAAGGATGCTTATTCCAACAATAAAAGAGGCACATTTAAATGTGGGAGATGTAGTCAGTGTAGGTTTGTCTACACTGGAGAGGATTTTTACTTGACAAGTAGGGAAACACACATCAAAACTAGGGGGTATGCCAATTGTGAAACAAGTGGTTTGGTTTATTTGGCAACATGTGGACAATGTAGTTCGTTCTATGTAGGCAAGACTGAGAGAAAGCTCAAACAAAGGATTTACGAACATGACTACAATATTAGAAAAAACAATGAGACTAGTGCGTTGTTTAAGCACTCTCATAATTGTACAAATGCTAACTTTAGATTTTTTTGTAATGGAGGTAGTCACTATTGATCCGAGGGGTGGTCTCTGGGAAACTAGGCTTGAGTACAGGGAGTTAAATTGACAGCTAATTTTAGAAGCCACTAAGAGCCCTGGTTTAATGACATGGTGTCATTGAAACCTGTACTCAAGCTTAGAGCAGCCAAACTATGATTACTAGATACACATTTAAGATTTTTATTGCTTTGTACTTATATTTTAGCATACATTCAAGGTGGAAATATTTTAACATAAGTATATTTATCATATTTTAAATATTTATATATTTTATATGTTTTTCTTAACATATTCATTACCTAGGTTCATAGGTTTGTACTAGGCTATCAGCCCTAGGGCCTATACAAGCCTAGCCATAACGATTCCCTGGCTATTTCTTCCCACACTATTTACTTCCCTGGACCCCTGTCTAGCAGGGTGACTGATGTGATCCCCAAGGTGAATTTCCTTTCTCCCATCCATTCATCAAGGTTCCTTTTGAAGAGGTCCAAAGAGGCGCTCTGCTTGACATGTATGGGCAGTCTATTCCAGAGTCTGGGGAGTCTCTGGGTCAGGAACCTATCCCTCCAGCATGTTTTGTTTATTGTGATGACAAGATTTAGATCCCTGGAGTATGTGGCTCTGAGGGATTGGGATTTCTTTAAGTGTAGCATGTCCAACAGCTCTGGGTTTGACATGGCCTTGTATGTTAAGCAGAGATTGCCTCGGAGTAGACGATATGTGACAGAGTATAGCTAGAATTTTTTAAGGTAGTCAGCGTAGGGACATCTGCTTTAGGCCTGTGATTCTTTTAGTGAGGTATTTCTGCGGCCTTTCCAGTTGTTGCAGATGCCTTGAGAGGTACATACCAAATGGGGTGTTATATTCTATAATGGGTCTTATGAAGGATGAGTACAGTGGGACAATGACCTCCTTTTTTCTGGATGAAAAGCCCTTAGTGATGAGGTGTGCCACATAGAAGGATTTCCAGACTGTTGTGGTGATGTGGTTATTGAAGGTGAGACCACTGTCCACCTGTGTCCCTAAGTCTCCTATCACACTTTCGGTGTTTAGTGTACTGCCACCTATGTGATAATTCACGGGTACATGTTTTTTCCAAAAGGGGATAACTATACATTTCTTGGCATTGAGCTTAAGCCCATGGCTCTGGCACCAAGCATCTGTTTCTGTAAGGCCCTTTTGTAGAGTATCCACATCATTTGGGTATTCAGTAATGGCTCCCAATTTGCAGTCATCTGTGAATTTTGTTAGCCAGAGTCCCTTAGTGTTGGCCTGTACTTCAGAGAAGTAGATGCCAAACAAGAGAGGTCCCAGGACTGAACCCTGAGGTACTCAACTTGTCACTTGTCTGGAGCTGGATTTGGAGTCAGCTACTTTTACAGTGTGGGTTCTGTCAGTAAGCCAGTTGGCAACTCATCGAGTGACGTAGGGATTAATGTCCAGCTTAGTAAGTTTATCTATGATTGCAGAGTGGGGGATGGTGTCAAAGGCCTTGGCGAGGTCCAGATAGGCTGTGTGGACTGTCTTACCCTTGTCCACGGCTCTAGAGACCTGATTTGAAGAAGTCAATAAGGTTCAGGAGACAAGATCGGCCCTTCACGAACCCAAACTGTGTGGGGTCTAATGTTTTAAGGTTGCCAATGTCTTTGTTTATAAGATTCATGATAATACGTTCCATGGCCTTGCAGATCAGGCTCATCAGACTGATGGGGTGGTAGTTCCCGGGATCCGAGGTGGATCCCCCCTTGTGGAGTGGGATAACTGTAGCTGTGCACCACTCAGTGGGCACGAAGCCTGAGGTGAAGGCATGATTAAACATGACACTTAGGTGAGGTGCCAGTTCATTTTGTAGTTCATGTAGTACACAGCCTGGGATGTCATCTGGTCCCATGGATGCTGTATTCATAGCTTTGGAGAGTGAGTTTTTACCTGTGTGGCTGTTATTACCATTTTTTATAGAAAACAGTCCTACATTGAAGGGGTTTTAATTATTATAATATGTAAAATATACATATTTTATTCAACAACACGTATTCCAGTGTTTAGATGGTTTACATTTTTAGCACATATTTTTTAGCTTGTTTTTGAATTTATTAATTTATTCATTGCTTATGTTCATCTGATTGGTTGTCAGAGAATTTAAATTAATCTCATTTCTTACAGTTTTTACATCTGATGAAGTTTTTGGACGAAAACGTGTGGATATTATAGGAGCTTTGATGTTCTCTTGTTTGTGCTGACTTTGTGCTTCCCTGTTTGGTGCTTCAATAAATTGTGTGACATTGGGAGGAGACGTGGTATCCAATATTTTAAACAATGTGGACAAATGTATAGTATTTACACTATTTACAAGGTGGAGTTCTCTTAGCAGAGTAATACTTATGTGTAGTAACTTGCAAATATTCCATTTACATTAAGTCTCCAAGCCGACAGAAATGTATCCAAGGTTGCAAAAGCAATTACAGGGGGTTTCTTACAGAAGATATTCCTTCACTTTAGCATTGAAGCTATCCAATATTCAGAATGTATTTCTGTAGGTAGGTGATTTTATATAGCTGGCCCAAGTTTAGTGTTTTGATACGAGTTCATCAATACCTTCATCTTTCTGTTAATGAGTATGGTAGTGTTCTTATCTGTAAGTTTGATTTTAGTGTGGTACATTGACCCAGCATGATATTTGTGAACAAGTGAGTGTTGACTACCATAATAGCTTGGCTACTTACTTATAGGCAATTTCTTTAAAAGATCACAGTGGTAGATATGCTTGTTGGGTAGAAGTGCAAAGCAAAATACGATGTTTTCCAATACCTGTAGTTTTTGCCTGTTGGTGCTACACTAAAGTGTTAACAAAGGTAGAGCATAATCAGCTTTGGGAATGAGGACATTTCTAGCTATAGACTGCCTTGTAGTTCAGGATAAGAGGCGTGGATTTTTGCAAAGTTTTAGTTGTGAAAGTATTTTTGACCTTATTGTTTGCATGCCTTGAGAATGTTAAGGCAGGGCAAAGAAGATTCAGAGATATTCTGCTGCATAACATTAGGTATTGGATTATTAAATTACCCATTACTATCATCAGGGGAAGATGAGCCATTTTTTTCTGAGTGGCAAATAACATAGTGCTAGAGATTTGGAATTAATTAAACATACATCATTGTAATTATATCATAACTTCTCTTGCCCACATCTACACCTTTCATTACCAAAAGCATTATGCCATCAATATCGAAAACTGCCTCAATCAAAATTCTCCCTAATCATCCAAACGCCTTCCAAAAACACCTTACATTACTGTCTCATCTCTGTTCTTCCCATTCTGGGGAAAATTCTTGAAAAACTAATTCATAAATAAGTTTCAGTCTATATTAACCAATAAAAAAACTACTTGCCTCCAAAAACCCAGCTTCATGTCCGGTTGTAGCACAATGATTGCTCTATTGTCCATCTCTGATGAAATAGTCTCACAGGGTAAATGTTGACTCACTGGAGACATTTTCAAAAATCTTACAATCTTACAAAAGCCTTTAGAGTCAAAATCCATTCCACTACATTCCTTGAAGCCCATTTAGAGGAAAGGTGTTCCCCAAGGTCCCATCCTGGTCCCCTTCTCCTATGCATCTTTATAAACAAACTCCCATTTGGCAGTCCAGACCTCCCCCTGATCTTATATGCTGACGGCATGGTATTCTTCATCTCAGGAATCTCTTCCTCAGTCATTCAAAAAGTTACTAATAAGCACCTCCAAAACCAAAGGCATGCTGTTCAGTATCAAAGAAAGACTCTCCACAACTAGAAGCTCCTCAAAATTGTTGGATTAAAAATGAAAACAACAAAACAACTACATGTTTAAATACCTAGAATTCTGGTTAATTCCTCTCCTCAACTTTCAACTGCAAATATGAAAACCTACAGAAAAAAAAATCAGCTTTTTTGGGGGGAGGGGCAGGCACATACATAATTTTATATTATTATTTAGTTCTTAGTATTATAACAACATATTTATTATTGGGTTCATGTAGATTTAAAATGTACAGACAACACAACATTAAAAAGATATATAGATAAAATTATGATAAATTTACGACAACTTTGCTTTATTATGGTTTTTATATATGAGTTTTTACTTATTCATGATAGATTCATAGTATATTTATAAGGCACATTTTGTATGAAAGAATACATATATACTTTTTAGTAACTGATTTTCTGTCTTTTTAAAATGACAATTGATAATCAATTAGTTAATTAGATAATTGACAATTGGGTTCGTTGTGATTATTTAAGTGGCTCAGATTTACATTTTTTGTATTCTGATGAAGTCTGTGGAGACGGACGAAACCTAGGTCAACGCTTGTTCTTGCTATTTGTTTTTATGACGAATAAACCATTTTGGAGCGTTTATTGACCCTGGAGCATTTTTGAGGTCTGAGTTGTGGAAGTATATATTCTGTGAACATCCACTTGGTCTCTTTGTTACATACCACTACAACGACTGTGTACCTTTTCCTTTGGATTGGTATTGGTGTATTCATCCTTCTGGTTTTTGGTTTGTGTTTTTTTTATTTCATCATAGTTATTGTTTATTTTTTCCATGAGCTGAGCCATAAATAAATCTATATGGATTAGTGCTGCTCCCCAATAAATAAACTGCAAATAAATAAAATGCAATAATTCAAATAAAAAATATACGCAACATATTTTGCCCAATATATAACAATAATATTGATAAAGCTGAGGCCATAATATCTTGTCTAAACATCTTACTCTGAAAAACTAAGAAATTATTTTTAAATGAGGTCTAACTATACACAAATTTGCTGTATTTTATAATCACCATTTATGTTACTTTTACATAACACACTTTTTTACTCAATGACTAATGACCGACCATGTTTTGTGATGGAAAGGCAAGCTGTTTGTGAAAGGAAGGAATATTACAATTACTTGATTACAGTTAAGCAATCATTGATATAACTTATTAGAAAGAGATGATGCAAATATCCGCAAGCAGAAGTTGAGGTACATTACAATGACCATTTTTTCTTTCACTTCACCTCTCTCAGACAGAGATGTATACAGAAAGTTGATACCTTTGAGTGTTTGGGCTGAGTATGAAAGTAAGGCACATTACATTTGGTTGACTACAGTTAGTGCATGTGTCTGACAGAATCAGATTCAAACACAGCACTTTGTCCATTATTTCTTTCACTTCATCACAGTCATAGATCAAAGATGTAGCTGTTCAAAAGTAGTTATGCTAGAGGTATGGAAGGCTACCTGTAAAGACAAAAAACTCTACGTGTATCTAATTGCAGTTAAACCATGACTTTTTGAACAAGTTAGTGCATGCATTTGTGAGCAACAAATTGAAATACACACATTTTGCTATTATTTATTCCACCTGAACAGAGTCAGTCATTAGAGATAAAAAAAAGTCCGAAACTGGCTACCTCTTGGGAGAAAAGGTAGGGAATATGGGAGAGCACAACTTATTTTTGAACTGTTTTGAGAGGGCTGTGTGCGTGTGTGTGTGTGTGTGTGTGTGTGTGTGTGTGTGTGTGTGTGTGTGTGTGTGTGCGTGTGTGTTTTGTGTGTGTGTGTGTGTGTGTGTGTGTGTGTGTGTGTGTGTGTGTGTGTGTGTGTGTTTGTCTGAAAGAAGATTAATTTTCAGCATCTTTGCTACACCTCTACTGAAAAGAATGGCCTTAAACCTTATTTCTGCAGAATCTTTTAAATTTCTACCCATTTTTGGACCTAATAGAGTAATCTTGGAACACTCCAAGAGACATAGATTGGTTTAACAGTACATCGCTGTATTTGCAGTCTTCATTTCCCTTGTCTTGATAAGTCATTTGAGTTTGCATTACAGCACCACCTCTTTGCTGTTTTGTTATGTTGTGGGCCGGTAAGCCCTGCTTCCATGTAAGCAGTTTGCTTTTGCTCACTGGTTCAATGTAACCTGTTAAAGGATTCTGATCTGCAACTACTGTTAATTTTCCCATATAGGTAGGGTTGATTCTTTTGGAGATCCTAATCTATACAAAAGTATTCCTTCTCTACTGTTGCATGTGATTCCTTCTTTGACTGAAGTCCCTGTGAAGAGAACTGGCTAAGCTCATCCCCCAAACTGTGGTATGAATTACCTACCTGTACTACGAACGCATGACTGTAATAAGGATTGGCTAGTGCAACAAGCCCATTCCATTCTTCCCTGATCTTTTAAAATGCTTGTTCACAGGGTGAAAGTCTAAATAAACAAAAAATCAAGTAAAGTCTGTAAGGGGGCCGTTATTGTGGTATAGTGAAAGAAAACCTCCCTATATTAACTTGCTGTATCAAGGAATACCCTTACCTATAGTTCATAGTTCATAGTTTATAGTTCATAGTTCATAGTTTGGTACTAGGCTATCAGCCCTAGGGCCTATACAAGCCTAGCCATAACAATTCCCTGGCTATTTCTTCCCACATTATTTACTTTCCTGGACCCCTGTCAAGCAGGGCGACTGACGTGATCCCTGGGGTGAATTTCCTTTCTCCCATCCAATCGTCAAGGTTCTTCTTGAAGAGGTCTTGAAACAAAGGGTAGGCCATGCTTGGGGAGCTTTCACCATTGTAGACTCTTGTTGTATCTTGTCATTATCTACCAAATGGCCAAAGTAGGACACTTGCCTTTCCATTTTTGTTGTGTTAACAATCAAGCCTGACATTTTCTGTCTTTTCAGCACCTTATTAACATTTTTAACATGCCCTGCCAAGTTCGACTGTAAATAACAATAGCAGCTATAAAAGCAAGAACATAGTTTCCAGCTTGTGCCAAGACGTGATATATCAGCTTTGGGAAAGTTGTGGAGGATTTTCATCCTACAGGGCATTTGCCTAAGTTCCTAAAATCCAAAAGACATAGCAAAAGTTGACCCCACCAGGAGTGGCCCTAGGTCAACTGGTGCCCTAGACAAAAAGGGCTCCATGGTGCCTCCACCACACTACCTGGTGCCCCCATCCTGATCTACCTACACCAAATAAATAAATGCTGGAAAAGTGCCCCTGCTAGACCAGTGCCCTAGGCGGCCTCCTAGTTGGCCTATGCCTAAGGCCTGCTATGGACCCCACCCCTCTCGTATTGGTGTCAAGAATATCAGTAGCCTTTAGTCAAGTCAATACTAATCAGATGCTTACCCCTACCCTATTCATTTGTTCTAAATCTTGGGTAAGCATATGACTTTGTGCAACTATTTAATTTTTTTTGTATTATGCACAAAACCTAGTGCTACAATTTTACTTTGGCACAAGATTTACTGGTGAGGCTCAGGGACAGTTGAATTATTGCATTACCTCCATAGTTTCATAGTTTCATAGTTTAGTACTAGGCTATCAACCCTGGGGCATTTATAAGCCTAGCCATAGTGATGTGGCTTTCACCATCCCATGTAATGGTACAAAAGTGTACAGAATAGATTTAGAATACTGTGCCTCTGTCTAGTAGTGACACAGTGAAGACCCCCTTACATAACAGAATTAGTTTACTGTGCCTCTGTCTAGTAGTGACACAGAGATGACCCCCGGGGTAAACCTACGATCTCCCATCCAATCGTCAAGATTTCTCTTGAAGAGAGTCAGTGAGGGGCTCTGTCTAACTTGAACTGGGATTCTGTTCCAGAGCATGGGAAGCCTCTGAGTCACGAATCTGTCCCTCCAGCATGTCCTATTCATATTTGTGCTGAGGTTTAGATCTTTAGCTCTCGTGGTTCTGATGGATTTGGATTTTTTGAGGTGGAGCATGTCCAACAATTCCTGATTGGACATGGCCTTGTACGTCAGGCACAGATCACTTCTGAGTAGGCGGTATGCTACTGAATAGAGCTGGAGTTTCTTTAGTCTGGCAGCATATGACATATGTTGGAGACCCTTGATCCTCTTGGTGAGGTACTTTTGGAGCCAGCATTTTCAGTTCTGCCATCATGGTTTGCTTGGCATGCTCAGGCACCGTTTAAGAAGCCAGCCTGTTTGGCTGATAGGATCGTGTGTCTCTGTGGTGCTTCACCAACTGGATATGACATAACTTATCAAACTCCTGTAATACTGCTCAGATTTCCTGTGCCTCCATAGAAGATAGCTGCTGTGATAGCACTGCTTCATCCACTGAGATATCAGACTGAGCCTCTCTGACATTCCTCTCAACCTCTTAGTGCAAAAAGTCTGGACAAAGCCTCACAAAATGGGGGACAGAGGCTCAAAAATAGGGACAGAGTTTAAATATTGCTCTTATAAACTTACAACATTTCTAGAATAACTGAATTTGTCTTAACATGCATTTTTCTGAAGGATATGAAGTCTGAAACACAAATGTTTGTCATTAGTTATTGACTTGTGTCCTCAGATCATCCCAGTGATTTGCCAGAAAATCACAAATTTTATGAGGAACAGACCAAAAATATAAGGCAAAAATCTGTACATTTTGTGAAAATCTGTACAGTTGAGAGGTATGCTTCTCTGATACGGTCGAACATGACATCGACTTCTGCATCTAACTGTAACCTACTGCAGATAAGGAGTATGGCTGTCTCTCTATCATGGTAGGGCTTACCCATTTTAGTATAGTAGAGTTAATGTTTCTGCCTTCTCCCTGACTACTCTACTATGCAGATAGTATCACTCATATTCCTCACAGTAATGCAAGGGCCCTGTTTTTTTGTTTGTAACTTATTCTATCTTACTTAATAAGCACCAAAAACCTTTGGTCAACTGCATACTCTCTAGCTCTAACATTTTGGTCATGCCGGATGATCATTTGCTACTGTTGTGCCAGTACTAAGTGATACTCTGCCAATCCTATGAACTCTCTAAGCATAGTCCCGAGATTTAGGAAAATTCTGCAACAGACTTTGTGGGAATGTACTTGTTATGAATTAACTCAAGAGACCTCTCACCCTGTGACCATCTAGTAACTCAAGTGGTGAAAACCCTGTGGGCTTTTATGGTACCTAGTATATGCAAAGAGGATGTGAGGCCGGTGCCCATTCTATTCCTGATTAAACTGGTCTGTCAATGATCTCAATATGGTTTTAAGAGTGGATTCAAACCTCCCCCTAAGAGCACTTATTTGTGGAAGATGGTGAATAATCATTTATTGCTTAACACTGCAATGCCTGTACAAATGGATCAGCAAGTCTGACATTAAAGTAATATCTGTATCTGTCAGCACTTCCTAGGAAAACCCACCCTTGTGAAAAAAAATTAGCAGAGCATTTTCCACTTTTTCTGCCTCAGTCGAGGACAGAGCTATTGCCTCAGGGTGCATAGCAGCCCAATTTGCCATTACAATGATATACCTGTTGCCTGTACAGCTTGGAGTACTGAAATCCTTTACAGTGTTTATAGGTACCCTTTGAAATGGATACTCATTAAGAAGCAGCACCAAAGCAACCTTGGTTTTGTCTCCTGCCTTTTCCAACTTTTTAGCAGTGCACATACATCCTGCCATACTCTGTCTCATCACTTCCAATACAGGGTCAATAGAAATTATAGATAAGCCTTGTTTCTGACTGCATTATGTCCATATGACCTGAAAGAAGAAATACCATACACAAATGACAGAAGTATCTGATGATCTACCCTTCAGACTACAAGCCTTTTAGCCCTCCTCATGAGTCCACTCTCTGTACATTTAAAACATTGTTCCAGAATAAAATGTTCCCCTGGTCTTATTAATCTGGGGCCTCCTTAGCTTCCTTCCTCAAGTCCTGTAATGGTGAATCTTAGAGAAGTGCCTGTCTTTTATGATCCTTCCTAGTTCCCCTTCCAAAGGAAGCCCAGTAGTTTTTGACAACTATGGCTCAGATTCAGACTTGCTACTATTAACTATATTTTTCCCTGAAATAGCCACATAACCAGAAAATGTGGGCACTAGCTGGATGACCCCATTGGTGCCTTCCACACTTGATTGTCTCTTCTGACTGTGTGCAATTGCATGTACACATTGTATTATGTCATCACAATCAATTTCTATTAAAACATGTTCAATAATGTCTTCAAACACTGTCAGCTATTTATTGTCTTAGCTCCCTTTGAAGCCAAAGTAATTTCTGACCAGTGTTACGAGAAAACATGTTCATTTCATAGTGATAGCTGAAGTGGGTTGCCAAGGAAAAAATATTCCTTTTTAGCAACCACAGGCTTTACAATAGTCATGTCTGATGCACTATCCTCTTTGGCAATACTTTCTTTTCCCTCTACTAGGAGAGGGCACAGGTCTTTGTGGCAATCTTGAAGAGCTGTTGTTTTAGGAAAACCCACCATTACATTAGAACCACCTCTGTTAGCAACTTGTCTTGGATTTCCACTCCTTGTTAAACTGGACATTTGAACCATGCACGCCCCTCTTGGTTATCCCACAAACATTTAACTCCCAAGACCTTGACTTATACTGGAATCAGTGACTTCTCCTTTTCTGTGAAACTTGCTGCGCTGGTTTAGACTGTCCCACATAGCTTATAGCTATCCTGTTCTTGTCTGGTTGGGTAAGCATGAGGTCTGGCTGATTAATTATTATGACTAGGACATTAGGACCCATGTGACAGCAGTGAAAGGCTGCTGCCATCCAAAGAATTTAGTAGGTAAGTAAAGAACGGAAGCAGATTGCCAGGCCTTTCTTCCGTATCACAAACACATTGCATGCACTCCAAAGGATAATTTAGTTTCACCATTCTACCTCTTGCTTGAAGACTCACACAAACTCAGAATCAGCACACAAAACAGCGGAGTAAGATTAACTGATGCTTAGTTTTTATCTGTAAGTACCACATTACTCGCCAGTAATCTAGAAGGGTGTCCTGGTATGAATCAGTATTAGCAGATATTCAGCTAGTACTATAACCTGATATACTTCCGCCTTTCTGAATTTCATCTAGCTCCTCTGGCTGTTTTGCTTCCTGTGGTCAAAATTTTAGATCTGTACCCAAAGACTGCCAGACTCAAAAATTCCATTCCATTTAGGATAAATTGCTTCTGTGGCAGTAATTAAAAGCTTCTGAATAATATATACCTATATATCTATATATCTATATATATATATATGTATATATATATATATATATATATATATCTATATCTATATCTATATATATATATATATATATATATATATATATATATATATTATATATTATATATATTTATATATATATATATATATATATATATATATATATATATAGATATATATATACACATATATAGATATAGCTAGATATATACATGAATACATTTAGCAATAAAAAGGTATAATCATCGGGAAGTATTCATAGTCTCAGCCTATGCCCCACACCAGGGTTGTGATTGTGAGGAAAAGTGTGCATTCTGATAGCAGTTGCAGGACCTACTAGATAAAAACAGGACAACTTGAAGTGGTGTTGATAATGGGTGACTTGAATGCATGTATTGGGATAGACAGAACAGGAAATGAGGACTGCCTAGATCCACATGGGTGGGACAATAGGAATAAAGAAGGAGAAGGCATTCTAAATGTCTGTCTAGCAAATGGCTTGATAGTAGCCAACACATGGTTCAGAAAGAGAGACAGCCACAAGATCACATAAAAGAGTAGCCAACATGCAACTCAGGCAGACTTCTTCCTAGTAAGGAAAAGGCATTGGGGTAGAACAAAGTCATCCCCAGTGAAACAGTCGGCCCATTACATAAACCACTAGTTGCCACAATCAGCTGCAAGCAGTGGCCAGAGAAGGCCATAAGGTCAACAGAGAACAGGCTGAAGATCTGGAAGTTGACTAGAGAGAAAGTACAACAGCTGAAGGAATTGCTCAGGGCACTAACATCCTAAGAAGAGGAGGAAATAGTTGGAGTTGAACAAGAATGGGACTGCCTAAAAACAGCATATGTTAGGACTACAGAAAAGATATGTGGCCAAACCAGGTATGGAAATAAGGTGCATAAGGAAAGCTGGTGGGGGAATGCAGAAGCCCAGGAAATCATCAAAAGAAAGAAGGAGTGCAGGAAGAAGTGGGAGATATAAAAAACTGACCAGGCTAGGAAGGACTACTGGTTTGCTAAGAAAGAAGCTAAGAAAGAAGTTGCAATGGCAAAGAATAGGGCATCGGAAGCACTCTACCATCTTCTAGAAAGTGATTCAGTAAGTAGTGCAAAGAAGCTAAATCAGGTTGCAAGGCAAAGACAGAAAGATAAAGAAGACACCCTTCATAAGGGATGCCAGCAGCAACCTGCTCACCAGTCCACAGAACATCAAAGGCAGATAGAAGAAGTATTTCCAGCAGCTTCTGAATGACAAAAAACCCACAGAAGCTGTACTGCCCCAGAAACAGCCTACGATGAGAGTAGAAGAGGAGCCCACCTTAGAAGAAATAAGAACAGCACTAAGGAAAATGAAGTCAGGGAAAGCAGCAGGCTCAGATGAGGTCACAGCAGATGTGATAAAGATGCTGGGTGAGATAGTGGAGAAATGTCTCCTGAGGGTGCTAATAGCAGTGTGGAGAGAAAGGCGTATCCTAGATGACTGGAGAATAAGCATACTCATGCCAGTGTACAAGAACAAAGGGGACATCAACAACTGTGGGCAGTACAGAGGCATCAAACTCCTATCACATTGCATGAAAGTTCTGGAGAGGGTGATTGATAAATTGATACGCAGAATAGTAGAATGTAAGATGGGAGATGAACAGTTCGGATTCAGATCAGGATGCAGCACAATTGACCCAATGTTTGCAGAGAGACAGATACTTGTGAAAAAGCTAGAGATGAGGAAAGAGTCAAACTGGGCATTCCTAGACTTGGATAAAGCATATGACAAGGTCCCAGGAAAGCTGATTTGGGCAGTACTGCAGCAGTGGTTTGAAGTCCCAGAAACATTGGTAGAATTAGTGTAGACTATGTACAAGGACCCAATGACTCAAGTAGAAACAGTGTTCAGCCTCACAGAGGGGTTTCTAGTGGGAGTGGGTGTACTCCAGGGTTCAGCTCTGAGCCCACTGCTGTTCATACTAGTGATGGATTATATTAGCAAACAGGTCAGAGGTGGCAGATTAACAGTTGCTGTATACATACTATGTAGCATTACAGGCAGACTCTAAGCTAGAACTTTAGCAAAGTATAGGAGAATGGAATGCAAAACTGAAGGCACATGGGACAAAACTAAGCACAGATAAGATGGTGGTAATGGCAGCAAATTGGGGAACTGCTATGGGGTCATCTTGTGCCCCTATTTTTGCGAATATAGTTATGTTATTCTGGGAAGAAAACTTTGTATTCAACTCCCAATACAGGGGAAATATTCAGAATATTATCGTTTTTTGGATGATATTTTTATTGTATGGAAAGATTCACCTGAATTGATCACTTCATTCATAGAGTTTTTAAATGGAACAACCGATTTTCTAGAATTTACCTACACAGTAGAGGCTAATGTAGTATATTATTTGGATGCCACTATAAAAAAGGATATGACACAACATAAATTTATATCTAAGATTTACAGGAAGGAATGTTTTTCCAACGCATATCTCCATTATGACAGCTTTCATCCACTGTTCCAAAAGAAGAATATTGTCAAAAGACAGATGATTAGGGTGGCCAGGAAGACCTCAGAAAGGGAGGACCTGGCAGTGGAATTGGATTTTGTGTGTCCTTTATTCTTGGAGAGGGGCTATCTGGATACTTTATTAGCCCCTTTTAAAAGAATTGGTTTTGAATGAATGGGGCAATAGATATAACCCCCTATTTAGAGTCGATGACCCTAAACAAGAATCAATGACAGCCACCACTCCTTGACTACTGATATTAAAACACCATATTTTGTGGTCACCTGTGATTAAAATACCCATTGGTTAAAGAAAACCATTAAGGGGATATGGGATATATTTGGAAAAATGCCCAACCGACTGGAAGTTTTCAGTCATACATTGCAGTTTAGCTATAGGAAGAATCATAATTTAAAACAAATATTGGAAGGGAACAAAGATTTTTCCAACATTACATCCAGGTTGGGAACCTATAAATGTGGTAGGTGCCCCCAGTGTACATATATGACTGAGGGTGACACCCTCATGGTTGGGGGACACACCATGAGAGCTAAAGGACATTTCACCTGTTATACAAACGGGGTGATTTATCTTGGCTACTGCATGGTATGTTGAACATTTTACATTGGCAAGACGGAACGTAACCTTAGACAGCGAGTTTATGAACACATGTATGAAGTAGGTAAGGGGAAGGAGACCAATGCCCTAGCAAGACATATTAAAAAAATGTCCCAATGCTGTATATACGTTTTGGGTTATTGAGAATGTACAGAAGAATGAAAGGGGTGGAGACTGGGAGAGTAGGCTTGAATTCAGGGAACTTATTTGGCAGTTGCGGTTGGATGCCTGTAATTTCCTTGGGTTAAATGACCATATTTCTTTAACATCTGCCCTTAAATTGGAGGCTGAAAAATTGTAGTGAAATTTGTTTTATGGGTACATGAAATGTATTGAAGTATATTTATGATGTTTTTTTATTAAGTGACCTTATGATGCATTTGCTGAATGAATATTTCTATATACACACTTTTATACATATGATTTCACATCCATATTTGTATTTATAATTACATTTATATTTATGTAATTAATATAAAAATTTTCTTTGGGTTTTTAGAAATGTATTCAATGAGTTTCTATAGTGTGTTGATATATATATATATATATATATATATATATATATATATATATATATATGTATATGTATATAATTGTCTATTGCTTTCAGATACTAATTTACCATCCAATGGGAGAGATTTTTATACTATTTAATTGTTGGGAAGATGTCAGTATGAGATTCTGATGAAGTTTCCAGAGGGAAATGAAAGTGCTTAATCGTTTTTTGTCTCTGTGTTTGGATATGTAATAAATCTGTTATAAATCAACGGGAATGCAGTGACTTGTGTTTTTCACTGTCTTGGAGGTATAGCCTTTATTGGAGCCTGAGCTGACGTGTGTTTTTGGTTCTGGTTGTTTTTTTTTTCACTTCAGCCATCCATTAAGTTACATTGCATATGACAAGGTCCCAAGAAAGCTGATATGGGCAGTACTGCAGTGGTGGTTTGAAGTCCCAGAAACATTGGTAGAATTAGTGCAGGCTATGTACAAGGGCCAAATGACTCAAGTACAGACAGTGCTCAGCCTCACAGAGGCGTTCCTGGTGGGAGTGGGTGTACTCCAGGGTTCAGCTCTGAGCCCACTGCTGTTCATACTAGTGATGGACTATATTAACAAGCAGATCAGAGGGGACAGATCAACAGTTGCTGTATGCAGACTATGTAGCATTACAGGCAGACTCTAAGTTAGAACTTTAGCAAAGTATAGGAGAATGGAATGCAAAACTGGAGGCACATGGGATAAAACTAAGCACAGATAAGATGGTGGTAATGGCAGCAAATTGGGGCACTCAGAAGAAGCTGAGAATAGAAATAGAATGGAAGATAGTGGAACAGTAAACAGCTTCAAGTATCTGGGAGGGATGGCTGTGGAGAAGGGAAGTCTGAATGAAGAAGTCAATGCTAGAATCAGAGGGGCTGCAGCTAACTGGAATATAGGGTCAGGTTTAGTCTATGACAGAAGAATGCCAAAGAAGCTGAAAAGTAAGGTGTATAAGACAGTGGTGTGACCAGTACTACTGTATGGTACAGAAACCTGGGCAGTAAAGGCAGACCAGATGAAGAAGCTTGAGGTGATGGAAATGAAGTGCCTGAGAAAGGTGACAGGATGCACACTGTGGGACAGACAAAGAAATGAGGACATAAGAGCAGAAGCCAAAGTAGCTCCAATTGCAGAAAATATCAAAGAGAAGAGACATATGTGGTTTGGACATGTTTAGAAAAGCAGAAGACAGTCTGGTGAGGAAGATTTGGGCCAGTCAGGGAGAAGAGGAAATGAGGACGTCCAGCAAAGAGATGGATGGATTGTGTGAAAAAAGATCTGCGACAGTCAGGCATGAGTACTGAAGAAGGCAGGAGTGTGGCACTGAATCGAGAGAGCTGGTGACAGTTAACACGATACCACGACCCCATGTAGAAAAAATGGGAAAAAGGGGGCTGATGATGATGATGATATTTAGCAAAAAAAAAAAAAAACATTGGCGGAATCAGCAAACTTGTAAGACATGCAAAGAATAAAAAAGAGATACTATTAAGCTCACTTTCAACATTTCCCTTCTCTAAAAACAAATATGGGTTAAATAAAACCTACTTATTTTCTTATTCCAGTTCTAACAAAGAGCTCAATTTGGTATTAAAGGCTAAATGCAACAGGAATGCTTTCTTCAATGAGATCACAAAACTCAAGGGAAATTTGTGAATGTAACATGTTACCAGTAAATAATTAAGTGCTTGCTCAGCCATGAGACATGCAAAATATACAGCCTTCAAATAAGCAAAGTATGTCAAAGTATTTTACATACAACTCAGCAACATCTTTTATATAACTATATACATAAATACCAATGCCACACGTAAAATAAAAAAAAAAATAATCTTCTATGGGATCTTATACAACGGACAGTGGTTTCTTCAATCATAATAAATGAAATTATAGCACTGGGACATGTACCTAGCCTATGACATCAGGCTATCCATTCATCCATCCATCCTTCCATCCATCCACAAACCCTTTTCCCCATTTTTTTGTACATGGGGTCAGGGTGCCACTTTAATAGTGACAATCATCTAGAGCCAAAGTGTACACTGCTTGGTGGCTAGCCCTGCTACTCTAGTACCACACTTGCATTCACTCTCACACCTTTGGCCAGTTTAGAGTGCCCAGTCCACCTACTGCATGTCTTTGAATTGTGGGAGAAAACCACACCACCTGGAAGAAACTCACATAAAAACAGGTAGAACATACAGCCACCATACAGATGGCACCCCAGCTTAAAATTCAAAGTGGTTCGAGTTACCTTACTACCTCAGGTTTACTGTACTCCTCCTTGCTCATAAAATGGTATACAAATCATTATCTTGTCCAGAAACCAGCAGCATTCTTAACCATTACCTCTCAAACCACCATCTTTGCTCATCTGAGAAACAACTCCTTGAACTCTATAAACCAAAAAAAATATATAGGTCAAGACCTATATTCTTCCTCGGTGGCCAAAGTCTGGAACAGTATTCTCACAGATATTAGAGTAATTCCTTGTCGTCACATACTCAAACAATCTTTAAAGAAATTCCTCCTCAGCTCTTGACTCTGTACATGTCTTATTGCAGGCGGACACTGCCCTTTATTTCGGTCCCTTCTCTTTCGCTGGCTTTTCCTCTCTCTTTTCTCTTCTCCTCTAATTTTCTAAATTCCCAATCACTTATCCTATGGATCCTACTTCTTTTACTCCTCTCTGTCCATCTGTAATAACTCTATTATCGCAGTCTTTTCACCCATCTTTCACATGTTTATCATCTATTATCACTAGTGATAGTATCTTATTTTTGGAGTTTAATATTTTATTATTGGTTTCAATATATCAATGAACGTTTCACTGATTTGACAATATTTATCTTGTATATCGATTCTCCTGTTTTCTGGAAGTTTTTGCCCTATCTTTTCTTTATTGTGCAAGTCACTGTTATATTATATTGTTCTTAGCGTGCTAATATTATCTTTGTTTATTAACTGAATTATGTCTGTGGATTTTTTCTGACCGGGCCTCTTCTGAAAATGGGATTCATGCTCAGTTGGACATTCCCGGTAAACAAATGTCAAGTGATAATAATAATAATAATAATAATAATAATAATAATAATAATAATAATAATAATAATAATAATTATTATAATGATAATGAATCAGTTGCACTGGTAGGTAAACGGGTTCATACAGAATATATCCTGTAATTAATAAAATGCTTGTCACAGTTTCAGAAGGCAAAAGGTAAAGATGAAATCATATGTTGTTTCTGATTCCTTCCTTAGTTCAGTTTTCAGGAACTTGTATAATTTTATCAGACTAAATTGGGAATTCTTCAGTTACAAAAATATTCAATCAAATACTCACAGTCATCCCCCACTGCTGCCCCAAGGCATATTCTAATTACTTAACTAAATAGTCTTGTTTTATGTATTCGATGACTGACAGGAAGTTTGCAGTTCAATTCACTTCCCCTTCCTTCCTCCTTGCCTTATTCTGTGATGTGTATGTGCCCAGGTAAATATCATTTTCTATTACTCACTGGTGGCTTATCTCTTGTCAGAAAAGACAAAAAGAACCAAATAATTAAAAATTACTATGTGGCCATTAGTAATACTCTTTTTCCCAGAGCCAATAAATGAAGCACTCATTATCATATTTGTGGTCTCTTCAGGAAGGGATTTTTTTTTCTTAACTATTTAACTGTGCCTGCTCCCTGCAGGGCAACAAGCACATTGTAAAACTATGCCTTTGGCCAAGCTACTTGAAAAACTAATTTATGGCCAGATTCTTGAACATATGAACAAATATGGACTGCTATCTCAAACAAAATGTGAGTTTAACAGTGGACAACTCATTGTCATTTGCAGTTTTACAGGCTTCACCTCCTTTAATGTGGTGTAGGGTATGCTTACAGCTGCTAACTTAAATGAAGAAATGAACATTTGAAGCAGTTTACCTCTCCCTACTACTCTCAAACATTTACAACATGACCCTGTTGGCCTTGGAGTTCTGAACTGTTTCGAAAGCTACCTTTTGATCAGAATATCCAGAGTTTTTTCTAAGGACATCTAATACAGAATAAGTACCTTTGAAAGCAGTGTGACAGAGACTCCGTCCTTTTCCCTATACTTTTCATAAATGACTTTCCCACCCTCCTTCCTCAAGAACAACTAATCTTGCATGCTGATAACCTAACCTAATAAATGCATGCGGATCAAGCATACCCATTTAAAACAACTGACAGAAATTCCTTCTCGGATTCTGGAATTTTGCACATACTAACAGTGTAGCAGCAACTACAACTAAATTGGTGTGCATGCATTTTGGTATCCCACAATGAATCCTAAAATGTATATTTGACCATTTCAATACCAAGCACCTCAACTTCATCAGAAATGTACCTTGTTTCAGATACCACATCAACATAGCTGTGGATAAAAGTCCTAAAATGGTTACAGACTTGCTACAGTGTTTTCAGGTATGTTACTATTCATTAAAGATGTATGACAAGAACTATTTATTTATTTATTATTTATTGACATTTGTTTCACCCTTTTTCAGCGAAGACCTCTGGAGAATCATATTTAGTGCAATTAATACTTAATATAGCAATAACCCACGCCTGGGTGTGGGCAATGCTAAATTTACCCACGGTTGGCGTGGTTCGGGACCAAACAAAGCCAACCGTGGGTAAATTTAGCATTACCCACACCCAGAAGTGGGTTATTGCTATTATACCATGACATTATTTAAGAAAAGAAACTATTACTTTTCTTAAATAATGGCATAGTATAATGCCTGTTTGCTGCCCTTCCGCAGATGTCTGGCATCCGCGGCAGTTCTGATGTACTGCGCCTGCGCAGTACATCAGAGCTGTGAGCAAAAGCAACGGAGAAAGCAAGATCTCCGTTGCTTTTTTTTAGTGTTTCGCTATGTTAAATGAGTTTAACATAGCGAGACAGTTTTAAAATAAGCAACGGAGATGTCAGTTGCTTATTTTAAAACTGTCTGGCTATGTTAAACTCATTTAACATAGCAAAACACTAAAAAAGCAAAGGAGATCTTGCTTTCTCCGTTGCTTTTTAAACATTCGCTATGTAAAAGGGGTTAAACATAGCGAGACAGCTTTAAAATAAGCAACGGAGATCTCCGTTGCTTATTTTAAAGCTGTCTCACTATGTTAAACCCATTTAACATAGCGAGACAGTGTTTTAAAAAAACGAGTTATACTAATGGAAAAAAGTCCGGGCGACCGGACCTTTTTCCATTAGTATAACTCGATTTACAACGGGCACGCTGGCCAATCAGCGTGCACGTTTTGGGGGGGGGTCATGGTATAATATAAATTTTATAATTCAGTTTCAGTGAACACATAGCATAATAGTCAGTATAATAAAGTGTGTACTGATACTCACAAACATTAAATATAGAAGGCCTCACAGATAGAACAGTGGTGTATAAGGTAGGTAGGAGTAATATAAGAAATACAGTAGAGTGATGTATTGGAGGAGATAATCAATTTTGAGTATTAGCAGAGAAGTAGTGATGGAATAGTAATTTTGCTGTGCTAATTAGAAGTAGGTATACTAGTTTAAGAAGTATAATAAAGTGAGGTATTACAAGGGGAGAAGTAGGTTACATGATTTAGTGCTTTAAATGGAAGTATACAAAAGGTGATGAAGGGTATTAGAGAGCTATGTCCCAGGTGAGGAAACAGGACAAAGCCAGGAGGAGAGAGGAACTAATATTCTTCTTTCCAAAACAGGATATACCCTCACAATTACTGCCATAAATTCTGAACAAAACACAACTGCTTTCCAGACAGCAATAAGGAAAAAATGTAACTTCATATCAGTCTCAAACAGATCATAGCATCCTTCATTATAGAAACCCAACCTGAACTATGGCCTCTCTCTCTCCTTCCCAGTAAATAAGGTAGCTGTAAGTATACTTATTGCTTGTAACTGGACAACAATTAAGTGCTTGCCTTAGACAGACCCAGCTTCACTCTTTCTGTTCATCAGATCAGATTCTACAAAGCTGCCTGATTAACTGGCACCTTTTCTCATCTCACATCAGCAGTGGGAAAACATACTCACTATTCTGAGTAAAATTACTGGTTCACCTCACCAATTCAAAAACTGGTCAACTTCCTAGTGCAAGAAATCTGGACAAAGGTAAAAAAAATTGGGAGTCAAGGGCCCAAAAATAGAGCCGGATTTTAAATATTGCTCTTATGAACTTAGAAATTTGGTTGAAAAGCAGGATTTGCATTAACATGCATTTTCTGAAGGATAGGAAGTCTAAAGCTCAGATGTCTGTCATTATTTAATGACTTCAGTCCTAAATAATTTGCCAGAATACCACACATTTTATAAGGAACAGAACAAAATATGAGGAAAAATCTGGACATTCTACACAAATCAAAACAGCCAACTCATCTGAATACCAATAGTTCAAAGACAATGGATAACATCTTAAAATTTTTCTTATGCCACAATTTTCTCACTTCTGTTTAATGTACTAAATATTTCTGCAGCACATGATTGATCTGTCATGCTCAGTACAACAGAATGTTGTTGTTTGTCTTTCAGCTTTTCCCGGTTAGGGGTCGCCACAACGGAACTCTGGTGCGCTAATGATTGGCAGTAGATTTTCATGAATGCTAAGATCCAGCTCGATGTCCAACCTTCAATGAAGGCACGCCCATTTACGCATGTCTTTCGAACACCCACCCAACCGCGGGGAGGACATGCAGACTCCACACAGAAGGCACTCCCCGCACTCCAGCCGAGAATCGAACGGGAGAACCTTTTGCTATGAGGCAACAAGGCTACCGCTGCACCACCACGGATGCATGCTCAGTACAACAGAATATTGAAATGAAATGTATTTAATTCACCACTCCTACAACAAAGCAGGCACCAGTCCATCAAATTCATCTTGAAAAACTTACTCTGTTAGCTAACTGCTATCTATAGCACAACTACTACACATTATTGTAGTAGGAAATGTTTGTTTACTTTTATTACTTATTTTAAATGAATGTACTGTGACAAGTGAACTTTATTTTTTATTATACAATGACTGGCCATTAGTATTCAAAAAGTAGCACATTGATTGGTCAGCCCAACCAATGTGCCCATTGTAAACCCGAACATATACCAATGGAAAAAGGTTCGGTCGCCCTGACTTTTTTCTATTAATATATGCAATAAAAAATATACTTTTATTTCATTTTTTTAAAATAAGGTCACAAAATTGGAGACCCAAAGGAATGCAAGAGACGGCACAGAGAAAAATAAAAGGATAATAAAGGCATGTTATACAAAATTAAATAAATGTACATGATTATCTTTTTATCTTCATTGTCCCATCTCTCCTGTACATTAAAAACCTCACGGTTTTTTTCTTTTCATTTTTTTAATTAAAAAAAAAAAGCAACGTTGTTATTCCTTTCTCCATTGCTTCCTTCACACAGCACTGGTGTACTGTGAAAACTTGGAAACAAGTCCCATACGCATGCACAGTACATCAGCAATGCTCCAGGATATGATGGGAAAAGTGGAAGACCAACACGGCATCATTATACAAAGACATTATTTAAGAAAAGTAAGTAATTTTTTTCTTAAATAATGTCATTGCATAATAGCAATAACCGACTCCATGGTGTGGCATATTGAAGTGAACTTTGTTTTTTATTATACAATGACTGGACTTTGCCCTTGTGATTAAACCACACTATCCATAGGTGAATCTTCAATATACCACACCCACATTGTCGGTTATTGCTATTTTACCTGGCAGTGGTTTTAACGTAAAGCATCACCTTCACAGTATGCTTTTTACTGTGCCACATGGTACAGGTTGTAGCTGAAAATTGTCCTTGGACCACACTAGACCAGGGTTAGCAATAAGCAGATAATAAAACAAATAGTTATAAGAGTTGCTCCCCATCTCTTGACTAGGTAGTACTACGGTTTGACACTGGCTTCTCTGGTTTTCATGTACTTACCATATAATGTATCAGTCCATTACATTTCATTGATGTCAGTAACTGTGTTGCATGGCTCTTTCTTAAAGTGTTGTTTCTATCCTTTCTCAAGAGTCTGAGGGGTATTGTCTTTTTTTGAGTCACACATATTGTCCAAATTTCAATATATAGATAAACAAAGGGTTTATATTATGTTGTCAAACTTTCAAAAGTCCGAACACCATAAGATCGAACCCATATGTTTTAACTTTCAAAAGTTCAAAAACGTCAAAAAAATAAAAATAAAAATCAGAAAAAAGCCTACCTAACAGTTGTAATCAGGAGGGAAGCCCCCTGCACCCCACACTTGGGGGGGGGGGCTGTGCCCCATCCCCCCCTGCTCTTTAAATATGCCAACTCCAACATCGTGCTACTGTGCAGTAAAGGGAAATCTTCCCTTTCCACACTGAATGGAAATCCGTATTGTAATGTTTGAACTTTTCCAACTTCAAACATAAGGGTTCAACAATATGGCATTCAAACTTGTTAGCGTTCGACAATGTAATATGTATCCTAAATAAAAAGTGTTTGCAAAGGCCAATTCACCATGATCATTTTGTCAAAATTATTTTGGTTGCCTATCACATGAAGTGAAAAACTCTTGACTGATTTATATGTTTTTAAATATTTGTACATGCCAGTGAGTTTGGTGATAATGCTGGAGCAAGTCCTGAAGGCAACATCAAGGTCAAGGTTAGGAAAGGCTAGGTTCAGGTTTATTTATTTTTCTAAATTATATTTATTGTTTTGTACAAAAAATGTTATTTATGTTTACCTGCTGTCAAAAATAAAGTTACAATTCTGCAAAGCCACTAAATAATACAGTGGATATAAAAAGTTTACATACCCCTCTTAAAATGGCAGGTTTTTGTGATATAAAAAAATTAGACCACAATAAATCATTTCAAAACCTTTCCCACCTTTAATGTGACCTATAACCTGTACAATTCAATTGAAAAACAAACAAATCTGTTAGGGGAAAAATATAAAAAATGTGCACTAAGCTGGTTGCATAAGTGTGCACACCCTTAAACTAATACTTTGTTGAAGCACCTTTTGATTTAATTGCAGCATTCAGTCTTCTTGGGTACACATCTGCTATCAATTAAAGAGACTCTGATTAACCCCAAATAAAGTTCAGCTGTTCTAGTTGGATTTTCCTGACATTTACTCAGTTGCCTGCTACAGCAAAAGCCATGGTTCGCAGAGAGCTTACAAAGCATCAAAGGGATATCATTGTTGAAAGGTATCAATCAGGAGAAGGGTGCAAAACAATTTCCACAGCATTGGATATACCATGGAACACAGTGAAGACAGTCATCAAAAAGTGGAGAAAATATGGGACAACAGTGACATTGCAAAGAACTGGATGTCCCTCCAAAATTGATGAAAAGACAAGATGAAAACTGGTCAGGGAGGCTGCTGAAGGAGCTGCAGGACTTTCTGGCAAGTACTGGTTGTGTATTACATGTGACAACAATCTCCCATATTCTCCATATGTCTGGGCTATTGGGTAGGGTTGCAAGATGGAAGCCTTTTCTTACAAAGAAAAACATCCAGGCCCAGCTAAAATTTGCAAAACAAAGCATCAAGTCCCTCAAAAGCATGTGGGAAAATGTGTTATGGTCTGATGAGACCAAAGTTGAACTTTTTGGCCACAATTCCACAAGGTTCATCTGGTGCAAAAACAACACTGCATCACCAAAAGAACACCATTCCCACGGTGAAGTATGGTGGTGGCAGTATCCTGCTTTGGGTTTGCTTTTCTTCAGCTGCAACTGGGGCTTTAGTCAAGGTGGAGGGATTTATGAACAGTTCCAAATACCAGTCACATTTGGCCCAAAACCTTCAGACATCTGCTAGAAAGCTGAAGATGAAGAGGAATTTCACCTTTCAACATGACAATGACCCTAAGCATACATCCAAATAAACAAAAGAATGGCTTCACCAGAAAAAAATTAAAGTTTTGGAATGGCCTAGCCAAATCTCGGACCTAAATCCAATAGAAATTCTGTGGGGTGACCTAAAGAGGGATGTGCACAAGAGATGCCCTCAATATCTAACAGATTTGGAGCACTTTTGCAAGGAAGATTGGACAAATATTGTCCTACCCAAGAAGACTGAATGTTGTAATTAACTCAAAAGGTGCTTCAACAAAGTATTAGTTTAAGGGTGTGAACACTTATGCAACTAACTTATTGTATGTTTTTTATTTTTTATATTTTCCCCCTAACAGAATTGTTTGTTTTTCAATTGAATTGTACTGGTTATAGGTCACATTAAAGGTGGGAAAAGTTTTGAAATGATTTATTGTGGTCTCATTTTTTTATATCACAAAAACCTGGCATTGTAACAGGGGTGTGTAAACGTTTTATATCCACTGTATATGTGCTTACATATCTCCTAGTAAGGATAAACCTGGGAGAAAAACAATAGTGATTAGTCTGTACGTGGTATAAGACCAGACTGACTTGCACCAGTGTTTTAGCTGTCCTCCATGTTGAGCTTGGAATCCTGATTATGCCATCTGATCCAATAAAGACTACAGCAGAGGATACCCAGTGGAAAGCACCAGAAGAGGAGAAAGGAAAGGGAAGGGAAGTTAGAAGAAAGAAAAAAAGAAAAATACAGGTCTGGGATGGATTTGCAATAATCTGAGAAGATTATGACCTGCTTATATCTCTGTTCAAGTGATCAGGAGAGTGGTTACCAACATGTATGTTTGTTCTAAATACAGCATTATCAATGTCTGTTTTGCAAGCTAGTGAGCATACCCTGCTTCTTCTACCTCCAGTTCTGAGTTTCACTTCATCTGCTGTCCTTTGATGTTCCTTATTTCTATATCTAACCACAGTTTCCACATCCTTCACATCCACTAAGCCCACATCTCATTCTGGTGATTATGTAGAACATACTGCCTTATGTCACTGTGCACCCAGAATACCAGGTGACATCATTTTGCAAGATCTACTCTTTTCTCAAATCGCTGGTTCTTCTCCTGTCCTGCCGTTGGAGCTACACCGAGTCCCAGCTTTATGGTAAAAGGACTACTTTACTATGTTTTTTTTTTCTTTTTTATAATGCAGGGAAAGCAACAAATAGATCATTTGGTAAATTTTATTTGCAATGGGAGATACTGCTGCCCAAACTACCTGTTTGTATAAGAAGGAAAGTGGGGGGTTAAGGGGAGTGACATAACCAAAAAGAAAATATGCTACAATCTTTGAAAATGTTACACCAGCAATAGCTGTCAAACTACAATACTGCCAAAACATATTGAAAGCTACATAAATGCACTAGTCAGGTCCACTGTCCTACTTTAAAGGCTTAATTTCTAGCACTGTAAATCATATTTCTTACCATTTGTCACACATCTTCCCCATCAAAACACAAATTCTCTTCTTACTTCCAATGTTGACCTATTTTCTTTTTTGGCTAAACCTATACATAACTCCCTTGTCAAGCAATCTTTATTCCTCTCCAACTCTAAAGATGCCAAATAACCGTTTTCTACCTCTGTACCATACATTCAAGCTCACTACCTTCTCAGTGAGACCCAGATCTCCAACACAGGTAGGCAACCTCACTGTATATACTTGTAATTAGCTTATTTTAATCCACACCTCCAACATTTACCTCCCCTTCTGCATCCTTTACCTACTGCTTGCCTCGGTGTTCTATATGACAGGTGAAGTAATCTTTTAAGCAGGTCACCAGTCTCACCCTCCTTATTAGGCTTTTTATTTATTACACATCTTTCCTCTAATTTCTTTTCTGATTCCCAAGCCTGAGCTTCCCTAATCCATGTCTCCAACACTCTGTGATTCTTCCCTTCTTCTTAAAACTCTATACGTTTTACTTGTTCTGCACCTCTCTACTTGCAATCAATACAGTAGATGTTCTCTCTTTCTCAGCTTATGAAGTTAATGCCTCCTTCCTTCCTAGTGTGCATATCCTAGTGTGCATATCCAGCTAAAGTGTACATTCCTACATAGTAGCCATTGATCTTGACCTTGCTTGAACCTTTTGATAAATACAGTAACATTTGTTAATTTACTTCCTTCTGCAATATTTTTTATTTTATTAATTTGTTAAAAGCCTAAGTTCACCACGGACAAGTGCCACTTTTGGGGGAGCAATGTGGAAGCACTTCCTGGTTAAGTGACTTGGTCAAAGTCACATAGTAGACAAATGGAGGTGGTAGGAAACACATCCTGTACCTTGAACAACAGAAAGCAGCTTATTAACTGTGTAGAGTCTTAATCCTCTGTGTTAACCAGCAGGGAGATAGGGTTAACACTCTACAATCATTTCAGTGTAATTGAAGTCCTTCTCTTGCCAGCCAGTCATTGCATCAATAAATGCCTCATAAGAATTGCCCTTCCAAATATTACTAATTCTTGTAGTTGCAATATTAAATTTAAATTTCCCCTCTAAACTTCTGGCTACCTTTCTGTCTGTACTTATTTTTAGTTTGTTAAAATTGTCAAGACTCCCTTTCTTTCCCTGAAGTGCTCCTATTTATGATATCACTTTGTTATTCAGCTGACGCTCTAGTTTAGACTAACTGCAGTGGTATATCTTCTAAAGTATGGCATCTCTCTTTCTGTCAGATCTTTCTTTTTTCTTCTGTGTATATCTGTTGAACTGTTCTTTCAAAGAAATTGTTTACTCATGGTTTACTTTTTAATTATGTGTCCTAAACAAAGTTGTCTTTGATTATCTGGTATGAAATATTATTATGCACTTATGCTTCTATGTTTACATCTTCAGAGTAGATATCATCTCACCTTCTGGGATGCTTCTAAGTTTACATCTTTAGAATATATATCATCTCATCTTCTGGGTATGTTTGCTCTCTCTTCCTCATCTCACAGATGTTGTTAGAAAAATATGTATTAATATGTGTTTGCTTAATGACAAATTAATAATCAAGTGTTTTTACTATGCTTTTCATTCTATTTCTTATGCACTGTGATTTTTATAAATTGAGTTTCATATGAGGCCGAAAATAATCCTTATTGAAACTGCAGCATGCTTACTGAAACTTGCAAGTTGCCCTCTGACCTAGTAACTGCTAGCACAGCAATATTTCTGTTTATGCCTTGTGGAAATGTACTTGAAAAACAGGTGTTAATCTTCTAGGTCAGAAGCATATGAATAGACAATATACCATTGAATAAATGTAATGATTTCAGACAGGCAGCTTTGTTCAGAGGGTGGGAACCTCTGCAGCTGCAATAGTTAGAGATAAGTTAGACAAAGGCGTTTTAGAGTAATGAACTGCTAGCATTGTGTTCGATTTAGCTATAGTATCTTGAATGTAACATAACAAGTATCTAACGGAAAGTAACCAAGGCCATGTTGTTTTCCTCATGATGTTTCACATAAAAATTGTTTAAATCAGCAGAAAATCATGGGAAAGATGGTCAGCAGATGATGACCAAAAGGTGGTAATTTGTTACGTCAGCATGGTAGGACAGGATTAATTTGATAACCTATAAAAATGAATGCATTTCCTGTTTCTGGTTAGACAAACTCTGTATTAGCACGTTTTTGTCTCCTTGCTGCAAGATTAAAGTGCCTTAACCTGAACCTACCGTGTTTTGATCATTTTTAAAGTATATTTTTCCTTTGACAGATTGGTCCTTCGGACCGGAAATCGTATCTCTCGCTCTGGACCTAGGTCAGAATTGGGCCCGGTGGCATGCATCTGTACGGAGAAGAGGCCAAATCGGCTCTTCTGCTTTGAAAGACCTCCGACTGAATTGTCGTTCGAAAGATGCCAGCCACTGTTTCTGATCTGGGATTGGAGGACGAGTCAACGATCCGGTGGATCAACTCACGGAGGGTCAGGTAAGGAGGAATTACCTTATTTTTGTTTCGAGATCAGGGACTAGTTACAGAATTATTCTTTTTTTTGTCAGGTAAATTGTTTATGCAAATTAGAGACAGAAGAAGGTATTACTGATTTTTGTCATAGATCAGGGAAACATAATAGGTAGACAGTTATTCTAGATAAACTGTAAAAAAAGGTGTAGACTTGTGGTACCACGTGATAGAAAAGGTTACGTAACAATTTACAACTTAGCTAAGACACCAATGGGAAATCAGTGCACAAAAAGCTCCCGGGACACACCCCTAACAGAAGACGCGAAGTATATGCAATTACAGCGTTCTGATAATGTTAAATATTATACCAAATGGGTCGATAAGTACAAATTCGAGGGTAACTTAGATAAACTTGCACTTATGAAACTTGTAAAACAGTTAAAAATAGACGCAAAAGGCAAATTAAAAAAGCAGAGGCAATTAGGAGTCCCTCAGGTGCACAGGTGGCTTGAGGAAGCAAATCGTAGGGAACAAAGAATTAAAAATTCAAAAACGATGTTTTTAGACAAAGAAGATAATAATTTACTAATAGCGACAGCCCCTCCTTCGCCCCCTCCACTTTCGTTACCAGAATATGAAGCGAGTGGACGTGTTGATCCACCTCCGCTATACCCAGCAGTCCCTGTAAAAGCACAACCGTTTGTCAGGGATCCCATCGAGACCAGGTCTCGAACATGCGACTTGAGGAGAGAAATTGAATTAAATGAGTTAAATAGAGCATCACAAGCTATGAGCGAAGAAGAAATATGTCCGCTCATAGAAGTACCAAATCCTCAGGCAGGACAGGCAGGACAAGATCTGACTCTTTTAGTTTATAGACCATGGACACCGGAGGATATCCGGAAAGCCACAGAAGGTATTCCCCACCCAAAAGTGAATTTTAGGAAGTTTTAGAAGATTTACAAGGTATGAGATTAAGTTACCATTTGAATGGAGAGGAAGTAGAAAAAGTAGTTAGACAAATTGTAGGTCCAGATTGGCATATGATTTGTGGCAGCTGGAATCCTCGTGATGCACAACTTAGACCACTCCCACATACTGACGCAGAAGTGGATGGCAGAGTGAAAGGTCTGACAGACCGGATCTCTGAAAAGTGGAAGCCTAGGGCTGATTGGACTTGCATTAATCAATGTATACAGCAGGAAAAAGAGACAGTAGATGGGTACTATGCCAGATTATTAGAATGCTTTAACAATCATAGTGGCATGACAGTTCCTGAAAATCAAGCTTAATGATTCCCCGTGATGAACAACAATTGAAAAATGCATTTTTGAAAGGGTGCATTGCACCTATTAGTAGCTTCATTACGAAGCATATGATAGATCATCGAACAAGTAGGTTACAAGCCTTACTTGAATATGCTAGACATGCAGAAAGACATTTTAATAGTAAAAAGAAAAAGAAAACCCAAGTATTTTCAGCAGAAGATGGGTCAGAAGTATTTGTAGTACAAACTGAGAAAAAGGGTAAGAAAAATCCCCAAGGAAATAAACAGTCTGACAAATGATCAGAAGATTTTGAAGAAAGAAAGAAAAAGGGTGAGTGTTTTAAGTGCTGGAAAAAAGGACATTTAGCAAGGGATTGCAGGCTAAATAAGAAGGCGACTACAGAAAATAAGGAAGATGAGGAATGACTATATGATAGTCAGGAATCTTTGAGTGAAAATGAGCAGGAAAAGGCAAGTGTAAATGTGATAGCAGGTGAAGAGGATGTGACACAAGGGGTAGAGGATGTATATGAATACACAGACGTAGAAAAATGAAATTTTGGACCTAGCTCTTTTGAGCTTAGACCTTTACTTAGCAGATACAAAACCGAAGTGATGCTTCTGGTGGAGGGGAGGGAAGTTAAATTTTTGTGTGACTCAGGGGCTTCACGGACCCTGATACACCCTTTCAAACTACCAGAAGATACAGAATCACCAGACTACATACTAGTGAAAGCAGCTAATGGACAGCTATATCGGGAGCCACTCTCCCGTGACATTACAATAATAGACCCTGTTTCAGGAATGACTCAGAAAAGTAAAATTGTAGTTTCTGCAAAATGCCCAGTGAACCTTTTGGGTAGAGATTTAATGCAGATATTCAGCATAGCAGTAGTTCCAACCATGCAAGGTATGGAGGCACAGCGACAAATGGACACTTTTGTAGTGCGACCGGAGGGTGAAATGCATTATTGGTACAGCCAAGACTTGGTTATGACTGGTCCAGGGGCAGTAACCGAAGAATTAATGAATGTAGCTATCAGCAAGTTCCCCTCCCTCGACATTGACAAACAGCATTTGTTGCATTGCACTCTATATTACTGTAATAGACCAGGTCCTGATAAAGATTATGAACTAGAATTGTTTAAAAACCATGCAAATAGGATGGTATTGCGAAATTTGTACTGGGACACAGAAGGGAACAGTGTAGCAAGCTGTTCATTGTCCCAGGAATTTTTAACACTCTACAAATTTAATCGACTGCCCCATGTTAGTTTGACTAAGAATAAAACTCTAAAATGGGCAGATTTAGGTGAAAAAGTCATGAGGTGGGAAAAACAGACATAACTAGAACTCTCAGAACAAGGAGTACAGAAACAGAAATTGAATTGGATCACACAGACACACCCAGCAGTACACTCACAGGCTAGTGAGGATAGCTGAGTGTTACTATTATTAGAAGAAGAGGAAAAAGCCTTGCGAGACATACCAGACATTCTCTGGTCAGCAGGGAAATCAGATGTAGGATTAATACGAACAGCAGGACCAGTTACCATAATGCCAAAGTCAGCTTTTAGGCCCCAGAAAGACAGTATCCCTTGAGAAAGGATGCAGAGGTGGGAATCAAACCTATCATAGCAGCCTTACTCAAGGAAGGAGTCTTAATAGAATCCCCTGATTCACCATGTAACACACCCTTATTTCCTGTCAAGAAAGCAGATGGGGAGTGGCATATGGTCCAAGACTTACAAGCAGTGAACATTGCAGTTATACCTAGAGCACCAACGGTGCCGGATTCACATACCTTACTGAATGATTTAAAGCCAGAACAGAAATATTTTTCAGTGGTAGACATAAGTAATGCATTTTTCTCAATACCGATACACCCTGACAGCCAATATTGGTTTGCATTCACATTTCAGGGAAAGCGGTATACATATACCAGATTACCACAGGGGTATTGTGAAAGCCCAACGATATTTGCACAGAAATGGCAAGTAACCTGGCAGGATTTATCCCACCGAAAGGTAGTCAGATTCTACTTTATGTAGAGCGACATTCTGCTGGTAGCCCCCACCCAGCAAGAATGCAAAGAAGACACTGGCAATTTTGAAAGGTCCAGTCATGAAGCGAGTGGACGTGTTGATCCACCTCCGCTATACCCAGCAGTCCCTGTAAAAGCACAACCGTTTGTCAGGGATCCCATCGAGACCAGGTCTCGAACATGCGACTTGAGGAGAGAAATTGAATTAAATGAGTTAAATAGAGCATCACAAGCTATGAGCGAAGAAGAAATATGTCCGCTCATAGAAGTACCAAATCCTCAGGCAGGACAGGCAGGACAAGATCTGACTCTTTTAGTTTATAGACCATGGACACCGGAGGATATCCGGAAAGCCACAGAAGGTATTCCCCACCCAAAAGTGAATTTTAGGAAGTTTTTAGAAGATTTACAAGGTATGAGATTAAGTTACCATTTGAATGGAGAGGAAGTAGAAAAAGTAGTTAGACAAATTGTAGGTCCAGATTGGCATATGATTTGTGGCAGCTGGAATCCTCGTGATGCACAACTTAGACCACTCCCACATACTGACGCAGAAGTGGATGGCAGAGTGAAAGGTCTGACAGACCGGATCTCTGAAAAGTGGAAGCCTAGGGCTGATTGGACTTGCATTAATCAATGTATACAGCAGGAAAAAGAGACAGTAGATGGGTACTATGCCAGATTATTAGAATGCTTTAACAATCATAGTGGCATGACAGTTCCTGAAAATCAAGCGAATGATTCCCCGTATGAACAACAATTGAAAAATGCATTTTTGAAAGGGTGCATTGCACCTATTAGTAGCTTCATTACGAAGCATATGATAGATCATCGAACAAGTAGGTTACAAGCCTTACTTGAATATGCTAGACATGCAGAAAGACATTTTAATAGTAAAAAGAAAAAGAAAACCCAAGTATTTTCAGCAGAAGATGGGTCAGAAGTATTTGTAGTACAAACTGAGAAAAAGGGTAAGAAAAATCCCCAAGGAAATAAACAGTCTGACAAATGATCAGAAGATTTTGAAGAAAGAAAGAAAAAGGGTGAGTGTTTTAAGTGCTGGAAAAAAGGACATTTAGCAAGGGATTGCAGGCTAAATAAGAAGGCGACTACAGAAAATAAGGAAGATGAGGAATGACTATATGATAGTCAGGAATCTTTGAGTGAAAATGAGCAGGAAAAGGCAAGTGTAAATGTGATAGCAGGTGAAGAGGATGTGACACAAGGGGTAGAGGATGTATATGAATACACAGACGTAGAAGAAAATGAAATTTTGGACCTAGCTCTTTTGAGCTTAGACCTTTACTTAGCAGATACAAAACCGGAAGTGACGCTTCTGGTGGAGGGGAGGGAAGTTAAATTTTTGTGTGACTCAGGGGCTTCACGGACCCTGATACACCCTTTCAAACTACCAGAAGATACAGAATCACCAGACTACATACTAGTGAAAGCAGCTAATGGACAGCTATATCGGGAGCCACTCTCCCGTGACATTACAATAATAGACCCTGTTTCAGGAATGACTCAGAAAAGTAAAATTGTAGTTTCTGCAAAATGCCCAGTGAACCTTTTGGGTAGAGATTTAATGCAGATATTCAGCATAGCAGTAGTTCCAACCATGCAAGGTATGGAGGCACAGCGACAAATGGACACTTTTGTAGTGCGACCGGAGGGTGAAATGCATTATTGGTACAGCCAAGACTTGGTTATGACTGGTCCAGGGCAGTAACCGAAGAATTAATGAATGTAGCTATCAGCAAGTTCCCCTCCCTCGACATTGACAAACAGCATTTGTTGCATTGCACTCTATATTACTGTAATAGACCAGGTCCTGATAAAGATTATGAACTAGAATTGTTTAAAAACCATGCAAATAGGATGGTATTGCGAAATTTGTACTGGGACACAGAAGGGAACAGTGTAGGAAGCTGTTCATTGTCCCAGGAATTTTAACACTCTACAAATTTAATCGACTGCCCCATGTTAGTTTGACTAAGAATAAAACTCTAAAATGGGCAGATTTAGGTGAAAAGTCATGAGGTGGGAAAAACAGACATAACTAGAACTCTCAGAACAAGGAGTACAGAAACAGAAATTGAATTGGATCACACAGACACACCCAGCAGTACACTCACAGGCTAGTGAGGATAGCTGAGTGTTACTATTATTAGAAGAAGAGGAAAAAGCCTTGCGAGACATACCAGACATTCTCTGGTCAGCAGGGAAATCAGATGTAGGATTAATACGAACAGCAGGACCAGTTACCATAATGCCAAAGTCAGCTTTTAGGCCCCAGAAAAGACAGTATCCCTTGAGAAAGGATGCAGAGGTGGGAATCAAACCTATCATAGCAGCCTTACTCAAGGAAGGAGTCTTAATAGAATCCCCTGATTCACCATGTAACACACCCTTATTTCCTGTCAAGAAAGCAGATGGGGAGTGGCATATGGTCCAAGACTTACAAGCAGTGAACATTGCAGTTATACCTAGAGCACCAACGGTGCCGGATTCACATACCTTACTGAATGATTTAAAGCCAGAACAGAAATATTTTTCAGTGGTAGACATAAGTAATGCATTTTTCTCAATACCGATACACCCTGACAGCCAATATTGGTTTGCATTCACATTTCAGGGAAAGCGGTATACATATACCAGATTACCACAGGGGTATTGTGAAAGCCCAACGATATTTGCACAGAAATGGCAAGTAACCTGGCAGGATTTATCCCACCGAAAGGTAGTCAGATTCTACTTTATGTAGAGCGACATTCTGCTGGTAGCCCCCACCCAGCAAGAATGCAAAGAAGACACGATAGCTTTGTTACAATTTTTAGCTACTCAAGGTCACAAAGTAAACAAAGACAAGTTACATCTTTGGAGAAAACAAGTTAAATACTTAGGATATGTAATATCCAAAGAAGGTAGTATATTAGATGAAGACAGAAAAACAGCGATTTTACAAGCACCTAGACCAACGACCAAGAAGGAAATGATGGTCTTCCTGGGAACTACTAATTTTTGTCGTAGTTGGATACCAAACTATGCTTTGGAATCTGCTCCACTGGCCGATTTAATATTTAAAAAGCCGATGGCTGCACAGGATTTATTACAATGGACACCTGAAGCAGAAGCAGCTTTCTGTAAGCTGAAACAATTGATAGCATCATCCTTAGTTTTAGGATTACCAAACTATAACAAGCAGTTTATTCAAACTGTAGATTGTAAGCAAGGTTATATGACATCAGTGTTGACACAGCAACATGGGGACAAACAATGCCCCATAGCTTATTATTCATCACAATTAGATCCGGTGGTGCAGTCTCTGCCCCACTGTGTACAAGCAGTAGTTGCAGCTGCAATGGCAGTGCAGGCTTCAGCCTCAGTAGTATTGTTCCACCCTCTCACATTGAGAGTGCCTCATGCAGTCGCAATCATTTTACTGCAAGAAAAAGTAGCATATCTTTCTCCAGCTAGACATCTTTCCTGTATGACCATTCTGTTGGGCCAACCTCATATGACAATTGAACGATGTACAACTTTGAATCCATCGACTTTGCTTCCAACCCCTGTAGATGGCAAACCGCACTGCTGACTACAGGAGACAGAGCAAAAGACACTACCTAGACAAGACCTTACAGATGTTCCCTTGGATGATGCCGAGGTGACATGCTATGTGGATGGCTCGTGCAGGAGGGGTCCTACAGGACAGAACCTAGTGGGGTATGCAGTCGTTTCTGATACTGAAACTTTAGAAGCAAAATCTTTGCCACACAACTTATCTGCACAAGCAGCAGAATTGATTGCCCTAACAAGGGCATGTACCTTAGCAAAAGGTAAGAAAGTGAACATTTATACTGACAGTCAGTATGCTTTTTCTACTGTACATGTTTTTGCGCAACAGTGGAAAAATAGAGGAATGATAACATTTACTGGTAAACCGATTAATCATGCGCAACTTATTTTAGACTTGTTAGACTCAATTCAGTTACCCAAGAAAGTAGCTATTTGCAAATGCGTAGCTCATACAAAACAACAGGACAGAATTTCAAAAGGTAATGCACGGGCTGATACAGCTGCAAAACAGGCAGCTTCAGCCACAGAAACTTTTCTTTTGAGCGAAGAATTACAACCCTCAGAAACTTTAGATTTAGAAATGTTAAAAACAATGCAGACACTTACTACAAACCTTGAGAAACAGAAGTGGATAAAACGAGGAGCAATCCTCAAAAAGGGACTGTACATCTCCAAGGAAAAGAAACCAATTTTGCCATCTAATTTATTTAGATATGCAGCATTGTTGAGCCATGGGCAGAGCCATGTCTCAACAGGGGGGATGGTACAGTTAGTGAATCGAGAGTTTACAACTTATGGGTTTACAAACTATACAAAAAAATTTTGTGCAGTATGCCATGTTTGTAACAAGCATCATGCACAAGGGGCATTGAAGCCTAAGCGAGGGAATTTTCCAACACCACCATATCCGTTCCATACCATTTGTATGGACTTCATAGAATTGAATAAATGTGAAAATAAGAAATACTGTTTAGTTATTATAGACATGTTTTCTAAATGGGTAGAAGCGTTTCCAACTAAAAACCTAGATGCAACTACGGTTGCAAAGATCCTTGTTAAAGAAATTATACCCAGATTTGGGATACCGGAATAGATTTATAGTGATAACGGGACACATTTCGTGAACCAAACAATTCAGCAACTTAGTCGTTACTTCGGAATATCATTAAAGAATCACTGTTCGTATCACCCACAATCTGCAGGACTAGTAGAGAGGCACAATGGGGTACTGAAGAATAGACTTAGGAAACTGATAGATGAGACACAGAAAAATTGGGTGCACTGTTTGCCTTTAGCACTGTTGAGTATGAGAACTATTCCAAATGTAAAGGGATTAACTCTTTTTGAAACTTTGTTTGGGAGGGCATATTATACACCTCAGTGGAAACCTCTCATGTCTACAGAGCAAGAGGCTGACAGTTCACTTGCAGGATATATGAGGAGATTTTTGAATAACAAACTTTTGCAGTTAAATTCTGTTTCAGATAAAGAGCAACTGAAATCAGAAGCACCAGTAGCCCCAGGTACTTGGGTCTGGGTGAAGATTATGAAGCGGAAGAACTGGAGCTCTTCGAAGTGGGAAGGTCCGTACCAGGTACTGCTGTCAACACCCACCGCAGTCAAAATCATGGAACGAGCTTCCTGGATCCATTTGACACACTGTAAACTGGTTAAAAACTTTGAACTGGACAAAAACCTTGTTACTGTTGCACAACAAGAACAAAATGGCCAGATACAGAGTGAGTAGAGACACTGAACAATTTCAGAAAACTTGTACGATTGTTTTTGTTGCAATATTGATCACACTGTTCTTTTTGCTGTGGCCATACTTTTTCCCTGCCACAAAGGTTGAACTGATTAGACGTAATGAACCAAACATAGACTGGCATCCGAACTTTAACACTTATCAGGCAATTACACGTGTATATGCAGAGACTTTTAATGTTTCGAACTGCTGGGTCTGTACGGCCTCTTGCGATCATGTCTAATGCGAATTTTTATAATTTTTATAACATCTATGTTATTGTTGCTGAGTTTTTCTGCTATTTTGCTATTTTGTTTTATGAACAGTATTATAGTCCTATTGACTCAGACATATAAACTTTGCATAGGTTTGTATATATTCTGTCCTAAGTGAGAATACCTATAGGGAGTACTTCTGGACATGTTTCTTTGCTTAGATATATTAAAATGAATTATGGTATGTTCTATGTAAGCCAATTTTGAAAGACGCCTCATATCCATCTTCGTGGTATACTAACTTTATGCTTGTTAGTTCTCGGTTTGTGTGTTTACCATAGCGCAATTTGTTATATAACAATATGCCAGAAGCATGTCTGCTAAAATTCAAAAATAAAAATAAAAATAGCTTCTTCTTGGTATACTAACTTTATGCTTGTTAGCCACTAATTTGTGTGCTTATTATAGCGCAACTTGGTACATAACAATATGATAGAAGCGTGTTTGTCAAAATTTAAAAATAAAATAAAAATAAAAATAAAAATGAAATTAGAATAATATAAAATAATAAAGGAGTTATTCAATATTTTCGTTTTTAATGTAACTATTATTACTATAATAATGTACTATATTCATTAATAATTAACACGAGTTTTTAGCTTTTAGTTAGCGTTGATTAAATTAAAAGCACTATTTTCATGCTGCTATTATTTAATTTTTGGATGAATGAAATCTTATGATTGATGTATATCTTTATTCATATATTTTTATATATTTCTGCATTTTTTACATTTTTACATTTTTCATATTTGCGTCATGCAGTATAACCATTATTGTGCTAAACGAAAGTTGTTTTATACTTTTTGTTTTGTTGTCATCACCTTTATTTTACGGTGACTCTATATAAGTATTTTGGCTATACCTCCAGCCATATATGGGCAACATTTCCTGATTCATGAATCTTTGAGCTAATGGTTTGTTAGCCCTTAATTATTTGATTGTGTTTATTGTACAATCAAGTAGTATTGGCAACTTCAGCATTAGGCTTTCTAAATATGGGCATAGCTTCCTGCAAGCGCTTATTAAAAGTTTTACTAATATCTAGATGGTTACGGTGTAAATATTTTTATGTTATTTTGCTTCTAAAAAGACATTTATTTAATGAACATCAACATTATTTACATTCTAAAATTTTGTTTCTGGGTGCCATTGAATGATGATAAGGTTGCTTGCATTTAATTGTGTTAGACTGCTTGTGACGTCAATATTGAATTCTTATTTTATGCAAACAAGCACTTTGGTTGCTTATTTAATGATTGTTTCAATTATCTAATTGAAAGGCAATGCATTTGCTATAAAAGCACTCATTTGGTTTTGTAATTTATAACCTGAGGAAGCGCAATTTATATTGCGTGAAAGCGCTTGTTTTCTGATCTACAATAAATTCATTTTATATTTTTTATCTTCGTGGTGGTTTCTACATTTCTTCAGATAATATTGATCACACTGTTCTTTTTGCTGTGGCCATACTTTTTCCCTGCCACAAAGGTTGAACTGATTAGACGTAATGAACCAAACATAGACTGGCATCCGAACTTTAACACTTATCAGGCAATTACACGTGTATATGCAGAGACTTTTAATGTTTCGAACTGCTGGGTCTGTACGGCCATACCAACAGCATACGGGGGTTTGTTAATGACTGCTATCCCCCTAGGGGTCAATGAGACCTGGGAAAATCGGTTTTTTGGCACAGTTGCTATTAAAGCACAAGATAAGGTAGCACTGTATTTGCCTGTGACACAAAAAGGAATTGTATGTTTTTATAAAAATGACTCCATCCAAGTTGGGTGGAATAAATGTAATGTTACTGTACAGTACAAATGTTATAGAAAACCAAATGATTTGTAGTACAGATTATGACTCATTTTTAAAAACTATGCATAAAACTCTTGATCAGGTACAGCACAATCCTGTACTTTTTAAACAGTTATCAGTGATAGATAAGAAAATGTTTCATGCAATGCAGTCTTTTTGCAACAAAGTAATGACAAAGGTAGAGGACTGTTATTTTGTATGTGGGAAAAAGGCATATAAATGGTTACCTGAGAATTGGTCTGGCAGTTGTTTTTTGGGATACCTGGTTCCGGCCATCCGACACACTGCAGCCTTGCCTCAAGGGAGTATTCGAAATACTCGAGACGTGACCAAACAGACTGTTAAGAAACCGGAGAATCCAGTGGGACGAATCGAAGCAGGGTGGAAAAAACATCGTAATGTGGGAACCAAACTTGTGCACATGGACTTGAGTGATGCTGTTATATCCTGGGCAGGTATATCACCCATGTATGACGGAGTTAAATCAATCTGGGAACTGCGAAAACTGTCTAAACTTCTTGAAATAATGAGTAATGCAACTTTTTCTGCCCTTGAACTGATAACTGATGAACTGAATGCCATGAGAACTGTAGTTCTTCAAAACCGAATGGCTCTTGACTTCATCCTAGCGGCGAAAGGTGGGACTTGCGCTTTAATCAAAGAAGAATGCTGTGCATTTATCCCTGACCATCAGCATGAGATCAATGATCATCTCGAGGTGATTCAGCAAGTGTCGGCCATGACCAAACCAGGCCCAAACCCTCTGACAGAGTTTTTTCAGAATGCCTTTGGGGGGTGGGGCTCCATCTTTATGAACATACTGATTGAAATTGGGGTAGGTTTACTCC